>NC_090319.1:64799011-65109528 GCF_040869045.1 Eurosta solidaginis | reverse complement strand
TCTGAAAAAAAAAAAAAATTATAAAATTATCCCAGCAAACAATGTAGAAAACATTAAATCACAAACACATTCGACTTTTGCTTCGTTTTGGGGCTTGAGTTGTATCAACATTTGACTTTGAACACAAAAATATTAGCGGTATTCTCTCTGTCTAGAAAATTTTTCAATTTACTGCCAAAAGTTTTCTACACGATACAACAAAATACATTTGTGAAAAATTTTATACGGTTCCTACATTTTCTATACGCAAACCCATATAGATTTGAATGGAAAATTTATAAATGTGACAAGAAGTAGGAAGTGATTTGTTCATTAAAAAAAAAAAAACAACAAAATTTTGTGCGCGGAAGTTTTGTAAATTTTTGTATGCATAAAATATAAAATTTATAATTAAAATTAACTTTGGACGCTTAACGTAAGATCAGATCGAAAGCATATTACTTATGTAAGTGGTGCGTTCTCCGAGTGCTGCATACTTGATCTAGAAAACATGGTATATTTTCTACGTTAACTAAAATTTCGAGACGTTTCGTAGACTAGAGAATTGCCCTATTTTCTTTTTTGAACTAACACATTTTTTGTTTAAAATTTTCAATGACCAACAATCAAAATTTGTGTACTCCATTTGCGCTCACTGTGTCACAAAAACTTTCGCAATTCGAGTGACGCCAGCGCCAAAACGACGCAGAAGTTAAATGTGTTCGGGCCTTTAAAATCCAAAAGTACTTCTTAATATTAAAAAAAATTTTTTTTTTTAGAAGTACTTTTGTCGTGCTTAGTGCATTACTGACTTTTATTTGGTCTTTTCTGAATTCCATCAGATCGTTTCCAAATGTCATTTGGCTTTTCATTTAATTTTCTTCTGAAAGTTATTTCATCTTTTTATACTCAGTTGAGCAGAGCTCACAGAGTATATTAAGTTTGATTGGATAACGGTTGGTTGTACATATATAAAGGAATCGAGATAGATATAGACTTCCATATATCAAAATAATCAGGATCGAAAAAAAATTTGATTGAGCCATGTCCGTCCGTCCGTCCATTAACACGATAACTTGAGTAAATTTTGAGGTATCTTGATGAAATTTGGTATGTAGGTTCCTGAGCACTCATCTCAGATCGCTATTTAAAATGAACGATATCGGACTATAACCACGCCCACTTTTTAAATATCGAAAATTTCGAAAAACCGAAAAAGTGCGATAATTCATTACAAAAGACAGATAAAGCGACGAAACTTGGTAGATGAGTTGAACTTATGACGCAAAATAGAAAATTAGTAAAATTTTGGACAATGGGCGTGGCACCGCCCACTTTTAAAAGAAGGTAATTTAAAACTTTTGCAAGCTGTAATTTGGCAGTCGTTGAAGATATCATGATGAAATTTGGCAGGAACGTTACTCTTATTACTATATGTACGCTTAATAAAAATTTGTAAAATCGGAGAAGGACCACGCCCACTTTTAAAAAAATTTTTTTTTAAAGTAAAATTTTAACAAAAAATTTAATATCTTTACAGTATATAAGTAAATTATGTCAAGATTCAACTCCAGTAATGATATGGTGCAACAAAATACAAAAATAAAAGAAATTTTTCCGCCCTTTTTCATTTAATTTGTCTAGGATACTTTTAACGCCATAAGTCGAACAAAAATTAACCAATCCTTTTGGTAGGGGCATAGATTTTATGGCGTTAACTGTTTTCTGTGAAAATGGGCGAAATCGGTTGATGTCACGCCCAGTTTTTATACACAGTCGTCCGTCTGTCCTTCCGCATGGCCGTTAACACGATAACTTGAGCAAAAATCGATATATCTTTACTAAACTCAGTTCACGTACTTATCTGAACTCACTTTATCTTGGTATGAAAAATTAACGAAATCCGACTATGACCACGCCCACTTTTTCGATATCGAAAATTACGAAAAATGAAAAAAATGCCATAATTCTATACCAAATACGAAAAAAGGGATGAAATATTTAATTTCATCTTTTCTGAATGCCCTTTGATCTTATCTGAATTTCATTTGATCTTTTGTGATTACCGTTTGATCTTTTCTGAATTGCATTCAATCCTTGCTGAATGGCATTTAATCTGTTTTGAATGCCATTAAATTTTTTTGAGTGTCATATCTTCTGTTCTGAATTCAATTTGATCTTTTCTGGATGTTATTTGATCTTTTCTGGATTTTATTTAATATTTCTGGATTTTATTTGATCTTTTTTGGATTTTATTTCAACTTACTTCAACTTGAACTTTTTTGAATATAATTTTGGCATTTCCTATAAATTGATGTTTTCTAAAAGTAATTTAATATTCTCTGAAAATCACTACTACTATTCTTAATTTCAAACTTCTTTCCGTACTACTGTTGACAACAATTTGTTTATAAACTTTTGATATTTCTTTTTTGAGCAACATATATGCACGTTTAGAAAGCGTTCTTTACTCAAAATGTCTGTTGGGATGTCCCATTAAGATTGTTTTATTGTTTCCTTATCTTCATCAATATTGGATTAAGTTGGAGTTTTTTTGCTATATGTTTTTTCGTCTCGATGACAAATCTAAAGCGGCGGCCACCGTGGTGTGATGGTAGCTTGCTCCGCCTACCACACCGGATGCCCTGGGTTCAAACCCCGGGCAAAGCAACATCAAAAATTTTAGAAATAAGGTTTTTCAATTAGAAGAAAATTTTTCTAGGCGGGGTCGCCCCTCGGCAGTGTTTGGCAAGCGCTCCGGGTGTATTTCTGCCATGAAAAGCTCTCAGTGAAAACTCATCTGCCTTGCAGATGCCGTTCGGAGTCGGCATAAAATCATGTAGGTCCCGTCCGGCCAATTTGTAGGGAAAATCAAGAGGAGCACGACGCAAATTGGAAGAGAAGCTCGGCCTTAGATCTCTTCGGAGGTTATCGCGCCTTATATTTATTTTTTTTATTTTTATCATTGTCCATTTGTAATTGCTAGATTTTTAACTTGTTTAACTTGTTTAAGGTGTTTTTTTTGGTTATTTATAATTAAGCTTATTTTCTTTACCGTTAGAGTATCGCTATAACTTGAACTGAATTTTCTTCGTCCCCAATTAATACTTACTACTTTTCTTATTTGTTTAGTATAATTACCGTTACTATGCACAAAGAAGCAATTTAAGCGTTTAAAAAATTGTTTATTTACTTTTGTCAGCAATATACATGATTTTAATTCCATTTTCCATATATATGGTCACGTAGTAGTGTGATCGTATGATTTGCTCACATATCATTCACCTATTATAATATTGTTTTCTTAAACTGTAATCTATTTCTGATTCCTGTTCGGAGGCATTCAAAAAGGCTTAAGAATAAAAAAATTTTAATTTTAAATTATTCAGGGGTGTTCAAACATTTTTTTATGGAAATCACAATACATATAAAAAATACAATGTATACTGAAATTTTTTTAAATAAAAACAATTTTTTTTTTGAAATGTTTAAAGAATATTGATGACCCCCTTAATGAATAAATTTTGAATTAAAATTTTTCTCAGTGCTACAATATTTTAGAAACATTTTTTTTTTGTGTCAATTTGGTAGTGTGAAGTGCTTTTTCTTTGGACTTTAATATGAAATTCAGGCACTTTCATATGAATCGAACTTATATGCGAGGGCACATGGGAGACCTATGAATATTTTTTTTTACATTCGAAGTGTGAATTTGTATCTGTGCCTATTCTTCTGGAAAAAACAAAAACAAAAGTGATATAAGTGTATAGGGGTTGATCAGTTCTGAGCTTGAAAGAACGCTTTTTAATAACTGCATATCTTGTTAATAATATACGCTATGATTCTGAATACTTCCCAGTTGAAATCAGTTGAATGCATACAAGAGGGCTGAATGTATGAAAAAGTATGTTAGATTCATATTTATTCAAAGGAAAAGGATGCGTGCTGTATGAGTGAAAAAGTATGAACAATTCATTGATACCCGAGTGAACAATTTAAATGCATGCATGAAATATGCATGTTGTATCAGTGATATATGTTTGTAAAAATACACTTCGCTGAATTTTGTCTGATCGTATATGATTTAGGACTTTGAATTTTCTTTATTGCCTTGAAAAATGTATTCCTGTTTACGAAATGCATGTATCTTCTTTAAACAATAATTTTTTTCAAAAAGAAATGCAGGGTGTGAATAACTGATTAGAGATGAGGAAACTTGGAGTAATAAACTTGGAATATAACGAGGACTAATTACGACACCAATTCTCAGGATGATGGGTTTTGATCAAAGTTGATGTCTTCAAATTACTCCTTGTTATTGTTGGTGTATGTACATATGTATAATAAATTCCTATTGATTAATGTAGGAATAGTGCTTTCGATTTTCCTGTGCTTTTGTATGCATTCGGCATCAATACTACTATATTCATACAGAACGAGTACAAAGAGAGTAATAGAGTATTCATAATCCTGAGAAACTACACCTGTTAAAAAGAAATATTACGATGCCAGTATAAGGATTCGGGCTTGAAACTCCGACATAAATGTGACCGTGATATACTCTCTCATCTCTTTCTTCCTTGAAATGTAAGGTATTGTCTTCCTAAACCTCGTATCACCCAAGGCTAGAATTTCCCTCTTCTCGGTTGTAGAGTGGAGCAACTCCATTCTGAATAGTCAACTTCCTACAGTCGAAGTATTATCTGGCATAGGGGCTCTCCCTTGTTACATGCATGGAAATTTCATCATAATCGTTCGGTTGAATTTGAAATACGTCTCCATTATTCGGAGTACTTTTCGTACTTGTCATAATCATACTTTTTTATTTATTTATTTATTTGAACTTATTTGTACAAGTAAGACTATGTCTTTTAGATGTACATCAATCAGATATTGCAACTACAAGTTACATATAAAAACGAGTTTTCTTGAAGAATAAAAGGTAAAGAAGATAATAACATTTAAAAAAGAAAATCTATTAATTTTTAATTGTACATTTTGTGAAAGGAGAATATTTGGCCCATTAGTTGAATAATCAATGATAGAATTATATAATTTAAAGTAAGTTGATAGAATTATATAATTAAATAAGTTATGGATTAAGGAAGGATATTACTGCTAGTTTGAAACATCTGGCTTTTCTAATTGCTTTCGTCTTGGAGCTGACAAAGAACATTTTGGAGGATGTAACGTACTTAAAGTTCGGGATCAATAGATTCAGAGTCCGAGTAGATTGACACAAAGATAGTTTATTAAATAAGTAAGGCGGATATTGAAAATGTAGTAGTTTGTGTAAGAAACATAAATTTCTCATTTTTAGGAAAGTACAAACGTCGCTTCCGAGAATTTGGGTAGCGCACGAAGATATATGGTCAAATTTCCTCTTAGAAAATACGAAGCGAGCAGTATTGGTTATGGCTAGCTGCAATTTATTAAGCGACAGCGAATCAAGGCTACCGTAAATAAATTCTCCATAAGAAATGTGAGGTATTATAAGAGCTTTGACTAACTTCATTTTAGCGTCCCGCGGTAATAAATAGGCAGTTCTGTATAAGTTACGAAGGATATTATAGATTTTACCAACCACAAAGTTTATATGGTTAGTGCAGGTCAGATTGAATTGAATTGATTTTGAATACTAAATTGGTGACAGCATCATGAAAAAGTATTTTATCGCCATTAAGCATAATTTCAGGAAGGCTACTTAAATCATATGTTATGTTCGATATTTGGAGCTATATTTTTTAGGATTCGAGTAGAGAAACACGATGAGAAAGAAAAAATTCTATTTCAAATACTACATTGATTTTCCTAACCAGCAAGCGTATTTGAAACATTTTTGATCTCTGCATCTAAAGCTATTTTTAACTAAATATATTTTTCTAAATTATGCACGCACTTGAAAATCCATCGCATTAATTTGAAATGCAGCTTAAAACGTATTATTATTTAAATATAATACAAATAATCTAAATATATATCCATTGGCGTGTTGAAAACGATTAAGCAAATTTCTCATCATTGCTGACTACCCCCATAAGCTGGTAAAGTTCAAACTTGTTCGACATCTCAGACAGCGCCTATTTAAAATTATTAATGGTATTGAAAATATTTGTATTATATGAACTCTACTTTTTACCTTAATATTTAATTGCGGTATGAGAAAAAACCATGCAAAGATAATACTTAAAACGTTTTCATTATTAGTACGCTAATGAAATGTAAGTGGTTTTTGGTTATTGAACTGTTTTTTTTAATTTGGTTGTGTTGGATTTCTTTTGTTGTTGCTGCCTACTTTGAGTAAACCATTTAAACGGAAGCTTAAAAGTAGGTTTATTTTTTTTTCGTTGGGTTGCCAAATCACAATATTTTATGATTCATCTCTGCAAATTTATTTTTAGACAATTGCTTGATTGTTGGCTTGTTAAAATCTTTTTTAAGTAATAAGTTTTTATTTAACATTTTTCAAGAACCACATGGGCCTAACTTTGTTTCATGTTGTTTATGAATTAAAATTCTCTGAAACCTCTTCTTTGTTTTTCTTCTCAACTGCATTTCAAGCGTAGAACCAATGAAAGAAACAAATGGAAATTGTTTTGAATATCAAGTTTGTTAAAACCCAGTTCTGCATTTGAGCTCAGATTTCAGCCTCATAATAATCTCAAACAGAAAGGCTGTGATTTCACAAGCTTGGCGATTTGCTGACACTCTGCCAAATTCTTACAATTTTCCTTAAGAAATAATGTATATTGCTTCCTTTATGAGATAGAATTTTCTATTCAGGCAGTTTGCATTTTCGGTCCATGGAACATACCGATTGCTGCCGTTTCAAAAACGCCCTATTTAAGAAAACTTCAGAAACCCACCCAAGTTCAAAATTTGTTTGAAAAACGCTGTGTCAGAATGCGGTTGAAAAATGCCCTATCTCAGAAATTGTTTCAAAAATGCCTTATCTGAGCATAAACTCAATACATTTTGACGTTAAGCGCGGATTATAAGAAAACGCTCAAGATTTTTGCTTTTTCCCTATAAGCCAAAGTTGAAGTGGTTTTATTTGAAAATATGTGTTTTTCCTTATTATTATTCAAATTGTTTACAAAAGTTCGTTCGAGATGCGGTCTGCATGCATCAATTGAGACGTACGCCCAGAAGTTTATATACATAGTATAATCTAGAAAAAATTATATGGGTTCACTACTGCGCCTGGATAGAATTTTCTTCCCAAGGTGCATCTAGAATAATAAAGGCCCTTTTAGGCATGTAGAAAGAATTCTAAATCCATCCAGAATATGGTTTAACTTAGAGAAAACTAGACAGGCCCCATGACGCACCCATACCGAATTTGTTATTGCCCATAAACTTGCGATTACAGACAGAGTTTTCTATCATTGAGTATATGTAACTAGACAGGGATAAATTGTCCCCGATTATTTTCTAGCTGGAAGTTAACACAACAATAATAATTTTGACTGCCAACCGTTTCTTTATACATGTCAACATGAAAACCTTTATTCGTGAATGCTGAAACCAATCAGTTATTGATTGGTGTCGAATTTTTCTTATCTTCCACCAAAAACACACCTGTTTTGCTTTACAAAAATAAAAATAAATATAACTGTAATTAAACGCTTAAGCAATGTTTGACTTAAAGCAAATTGCAAACATACAAATTAATTAAGTGTTGTGATTATCGAAAATAAAATCGCCTTTAAATGGAGTGCGCTGCTTGAAGCGAACGCTTAACCTTTGTGTTCAAAGTCACTGTACTCTAAGTGCTTGTTGTTGCACTTTTATCTATGTTTGTCGGAATTAACAGTCAGTCAACCTTGTTTGTTTCATATTTATTTTTATGCGCTGGTAATTTGAAAATCATACAAAATACTTGTTTTGGTTGGCCTGTTTTGGGTTTCTTTTTATACTCAGTTGAGCAGAGCTCACAGAGTATATTAAGTTTGATTGCATAACGGTTGGTTGTACAGGTATAAAGGAATCGAGATAGATATAGACTTCCATATATCAAAATCATCAGGATCGAAAAAAAATTTGATTGAGCCATGTCCGTCCGTCCGTCCGTGAACACGATAACTTGAGTAAATTTTGAGGTATCTTGATGAAATTAGGTATGTAGGTTCCTGAGCACACATCTCAGATCACTATTTAAAATGAACGATATCGGACTATAACCACGCCCACTTTTTCGATATCGAAAATTTCGAAAAACCGAAAAAGTGCAATAATTCATTACCAAAGACAGATAAAGCGATGAAATTCGGTAGGTGAGTTCAGCTTATGACGCAGAGATGAAAATTAGTAAAATTTTGGACAATGGGGCTAGCACCGCCCACTTTTAAAAGAAGGTAATTTAAAATTTTTGCAAGCTGTAATTAGGCAGTCGTTGAAGATATCATGATGAAATTTGGCAGGAACGTTACTCCTATTACTATATGTACGCTTAATAAAAATTAGCGAAATCGGAGTATGACCACGCCCACTTTAAAAAAAAAAATTTTTTTAAGTAAAATTTTAACAAAAAATTTAATATCTTTACACTATATAAGTAAATTATGTCAACATTCAACTCCAGTAATGATATGGTGCAACAAAATACAAAAATAAAAGAAAATTTAAAAATGGGCGTGGTTCCGCCCTTTTTCATTTAATTTGTCTAGGATACTTTTAATGCCATAAGTCGAACAAAAATTTACCAATCCTTTTGAAATTGGTAGGGGCATAGATTTTATGACGCTAACTGTTTTCTGTGAAAATGGGCGAAATCGGTTGAAGCCACGCCCAGTTTTTATACACGGTTGTCCGTCTGTCCTTCCGCATGGCCGTTAACACGATAACTAGAGCAAAAATCGACATATCTTTACTGAACTTAGTTCACGTACTTATCTGAACGCACTTTATCTTGGTATAAAAAATGAACGAAATCCGACTATGACCACGCCCACTTTTTCGATATCGAAAATTACGAAAAATGAAAAAAATGCCATAATTCTATACCAAATACGAAAAAAGGGATGAAACATAGTAATTGGATTGGTTTATTGACGCGAAATATAACTTTGGAAAAAACTTTGTAAAATGGTTGTGACACTTACCATATTAAGTAGAAGAAAATGAAAAAGTTCTGCAGGGCGAAATAAAGAACCCTTGAAATCTTTGCAGATATTACATATATAAATAAATTAGCGGTATCCAACAGAGGATGTTATGGGTCACCCTGGTCCACATTTTGGTCGATATCTGGAAAACGCCTTCACATATACAACTACCACCACTCCCTTTTAAAACTCTCATTAACACCTTTCATTTGATACCCATATCGTACACACATATTCTAGAGTCACCCCTGGTCCACCTTTATGGCGATATCTCGAAAAGGCGACCACCTATAGAACGAAGGCCCACTCCCTTTAAAAATACTCATTAACACCTTTTATTTGATACCCATATCGTACAAACAAAGTCTAGTCACCTCATTAGCACCTTTCGTTTGATACCCATATTGTACAAACGTATTCTAGAGTCACCCCTGGTACACCTTTATGGCGATATCTCGAAAAGGCAACCACCTATACAACTACCACCACTCCCTTTTAAAACCCTCATTAATACCTTTAATTTGATACCCATATCGCACAAACACATTCTAGTGTCACCCCTGGTCCACCTTTATGGCGATATGCCTAAATGGCGTCCACCTATAGAACTATGGCTCACTCCCTCATAAAATACTCTTTAATTCCTTTCATTTGATACACCTGTCATACGAACACATTCCAGGGTTTTCATCGGTTCATTTTCCTACATGGTTATTTTACCTTATGTTGTCACCATAGCACTCAACTGAGTATGTAATGTTCGGATACACCCGAACTTAACCTTCCTTACTTGTTTTTTCTTTTCTATTTTACTTTACTTATCTTTGTTTTTTTTTCTCACTTTATTTTTATTTCTTTTTTAATTTACGTACCTTTGTTTTTTTGCTCGCTTTATTTTTTTTTTTCTTTGGATGTGAATTTTTTTTGTTTTTGTTCTCATGTTTTTTTTTTATTTGCTTTATATTATTTTTGGATTCTTTTTCTGATGTTTATATAATTAGTGCTTAATAAGTCTTTTGGTAGTTCTTATCTTTCTTTGATTTTTGTTTCTTTCTTTTTATATCTTAACCGTTTTCCTATCTTTTGTTTTTTGTTTCTGGTCTAATTTATTATTTTCTCTGTGTGCATGTTAAAATATTTAACAATTTAAACTTTTTATTACTTAAGCTTCTGCATTTATTTGTTTTATTTATTTTCGTTTGTTAATATTAATTTTTATATTAAATTTATAATTTTTTTCTATTTTTTTATTATCTCTCTAACCTTCAACTCAAATTATTAATTTTGTGATTAAAAACTCACATCTTTGGAAATTGTTTTAAGAGCAGTTGCATTTGCACTTTTCGCTTACCGTCGCATATTATTAAGCCACATTAATTTAAAAGTAGAAAGTACTTCATCAGGTTTTAAGGCTAGCGTCAGAGTGCTCGCTAGAAGCTATGCCAGGCGAGAAGCGATTTTTATTTTCATATATTTTATAAGCTTGAGAAGTTTCTAGCACTCTTACAACTTCTAGAACTTTCCATAAGAAGTATTTTGCAGGTTTTTCTATCTATTATTATCTATATTATAGCAACTCTTCTCGCTTCCACTTTGCCGTCAGCTTTATTATATTAAGTGCATTTTTGTAATATAGTTTTCGGAGGCTGAATGATTCCACAACAAGGTGGAAAACTAAGGCATGTATATGCGTAAAACTTTAAAATATTTTTGGATTTTTAGTTCAAAATTATGAGGAAGTCTTTCTGAAATTCAAAATAATTCCGAAAATAATCCCGAAATGATCCTAAAATGATTCTGTAACTGTCCTGAAATGAATTCAAAATAGTTTCGAAATAATCCAGCAGTAGTCCGATATGATACCTTAAACAATCCTGAAGTGAACGAAAATTGCTCCAAATTGGTCCCGAAATTTTCTCGAATATCGCAAAAAAAAAACACAAGAAGAATAACTGTCCTAAAATAGTCCCCAAAACATTCCGAAAATAATCTTTAAGTCACCCTAAAACATCTCCAAAATTGCATCGATTATTGTTTCGAAATGATCCTTAAAATATTCCCAAAGTGTGTTTGTAGTGATCCTGAAATAGTCACGAAGTGGCCGCAAAATGGTCCAAGAATTTGCGATACAATTCCATTCCTTCAAAAGGTGGCACTCAGCTGCTTATTAGTTGATATATATCCGCATCCCCCTTTAACGAATAACATAATGTGTCCACCTTTGAATTATCTGATATGTCTTCCTCTTAATGCGGAAGAACCATGAGTCCCCGTTTGATTGTAAGGATCGAAGTATCGTCATTGTGGAGACAAAAAAAAAAAAAATGATGTGTCCTTTTTACTGCCCTTTTTCGTTTACCGCACATTTGCGGATACGCTTGTTAGTTTCCCTTGTATTCAGCATTAATATAAATCCAAGTTTTGCTGTCGATCGTTCATAAATAACAACAAAATATGAAGATTTTTTTCCTCTTATTATTTGAAAATCTTCAATAAAAAATTTCAACAGATTTCAAGGTTTAATATTATGGATCTTCGTCTTCCATACAGCGTTGGAGTTACTCCAATGTCTGACAATTTGTTTCCCCTGAGGAAGGTATAAAATGTAAAGAAACCAGTAGCTGTTCCTGTTGTTGGAGTATTTAAAGAATTCTACTCTTGGTTGCTCTTGAGACACAAGAGATAACTGTACAAATTAAGCTACTGTCGGTCGAAGTATGTACATTCTCTCTAAACTCTTTAGCATTGTGTACACAACAATCTTATCCATCAAATGCCTGAGCAGGCGTTCAGGATGGCTACTTTTTACCGTTTGGACAGGATGTTAAATATGGTTACGCATACAGTCCATACAGTTATTTGGACGTCTATGCTGAAGATATCACACTTGTCTTATTCACAATGCCCTTTAGGGTACTTTTTCGGTCACAGCACGATATTAGCAGCGATATACTTTTTATTACAAAACAAAAATCGTACAAAGTCCACTTAGTCAACTCTGGGCAATTATTATTGTTTAAATAAATATGTTTACACTTAGACTAGAGGAGGAAATATGTCACAGACTTATAAAACGAGCAATTCAATGCGTAATTGTGCACCTACAGCTGTGAACAGAAAAATGACAGTGCCAGTGTTTATATTCAGAAAAAAGTTTCTAACTAAAACTATACAAACCATCCATAAAACTTTTTGGAAAAAAAAATCGAAAATTCGAGAAAGTTTTGAACTTTTTATTTAGGATTCTCTGAACGTTTTGGATATGTAGTTTTGTAGGCCTGATAATTTTAGTCAAACAAACACCCTTAGGAAAACAATTTTTAAAAATCAGTGCAAGTTTTAAGAGACCTATAACTATAAAAGTAAATTTAATTGACGAAATTTTATAAAAATTTCCACTGCTTTTTTTCTGTTCGCTGCTGTAAGTGACTTCATTTACATTCCAATGTATATTTAAAGTGTTTTCTTTTAAATAGTATTTGCACAGTTTAAATTTTATTTACTATATTTTACGTTTAGCTGTATTTTCTTCCACTCAATGTGATATATTGAATGAGCTGCATTTACGTATGTATTCGGACATATACCCTGTGAAAATCACTAGAACTCCGTACATGTATGTAAAGAGGTTTCCGTGAGGTTGACCCTCTCATAATTAAAAATAATTCATATAAAAAATATGTTGTGATTACTTTTGCGTTGTCCTAGGACAAAACCGTTGCATCACTTTTACATCTTCAAAACAAACTATCCCAAGTCCAGAAGTTAAATTTTCCACGAAAAACCCTCGAAGTTTACACTGGGATATCCCTTTTTGCTATTAGACACTTGACAGCGCACTCTTTAAAAGCTTACATTAAACACTCCCGATTTTTGCTCGGATATAATCATATAGTACATAAGTATGTAAATATGAAATGGACTGTCTACGCCAGATGTTGCTTGCTTGATCACGCAATTTTCTCAATGCACGTGTACAATTTGATTCTTGATATGGCAAGTCTTATGCGGCAGTTACTCACGAACGTACGTACCAAAAACGTGTCAGCTGACACGACCTATCTTATGAGTGTACAATGTAAACGAAAACTCACCGACGTTCAACGCCCGTACGTACGTAGTCCGGAACGTAGAAATCAAAACAATTTTGATTTTTTTCCGTAAGAACGTGTCAGCTGATCGCTCTCTCACTAGACAGAGTTGCCTAGTAAACTTTTGTGCGCTAATTTTTGACCGTTTGCACTTTTATGCAAAAACACCTAATTAAAGTTTGAAAAATTGTGAAAATAATTCGAAATAATTATGTAAAAGTGCAGATTATAAATATGTAATCTATTTATACTTATTTAATATTTATTCCGGCCTTTTACAATACCAAAAATTAAATTGGAAAAAGTTGATGTTTCCATAAGCATGCATGCAAACTGGCCAATGGCAACAGTGCTTTGTTGTAAACAATACACACACAAATATGTTATGTACATGTACACAGACGCACACATTAATTCCTACGGGCTTGAGAATTCGGTCAAACGTGCTTCGTACGACAAACGACCGTACTTACGGCACACGTTGGTGGGTAACTGCCGCATTAGACGTCATATTTATCATTTATTTTTATTTTTAAACACAACTGGACAAGTTTGAAGAATTGGAAATATCGCAAATGCAATACACAGAAAACGTATGGACCACATTACCACACAATGTCCCAGTAGAGAACAATTCGTGTGGAGACAAACCACTTTCTGAGTTGTGCTTCCTGTAGCGTCATTCTCCGTACTCTGGAGAAAGATGGCGCAACTTCGAGAGCAGTGTATTTTCAAGCCCAATTCGACAAGGGATTACAGAAATTGTTCGTTTATATATATCGACTTATGAGTCGAGTAATACCCTATCTGTGCAGTCAGTTCTAAATCGTCCTGTCTTAGAATTTGAATAAAGATCTAACTCAGAACTTAATAAAACAACGCCCATTCTCTAAATTTGTTTCAAATGAATTCGGGTGAAGGACGCCCTATTTCAGAATTTGATTGCGGAGCGCTCTTTCTTAGAATTTGTTTCAAATGACTTCAACAATTTTTTTTAGACACCCTATCTCAACTCAAAATTTATTGATTTTATGACGAGTTTTATTTCCTGCAAATTCGGATCAAGTTTCAAAATCAACAAAAAAATTGATTGCAAAATATATCAATGTAACATTTTTTAGGATGAAAGGACGTTGGGTTTCCTTCAGAAAAGTTGTACTCCCAGTAAGTTCGAATGATTTGCTTTGTGGGATAATCAGATATTGAATATAAATATTGCAATCGTAAATTTCTGGATTATTTATGTATGTCTTTCTGGATTTCCAAATTTCAAATGAACTTCTTTTCATATTTTTGTTTTGTATTTAATTCAAATACTTTTCCAGTGAGCTTTGGTCTCTGGAATACGCGCTACTACAAAATTGATTTACATGCTTATTATCGACAGAGATTTCCTGGGCGAGTGATTTCCACACTTTTGAACTTTTGGTGACCCCAACTGATTACTTTACAGATGGTGCTTTTTGGTGGTGCAGATGTACGTTTTTGTTGTATGAATAAAATTGAGTATATTGAGTTGGATTTTTCGGTTCAAATTATATTTATAAAAAAAAAATCGAAATGTATGAAATATACTTTTGAACACATCCGATTTTGTTACTAAACAATATTTTGATTGAAAAACATATGTACATATTTGTCTAAATATTACCTATTCGGACAATCACAAAGAAACAAAATTTCTTCAAATTCAGTCACTACCAGCCTATGTGCCCACACTATTTCAGCTGTAAAAAGCTTCTCGTGCAAATAAAAACAAAAACAAAATATTCATAATCAAATAATCATTTGTAAACAACTTTTGTGGTTAATAACATTTTCATGGTCAATAAGTAAATGAATTATCTAACATTGTAAATGTGTTTTTTTTTTGTTAGGAAATGCCATTATGACACATGAAAAGAAGCAATAACTAGCTTTTCAGATCTACATCAAGATCTTAATTATTAATACTAAAGAAAAGAAAAAGTATTGAAATAAATATAAAATACTTCATTCAAGGTTCAAATCGAGCTCAAGGTCAGAACAATGTCAAACAAAGTAATTGGCAATAAACAAAAATCCAGCATTATCAGTGATTTTCACCAGATGGCGCAACACTGAATAAATATAGTTGGTAACTAGTAAGAACGGGACTGTCTTCGGCTGTGCCGAAGACTTCATACCTTTCATGAATGGGGCTGAACAATAATCTTATCCTGTTCGTAATCTCCGAATAATCGGATGTATAAGATAAGAAATATATAGTGAACAGATCTACATACTTTAACGATTTTTAAGATAAATATAAAATAAAAAACAGGTAGGTACTTCGTGTGAGGATGCAAAGTTTCAGGTTTTTTGTGGTCTGCGTGTAAAAACTATGACTACGAATCACGTATTTCAAAAATATATGACTAAAACGTAACTATTTGATGAAATTTGATGAATTTTGAAGATTCTAGCCGTAAAAAAGGGGTCAAAATGACAGTTTATATGAAGTATATAATATATATTCGACCGATCTCTATGATTTTTTCAGACAACAATATAAGTATTTTGTGAAATTTGAAGCTTCTAACTGTTAAAACGGGGCAGAAATTGCGCAAAGTTTCTTATCTGAACAATCGGTTGTATGTGTACCACCGATCTCAATGATTTTTTCAGACATCAATATATGCTATACACGTAAGCAGTTGGTGAAATTTGAAGCTTATAGCTGTTAAAATGGGGTAGAAATTGCGAAAAGTTTCTTATCTGAACAATCGGTTGTATGAGATATATACTATATATACAACCGATCTCTCTGATTTTTTCAGACAACAATATATGCTATATACGTAACCAATCGGTGAAATTTGAAGCTTATAGCTGTTAAAATGGGGTAGAAATTGCGAAAAGTTTCTTATCTGAACAATCGGTTGTATGAGATATATACTATATATACAACCGATCTCTATGATTTTTTCAGACAACAATATATGCTATATAAGTAAATATTCGGTGAAATTTGAAGCTTATAGCTGTTAAAATGGGGCTAAAATTTGCGAAAATATATATATATATACTATATATATATACTATATATACCACCATATATATACTATATATACCACCGATCTTTATGATTTTTTCAGACAATAATATATGCTATATACGTAAGCATTCGCTGAAATTTGAAGCCTCTAGCTCTTAAAATAGGGCAGTAATTACGAAAAGTTCCTTATCTGAACAATCGGTTGTGGGGGATATATACTATATATACGACCGATCTCATAAATTTTTTCAGGCAACAATATGTGCAATATACGAAAGTATATGGTGAAGTTTGAAGCTTCAATCTGTTAAATTGGGTAAGATATTACAAAAATCCTCTTTTTCTGAAAAATCGGTTGTATGGAGGATATATGCTATAGTGGTCCGATCCGGTCGGTTCCGACAAATGTCTAATCGGACACCCAAATACACCTGCTCACCAAATTTTATCAAGATATCTCAAAAATTGAGGGACTAGTTTGCATACAAACAGACAGACGGACAGACGGACATGGCTAAATCAACTCAGCTCTTCAACCTGATTATTTCGGTATACTTAATGGTGGGTCTATCTATTTTCCTTTAAGGACTTACAATTTTCGGTTTCGTGACGAAATTAATATACCATTTCATTTTCATGAAAGGTATAAAAATAGGTAGGTAATCTGTGTGAGGATGCAAAGCTTCACGTTTTTTGTGGTCTGCATGTAAAAACTATGGCTACGAATCACGTATTTCAAAAATATATGACGTAAACGTAACTATTTGATGAAATTTGATGAATCTTGAAGCTTCTAGCCGTAAAAAAGGGGTCAATATGACAGTTTATATGAAGTATATAATATATATACCACCGATCTCTATGATTTTTTCAGACAACAATATATGCTATATACGAAAGCATTTTGTGAAATTTGAAGCTTCTAACTGTTAAAACGGGGCAGAAATTGCGCAAAGTTTCTTATCTGAACAATCGGTTGTATGAGATATATACTATATATACAACCGATCTCTCTGATTTTTTCAGACAACAATATATGCTATATACGTAACCAATCGGTGAAATTTGAAGCTTATAGCTGTTAAAATGGGGTAGAAATTGCGAAAAGTTTCTTATCTGAACAATCGGTTGTATGAGATATATACTATATATACAACCGATCTCTATGATTTTTTCAGACAACAATATATGCTATATAAGTAAATATTCGGTGAAATTTGAAGCTTCTAGCTGTTAAAATGGGGCTAAAATTTGCGAAAAAAAATATATATATACTATATATATATACTATATATACCACCATATATATACTATATATACCACCGATCTTTATGATTTTTTCAGACAATAATATATGCTATATACGTAAGCATTCGCTGAAATTTGAAGCCTCTAGCTCTTAAAATAGGGCAGTAATTACGAAAAGTTCCTTATCTGAACAATCGGTTGTGGGGGATATATACTATATATACGACCGATCTCATAAATTTTTTCAGGCAACAATATGTGCAATATACGAAAGTATATGGTGAAGTTTGAAGCTTCAATCTGTTAAATTGGGTAAGATATTACAAAAATCCTCTTTTTCTGAAAAATCGGTTGTATGGAGGATATATGCTATAGTGGTCCGATCCGGTCGGTTCCGACAAATGTCTAATCGGACACCCAAATACACCTGCTCACCAAATTTTATCAAGATATCTCAAAAATTGAGGGACTAGTTTGCATACAAACAGACAGACGGACAGACGGACAGACGGACATGGCTAAATCAACTCAGCTCTTCAACCTGATTATTTCGGTATACTTAATGGTGGGTCTATCTATTTTCCTTTAAGGACTTACAATTTTCGGTTTCGTGACGAAATTAATATACCATTTCATTTTCATGAAAGGTATAAAAAGGAATAGAAGTAGCAAATTTGCCAGTCAAACAAACCACTGCTGTATAGCTAAATGGTTAGCGCAGCATGCGTAAAGCGTACTTAAGCACCCTTCGAAATGGATCTATCTGCGCAGCTATGGCAGGTTGTCTGAAAATTTTTCTACTTACTATTCCAAAAACAAAATACAATTTTTCAAATTTAGAAAAATTAAAAAATTACAATAATTATCATTAGAAAAAAATTATTGTTCTGGCCTTGAGCTCGATTTGAACCTTGAATGATTTATCCATAGGCCGATAAAAACAAAAACAATTGTTTATAAAATACTTCTTTCTGAAAACTTACCAGATACTGATCTTTTCGAAAAAATCGTATACATTTCCTTTTACATTGATGTTAAGATGTTATGTAGAGAAAGAGAGAATGTAAGGGATAGTAGAGATGACGGATAGGGAGAAGGAGAAGCAGAGAATCCAGGAGGGTAATGATGGTGAGGAACGTGAGATGATGATAGGAGCAGACGTACAGGGCGATAAAAAAATTATATTCATATTCATATTTTGTCCACATAAATTAATATGAGTTACAAAAAACATTTTCAAGTTTTGTACTCATTTAAATGATGTAAATGTAAGTATCAAATTAAAAACAAATAAAATATTTATTAAAAAAGTAAAAAATATGAAATTAAAAAACTAAAACCAAAAACAATAAGAAATGAATTAATTGGATATAAAATAATAGGAACAAAATATACAAAAAATTTTTTTTGAAAAACTTAAAAATAGAAAAAAAAATAAAAACTATGAAAATAAAAAAAACGTTAAAAAAAATTAATTTTTTTCATATTAAGAATATAAAATATAAAAAAATTCCAATTATAGTTCCTTGTTGTAATTATTATATAGCCTCCCTGACGCAGACACAACGGCTCGAAACGCGTGAGAGAAAAAAGGAAGACTTATTTTGTGATTGTGATTTACCAACCAAAATAAGCTCTTATTAACTATACGAAAAACTAGAAAAAAGTAAAATATAATCTTAGAAAATAAAAAATAATAAACAAAAGAAACGAAAAAGTTAAAAAAGAAAAATACTTACAAAAAAAAAAATGAAAAAATATTTACATAAATATAAAAACATAAGGGGACACAATTAATGTATATTGGAACGATTACCGATAAATAATAAACTAACCATAAAAAAAAAATTTTGATCCGAAATGAATTGAAAATATCATAATATAAAAAAATCTGCAACATAAAAAAATAAAAAATTGATAAAATATAATAAAAAAAATATAAAATAAAATAAAAGTTAAATAGATGTAAAACTATAAAGATAGACAAAAAAATGTAAAATTATATAAGTAAAATAAAATAAAACAATAAAAATAAAACAAATATTAACTAATAAAAAAGTATAAAAAAACTTTGCAAAACGAAGAAATTTTATAAAAAAATTACTTTCTTAGAAGCAAAAGAATTTATATACTTAATTTTTGTACTTTAAAACTAAAAAAAAATAACTAGATAAAGAGATTAAAAAAGTGATAAAACACAAAAAAATTTAAAATTTATAAGAAAATAAAAGCAATTTAATTAAAACATAATTTTAAACAAATTGATACAAAAAATTTAATTTTTAATTAAAAAGTAAAAAAAAAAAACAAATTACGAAAACTAAAAATCAATGAATTAGTAAATAAACAAAAGACAAAACTAAAAAGCAAGTAAAGAAACGAAAAAAAATAATAAAAAAATATTAAAATACAAAGAAGTCTCTTTAACAATGTTTATTTCAAAATAATAATTAGGAACGCTTAAAAGACAGACTGTAGTAGAAATTAAAAAAAAAATTTAATATTAAAAGAAACTCGTTAATTGAAAATAAAAAATTTACTAAAAATGTTAATAAAAAAAAAAAAAAGAAAAAATAATAAATTTAAAAATAAAAAATTTTAAATTATAGAAAAATATAAAAATTTCATTATGTTGAGTAGGAGCAGCAACAACTATGATAAAAAAAGTTAAAATGCATTATAAACAAAGTTAAAATGCATTATATAGAAAAAAAAATTTATAAGATATTGTAAAAAACGTAAAATTTCCAGAATTAAAAAAATATAAATATAAAAATTTCATAATTAAAAAGCTCAAGAAAGTTAAAAAAAATCAAATTAAAAAGGAGACCTTGGCTAACGGAACTGTTTATAGAGAAATACATATCGTTAGCTTAATGTGAAAATGTGCTAAGTCACTTTTTTTATTTTATATTTTAATGCAGTTTTAAAACTGAATTCAAAATACATCGGTCACAAGAAAACAAATATTTTAATTTTTAATTTTTACGTGCTGCTTGCAATGATGTGTAAATGTGCTAAGTCGTCAAATATTCAAAAAAATGTGCTAAGTCAACCAGTCAATAATATCAATCTGAATTACTAGTTATTTCTTTGTGCGCGCATTTTATTTACTTATTTAATTCATTCGGTGTAAAGTACATGCTTTGTTGTTGTTGTTGTTGTTGTATTAACGATAAAAACACTCCCCGAAGGCTTTGGGCCGATGTTGATGGTCCTTTGCCGCATATAGATCTGGTACGTTCCGGTAACAAAGCACTATTAAGGTACTAGTCCCACCATCTCTGGAACGATTTATATGACCACATTAAACCTTCTAGGCCATCCCGTCCTCCCCACCCCCTAGTTCCATGACGAACTTGGGGTCGCCAGAGCCTCGGCTGTCAATGAAACAGAATTCCCCACAGGTAGGTGAGGTTGGCAATTGGGTTGGAGAAGCTATATATTGAGTTGGGAACCCCTTGAGAGGGTTGCCTACACAACCCCATGAAATTGGATTCACCCAATTGAGACATACCTTTGGTGTTTGATAAATGCTTTGCGTTGACCATAATCTACTTCAATTCTTACATGTCGATAACTACATGCTTTCTTACAGACTAGTTAAAAATAGAAAACAATTCAAGCTTAAACTTATATAAACTGTTATTAAAATTAAGAACACTACTGAATCGATTTGCTAGATGTATAGTCCTAGTTATAAGTTCATTCATAGCATAATTGGTTTTATTAGTTAATTAAATAGTAGTTAAGTAAATAATCTATTATGCCGAAGATCACGCATTGGAATATATGGAATGAACAAATGAGATAAATAAGAACAATTCGTGCTAAAGTTTATTACATTATAGGCAAGCATGAGTGAGATTCAAGTTTTTCTGTCATGCAAAGCCTGAAGACCAAGCAATTTGCACCTGCTGGTATATGATGGGAGGCCGTCTGGCCAGTCAAGCATACGTAAAGCAATTTTTGTAAAAAAAATTTGAACTCTCTCAATTTTATAGGAGTTAGATTCATAGAAAGGATTCCATATTATTGAGCAATATTCAAGACGACTTCTTGCCATAGATATATAAAGTGCCTTCAACGTCATAGGGTCCTTAAAGTCACTGGTGTTACGTCTACTGAACCCAACCATTCCAACAAATTTTGAAACAACGAAGTCAATGGTGCTAGAAAAAGAAAGTTTGGAGTTAAAAATTACACTCAAGTCTTTATTCTCTTGACAACGATTAAGAAATTTAGTATTTAGTTTGTAGATAAGAACCATTAGAAACAGTTTGAGAAATAAATAGTAGTTTTTGTGAAATATATAGTTTTAGTGTTTTATTTCAATCATTAAAGGTGAAGAGTGATGGGAAAACATATTGAGTAAAAAGTGCTAAGTCAGGAGAAATAATTTGTTATGAGTGCGGAAATTGTGCTAAGTCATAAAATAGCTGCTAGGTTGGCATACATGATTTTTATTTATCTTTTTCAAAGCTTCTACACTCAGCATTGTAATTAAGGTATCCTCATTCACAGTTTTGAAAAAAGAAGGTTATTTCAAAAGTTAATCATTTTTTTTCGTCTCTTGTAAAATTCGTAAAAGTTGACTTAGCACATTTTCACATTAAGCTAACGATATAATAAAAAATTTTTTTTAATTTCCATATATATAAAAGTCTTGAAATGAAAATACTTTTGAACATAAATAGAACTATCACTAAAATAATAAAAAAAATTTAAAACAAGAAACTAATTTTGTCTTAAATTGTATGTTATTTAGATCACTTTTATGTAAATAAAATAAAACTTGTTTCCAGCTTTTTAAAATAATTCTCTGTATTGTAATATTTTTCGCATATTAATCACATTATTTTCCTAATATCATATTTGAGGGTTTTGATTTGTTTGTTGCTTGCAAATTGACTATTTTCCTCTTATCTCGGGGAAAAGGAATTGTACGAAGGTCCTTTGAACGTTAGAGTGGTGTACTGCTCTCAGAGTTATCACTATCATAGCAGTGTACGACACAAGCAGCAAGCAAAATTCAAATTTTATTTTCGGTGTATAAGAATAACTGAATTGTGTATAATCACTGTACAACTTAACAATCATCACATTCCTACTGAGGCTCGAAATCCGGGGAAGCATAGTATAGAGAGAGAAAAGAGCGACAGATTAAACGTGGTTTTGTTATACAATTCAGTTTCCTAATTTTATTCTGGAGAATTTAGATTTTTTTAGTTTTTTACAACTTGTTTTGTTGTAGAAAATTGGGAGTGTACATTTTTAAGCTACATATTGAGAAAACCCACTCATAAAAAACGGGAAATCGCTTTTGTGGTGATTCTCGCTGATATCTTTGAATAAACCTGCCGTAGAAAAGGTAGCGTAAGCTTAAAAATTAAAAAAAGAAATCATAACAAATTCTCCTAATTTGGCTGAAAATAAAATCAAACAAATTTTTTCATTGGCCTATTACCAAAAAACTGTTAAAATAAAAAACGAAGGATACGTAAAAAAAACTATTGAGTCTTGTAATTTTACATAAAGTAGAAAGTAAAGCGTAAAAAAGGAAAAGAAATTTGTTTCTAACTTAAAATTTCGATCTCTATCATAAAAACTTTAGCTACTAGGCCAGCCCTCACAATGTCTGTCCCTGTACGCTACTCTGCTGCCGCCAATTAGTCGTCAAATACTCTACAACAAGAAGAGCAATACCACCAATACCAACAACAACAATTGCAACAACAACAGTTGTATTGCCAATTTGTCGGAAATCACAACGCTAACATCAACTCCAACGCCATCAACAATAACAACAATTTGATTTTGGCTAGTGAGTGCAGCAACGGCAAGTTTGTTAACGGTTTTGACGTGCAGCAGCAGTTGATGCAGCAGCGGTCATCGATGTCGTCGTCGGTTTCGCCAACAACTGGATTGATGCCCGCCACTAACAATATCACCAACATTAATATTCATCATCACCGCCGCTCCATCAACAACAATAATATGGATAACATTAATATTAATAATGTTAATCTCTTGCGAGAGGATGAAGAAGAAGCAGAATATCATTTGCATAATTCATCTCAATATCATCAACAACAACAACAATGTCATTACGAAGAGTTGTCAGCTTGAGCTACCGAATCGGGATTACCATCGCATGGCATGATGAATGGTGATGTTGATGGCGGTGGTGGTGCGGTAGCGTTGACGGCTACAGTGTCAGCGGCAGCAGCAGTTGAAGCGAATGAAAGCGTTAATGCAGCAATGCATGCTTTGGATGAGGATTTAGATGTGGATGAGTGGAATATGTCTGACGAGGGCCGGTATGGAACACCGGGTGCTGCTGGCTTGGATTATCAAAAATATGAGCTAGAGCAACAACAATTAAAACAACAACAAACACCTGCTAACATGATGAACCAGCCATTGAATATGAACGCTAAGATGAATAAAAACAAAAACATTAACAACAACAATAATAATACCGATGCCAGCAGCACCACTGAAACCAAGTCGAGAGAGGATGAGTTGATTTGCTTATCGTCGGACGAATTGTATCGCATGTTGAATGAGTATAATGTATTGCAGGATAAATATCATACTGTATTGCTGTTGCCGAGAGAATCCAAGGTAAGTTTATTGCGATGGTAGAATAAGTATTTGGTTGGTCGTTTGAAATAATCACTTTATTTCTAAACCACCCTTTTTCCGATACTCTTTGAATGTTTAAAAAAAGTACTTTTCAAAAATACGGCAAATCCGTTATGCTTTTTTTTAACTACGAAATCAAACCCAAAGTAAAACTGCAAAAGGTTTAAAACTAAAGCCAACATGACTCGGAGTTAGTCCCGAACTATACCGTATTGATTCGGAAAACAATTATACGGAGATTCTGAAAACATTACCCAGATGGCTTGAGACTGAATTCAAAAACAATCCCGAAATAGTCCTGAAATTATCTCGAAAATCTTGCGACAGTACCGAAATTAACCAAAGATGAAACCGTAAAGATCCCGAAATAGCATAGAAACTGTTTTGAAAACAGTTTCGCTATTCCTGAGAAAATTCCTGAATTTGTCCTGAAATGTTTCTCATAACAATCTCAAAAGGACACCGAAATATTGCTGAAATAAACCCGAACAAAAAAATAAAAGGGCTCCGAAATTTTCCCAGAACAAATTCAAAAATGATCACGAATTAGTTACGGAATCATCCACATGGTTTTGAAATATATTCGAAACGAAGCAGACTCAGTCGTGCAATTATACCGAAATAATTCTGCAAATAACCTCCAAATACTACGGAAATGATTCCGAAGTAGCCATTTCGAAATTATCGTGAAATAGTCTCTAACTGATCGTTAGAAAGTCGTGATGTTATCCTCAAAAAGCACTCAAATTATCCGGAGATAGTCCCAAAAAATCCCTAAATAAGCTAAAACGATTCTGAAAACACTTTGGAAATTGTACGGAGACAGTTCCGAAATTATTCCGACATAGTTCCGGTAACCCCGAGGTAGTTTCAAAATATGTATATCCTAAATCGGCCCTAAAAAAATTACGAAATACTTTTGAAATGAACAGTACTGCCTGAAATTATCCAGAAATAAATCTAAAATAAGAAATGTTTCCGAAATAACCCAAAATGATTCAGAAATTATCCTAAAATAGTCTCAGAATAAAGAAAGTCCCGAATTTATCTCTAGCCTTTAAAATATTCGTATATCGTCCTGAAACGATCCACGATCCAATATGATCCAAATATAGCTTCGAAATAAGCTAGAAAAGATTACTAAATCAATTTCGAAAATGTCCCGAAATTATATAGAGACTCTCCCGAAATTATTCCTACATAGTTCCGATAATCCCAATAATCTAGAAATTACGCCGAAATGTTCCCAGAATACCCCAAATGATCCTCCCTGTAGAAGGAGGATGGTTGACTCTATTCACTTTTCTAAAACAGCTTAGAACTCGATCTATATGACCTAAATACTTACTAAGCATTATCGATCTAGCCAAAGAAACTTATGGGTATATCGATTAGGAAAACTTATCCCACAATTTTCTAATTTTTTTCCTTTTTTCCTTTTACTCCTTGCAGCGTGAAGTGACAGCCGGTGGACGTGATGGCTCCGCGTATGTTTTACGTTGCCTTAAAATGTGGTATGAGCTGCCCTCCGATGTATTATTTTCAGCAATGAGCTTTGTCGATCGCTTTCTGGATCATATGGCTGTGAAGCCGAAGCATATGGCCTGCATGAGTGTTGCTTCATTTCATTTGGCTATCAAGCAGTTGGGATTAAAACCAATACCTGCGGAGGAGTTAGTAACTATTTCACAGGTAAGTCAAAGCGAATTAAGTAGCACGAAGAGAGTTTCATATGAATTATAGAAAGAATAAGTAGTTTGTGTAGTAATATAGAATTGAATTGAAAACATAAATTCTTTATATTTGATTAGATTTCTTCGATATTTATTCGTTTTCGAAAATTTTGTTATATCAACTTTGTATAATATATGAAAACTATTCGTACATTAAACTGTAGCCCAAATTAACTTACTTTACTAAGCTAAACTTTTATTTTTCTTCCTTCAGTGCGGTTGCACAGCCGGTGATTTGGAGCGTATGGCTGGTGTTATTGCCAATAAATTGGGTGTCCAAATGGGTACCAAACCAGTCACAGCCGTTAACATTTTGCGCGTCTTCTATGCTCTCTTCCGCAATTTAGCCAAGGAGGTGTGCGACGAATTCTATGAATTCTTTTTGCGTATGATCAAATTGGAAGATTTAGAAAATCGTTTGGAAAATTTGCTATGTGATGTAAAAACAACTGTTGTAACACCATCCACTTTGGCATTAATATTGATTTGCCTACATATGGATTTCCATATTAAGGCATCATACAAACGTGAACGACCTGAATTGAAACCCGTGTTCGAGTATATACTCTTTTTGCAACAATATTTGCGGGTAAGTTATTTAGTGAGATTGGAGGACAATGGAATTGTTACTAAATACGTTTCTTTGTTTCGTTAGATTCCCGATCGTGTATTCAGTTGTGGCTTTACCATTGTTGCTGACATTTTATCTCATTACAATGGTCAAAATAAGCAACCGTATAAGCAACGTTTAGTTTGGAAATTATCGAGTCGTACTATGAAAGTTTTACGTCCAACTAATCGTTTTTCTACCGATCTACCCACCATCGATGAGGGTCAAGTGAATATTATGGATGATGGATGCCGTTCTAGGTGAGTTTGAATGCAAACAAAAAATGTATATCGACGTACGATACGAAAATTAACATTTAACATTTTTTTTAGAAAAAATGTCCTATGCAAAAAAATTTTAAAGTGTTAGTGTTTGTATGACACGCCGATATACTTACTTAATTGGCGCTTAACCGTTTAAACGGTTATGGCCGTCCAAAAAGGCGCGCCAGTGGCTCCTTCTCTATGCCAACCGGCGCCAATTGGTCACACCAAGGAGTTTAAATCGTTTTCCACCTGGTCCTTCCAACGAAGTGGGGGCCGCCCTCTACCTCTGCTTCAATAGGCGGGTTCCGATAGAAACACTTTCTTGGCCGGAGCGCCATCTTTCATACGCATAACATGGCCTAGCCAGCACAGCCGCTGCGTTTTAATTTGCTGGACTATGTTGATGTGTGCATAAAGCTCGTCGTTAAATCTTCTTCGGTACTTCGCCATCTTTCGAAGAACTTTTCTCTCGAAAACTCCCAGAGCCGCTTTATCTGCTGTTGTCATGGTCCACACTTCTGCCCCGTATAGCAGGACGGGTACGATAAGTGACTTGTAGAGTATGATTTTCGTTTGCCAAGAGAGAACTATACTTTTCAATTGCCTACCTAGTTCAAAGTAGCATTTATTGGCAAGAGTGATTCTTCGCTGTATTTCAGAGCTGATGTTGCTGGTGTTGATGCTGTTTCCCAAATAAACGAAGTCTTTTACTATTTCGAAATTATGGCTGCCAACAGTAGCGTGGTTGCCAAGGCGGATATGCGCTGACTCTTTGCTCGATGACAGCAGGTACTTCGTTTTGTCCTCATTCACCATCAAACCCATTTAACGCCGATATATTGTGATTAAATTTAGAAAAAGTAGGCTTGTTATAGGGCTGAAAACTGTTCTGTTTTACCAAAGGTTCAACCATTTTGTGGATCGAAAAAAAAAAAAAAACCAAATCACTTGTTGCTTATGGATGGATCACTGAAAAAAAATTATTTTGGCCAATTCCCAGTCGTTATTTCTCTAAAAGAAATTCAATATACTTTAGGTGTTTTTTTTTTCAACTAAAATTCCTAGAACGGGGTTTTTCGAAGAAATTATGAAAAACTCTGAAATTTAGTGTTAAAAACAAGTTGTTGACTTTTTTGCTTTCTTTGTTAGTCGTCTAGTTTTTGAAAAGTGATGACGCTTTTACTTTCGAACACCATACATATATACATACACATATGTACATACATTTTTGAAAGAAACCCAAATTGTTTTCCTACTAAGAGCTTATGCTCTTGTTATTATTCCTAAATATTGCGCCTAACCAAACATGTGCTTATTTATCTAAAACCTTTTATATCTTTTGCTGCAAATGCTGCAGAAGTCAAATTTTGCATATTAAATAATTAAATATTTTTGTCGTTCGTTACATTCCAAATAAAATCCTTATCCGAGCTAAGCAAAGCTGAATAAATTTTTACAATTAAGTAACTAACATTTTTTAGTTTGCACGAGAGATTAATAAACGCTCTAATGTAGAAAACCTGACTAATTACTTCATTAACTCTCTGATTTAAAAAACATCGAATTTTCGTTTTGAATTTCTTTTCTAAATTGTTTAACACAGTTTTTATTGTAAAATTCCTTTGGGCTTTTTCATTATTTTATGAAAATTATTTAAAGAATAAAATATTTGAAAAAGTTTTTTGTATTTGCTTTTGATGTAGCTTTCGAGTTTTCAGAGGTAAAAATTTAGACACAAGTACTACAAACAAACACACCTGCGAATACCAAAAAATATCAGCAGATTGTATTAGTTCTTTTCACCTCTTTTTTTGTTTTTGTTAATTAAAATCAACTTAAGAAACTAAATTGAATAATTGTATAATAAAAGCTATGTTTACAAATTCCGAATACGTTTCCAATAAAGTTCGAAAATTCTTCGAAATTCTTTAAAAATCTCCATAAATAACAATTGCTTTTGTTTTTATCGGCCTATAGCTATCGAACCCGGTATATCCATAAATATTTTAAAATTTTGAGTTAGAAATTTACGAAACTTTTTGAGTATGCAGTTTTGCAGTCGACTTCATTTTGATCAACCAAAGTAAAAGTTTTAAGTGTCACTAAATTGGTGGTGCTTTAAATTTATTTCCATACAAAGGGTTTAAATTTTTTCTAACTAAGATTCGAGTTTCCTAAGATTTCATTTTTCGATATACTCAAAAACTTTTCGCACTTTTTAGTGATACAATTCTTTAAAGTTTTTTTATTAAAAAGAGAAAATTTGTTGATTAGTTTTGCTGCTATTTTAGTGTTCACGTTTGTACGTACATATGTACTTATGCATAAATCTGGCCAGTAAAAAATTCATATATATATACTCACATGAATACATACGTATGTATTTATGACGTACATCAAGTTTAGAAAATTGTTTGGTAAATATTTACTGATGTGCTTAAGTATATCAGCCAAAGTGTTTATATCGCACACCTACATACATTCAAACAGCGATCCACCCAAAAAATTTAAAACATCAGAAAAGGCGAAAAAGGGTATGCGCCAATGCTATTTTTATTTTTTACAATGCCTTTTCAGGCTGATTAGTTCCGTAGGTATTGAATCGAGAAACCGAGAGGTATGCTTAACTTCAAAATTTTAGGTTTTTAAGTTATCTCTCTATTGATCTAGGTGTGCGCTATGTACATACATATGTGCAAAAACATCCGTTCGTTTCTGATTTAGTTAAAAATATGTAGATATGTATGTACGTAAATACATAGATGTATGAGTGCGATGTACATGTTGACAAGTTGTTTGTTGTTAGTCAAAATGTTATTTTTCAAAACATTATCTCACCGATAAATATTGTTATTTTTTGCTCATTGATAGGCAGTGGTAAAGACAAACTTTTGAGAGCGTGCCAAAAAAAAGAAAACAAACCGCGAAAGTCATAAATTACACATCGCAACAATATATATATATATATATTTTTTTTTTTTTTGATTCACAGGAATCATAAAATTTTCAAAGTGAAATTTTCATGTAAATCATTCTTGTTAAACAAACTTATTGCTCAACATGTTTGAGTTCTGCATTCAGTATGATCGGTGATGACTTCATTGCTTTTATGATTGCCTCTATGATCTTCTTCGTGTTATGAAGAAAAAGACAGAATTCTTCCATATCCATTATAGTGTTAACTACTTTGTACTCTTTACTTTAATTTTTAAAATAATTCTTAATTGAGTTTTCGTGTTAACTTAAAAATTTTTGAATAACTTCAAATAAGAAAAATCTAATTAGTATTAAAATGTTTAAACTCAAAAATAAACAAAAACTAGTAAGAACGGGACTGTCTTCGGCTGTGCCGAAGACTTCATACCTTTCATGAATGGGGCTGAACAATAATCTTATCCTGTTCGTAATCTCCGAATAATCGGATGTATAAGATAAGAAATATATAGTGAACAGATCTACATACCTTAACGATTTTTAAGATAAATATAAAATAAACAAGTAAGGAAGACTAAGTTCGGGTGCAACCGAACATTACATACTCAGTTGAGAGCTATGGAGACCAAATAAGGAAAATGAACCTGGGGTAACCCTGGAATGTGGTTGTATGACATGTGTATCAAATGAAAGGTATTAAAGAGTATTTTAAGAGAGAGTAGGCCATAGTTCTATGGATGGACGCCATTTAGGGATATCGCCATAAAGGTGGACCAGGGCTGACTCTAGAATTTGTTTGTACGATATGGGTATCAAATGAAAGGTGTTACTGAGCATTTTAAGAGGGAGTGGGCCTTAGGTCTATCGGTGGACGCCTTTTCGAGATGTCCCCATTAAGGTGGACCAGGGGTGACTCTAGAATGTGTTTGTACGATATGGGTATCAAATGAAAGGTGGTAATGAGTATTTTAAAAGGGAATGGGCTTTAGTTCTATAGGTGAACGCCTTTTCGAGAAATCGCCATAAAGGTGGACCAGGGGTGACTCTAGAATATGTTTGTACGATATGGGTATCAAATGAAAGCTGTTAATGAGTATTTTGAAAAGGAGTGATCCTTAGTTCCATAGGTGCACGCCGTTTCGAAATATCGCCATAAAGGTGGACCAGGGGTGTCTCTAAAATGTGTTTGTACGATATGGGAATCAAATGAAAGGTGTTACTGAGCATTTTAAGAGGGAGTGGGCATTAGGTCTATAGGTGGACGTCTTTTCGAGATATCGCCATTAGGGTGGGCCAGGGGTGACTCTAAAATGCGTTTGTACAATATGGGTATCAAACGAAAAGTGTTACTGAGCATTTTAAGAGGGAGTGGGCATTAGGTCTATAGGTGGACGCCTTTTCGAAATGTCGCCATTAGGGTGGGCCAGGGGTGACTCTAGAATGTGTTTGTATGATATGGGTATCAAATGAAAGATGGTAATGAGTATTTTAAAAGGGAGTAATCCTTAGTTCTATAGGTGGACGCCTTTTCGAGATATCGCCATAAAGGTGGACCAAGGGTGACTCTAGAATGTTTGTACGATATGGGTATCAATCGAAAGGTGTTACTGAGCATTTTAAGAGGGAGTGGGCATGAGGTCTATAAGTGGACGCCTTTTCGAGATATCGTCATTAGGGTGGGCCAGGGGTGACTCTAGAATGTGTTTGTACGATATGGGCATCAAACGAAAGGTGTTACTGAGCATTTTAAGAGGGAGTGGGCACTAGGTCTATAGGAGGACGCCCTCTCGAGATATCGCCATTAGGGTGGGCCAGGGGTGACTCTAGAATGTTTGTACGATATGGGTATCAAACGAAAGGTGTTACTGAGCATTTTAAGAGGGAGTGGGCATTAGGTCTATAGGTGGACGCCTTTTCGAGATATCGCCATAAAGGTGGACCAAGGGTGACTCTAGAATGTTTGTACGATATGGGTATCAAACGAAAGGTGTTACTGAGCATTTTAAGAGGGAGTGGGAATTAGGAATATAGGTGGACGCCTTTTCGAGATATCGCCATTAGGGTGGGCCTGGGGTGACTCTAGAATGTTTGTACGATATGGGTATCAAACGAAGTGTTACTGAGCATTTTAAGAGGGAGTGGGCATTAGGTCTATAGGTGGACGCCTTTAGGGTGGGCCAGGGGTGACTCTAGAATGTGTTTGTATGATATGGGTATCAAATGAAAGATGGCAATAAGTATTTTAAAAGGGAGTAATCCTTAGTTCTATAGGTGAACGCCTTTTCGAGATATCGCCATAAAGGTGGACCAAGGGTGACTCTAGAATGTTTGTACGATATGGGTATCAAACGAAAGGTGTTACTGAGCATTTTAAGAGGGAGTGGGCATGAGGTCTATAGATGGACGCCGTTTCGAGATATCGTCATTAGGGTGGGCCAGGGGTGACTCTAGAATGTGTTTGTACGATATGGGCATCAAACGAAAGGTATTACTGAGCATTTTAAGAGGGAGTGGGCACTAGGTCTATAGGTGGACGCCCTTTCGAGATATCGCCATTAGGGTGGGCCAGGGGTGACTCTAGAATGTTTGTACGATATGGGTATCAAACGAAAGGTGTTACTGAGCATTTTAAACGGGAGTGGGCATTAGGTCTATAGGTGGACGCCTTTTCGAGATATCGCCATTAGGGTGGCCCAAGGGTGACTCTAGAATGAGTTTGTACGATATGGGTATCAAATGAAAGGTGTTACTGAGCATTTTAAGAGGGAGTGGTCATTAGGTCTATAGGTGGACGCCCTTTCGAGATATCGCCATTAGGGTGGGCCAGGGGTGACTCTAGAATGTTTGTACGATATGGGTATCAAACGAAAGGTGTTACTGAGCATTTTAAGAGGGAGTGGGCATTAGGTCTATAGGTGGACGCCTTTTCGAGACATCGCCATTAGGGTGGGCCAGGGTGACTCTAGAATGTGTTTGTACGATATGGGTATCAAATGAAAGGTGGTAATGAGTGTTTTAAAAGGGAGATATCGCCATAAAGGTGGACCAAGGGTGACTCTATAATGTTTGTACGATATGGGTATCAAACGAAAGGTGTTACTCAGCATTTTAAGAGGGAGTGCGAATTAGGTCTATAGGTGGACGCCTTTTCGCGATATCGCCATTAGGGTGGGCCAGGTGTGACTCTAGAATGTTTGTACGATATGGGTATCAAACGAAAGGTGTTACTGAGCATTTTAAGAGGGAGTAGGCATTAGGTCTATAGGTGGACGTCTTTTCGAGATATCGCCATTAGGGTGGGCCCGGGGTGACTCTAGAATGTTTGTACGATATGGGTATCAAACGAAAGGTGTTACTGAGCATTTTAAGAGGGAGTGGGCATTAGGTCTATAGGTGGACGCCTTTTCGAGATATCGCCATTAGGGTGGGACAGGGGTGACTTTAGTATGTGTTTGTACGATATGGATATCAAATTAAAGGTATTAATGAGGGTTTTAAAAGCGAGTGGCCCTTAGATGTATATGTGAAGGCGTTCTCGCGGTATCGACCAAAATGTGGACCAGGTGATCCAGAAAATCATCTGTCGGGTACTGCAAATTTATTTATATATGCAATACCACTAACAGTATCCTGCCAAGATTCCAAGGGCTGTTGATTTCGCCTTGTAGAACTTTTTCATTTTCTTCTACTTAATATGGTAGGTGTCACACCCATTTTACAAAGTTTTTTCCAAAGTTATATTTTGCGTCAATAAACCAATCCAGTTACCATGTTTCATCCCTTTTTTCGTATTTGGTATAGAATTATGGCATTTTTTTCATTTTTCGTAATTTTCGATATCGATAAAGTGGGCGTGGTTATGGTCGGATTTCGGCAATTTTTTATACCAAGATAAAGGGAGTTCATATAAGTAAGTGGGCTTAGTTTAGTAAAGATATATCGGATTTTGCTCAAGTTATTGTGTTAACGGCCGAGCGGAAGGACAGACGGTGGACTGTGTATAAAAACTGGGTGTGGCTTCCACCGATTTCGCCCATTTTCATAGAGAACAGTTAACGTCATAGAATCTATGCTCCTACCAAATTTGAGAAGGATTGGTAAATTTTTGTTCGAATTATGGCAATAAAAGTATTCTAGACAAACTAAATGAAAATGGGCGGAGCCACGCCCATTTTGAAATTTTCTTTTATTTTTGTATTTTGTTGCATCATATCATTACTGGAGTTGAATTTTGACTTAATTTACTTATATACAGTAAAGATATTAAATTTTTTGTTAAAATTTGAATTAAAAAAAATTTTTTTTTAAAAAGTGGGCGTGTTCTTAATCCAATTTTGCTAATTTTTATTTAGCAAATATATAGTAATAGTAGTAACGTTCCTGCCAAATTCCATCATGATATCTTCAACGACTGCCAAATTACAGCTTGCAAAACTTTTAAATTACCTTCTTGTAAAAGTGGGCGGTGCCACGCCCATTGTCCAAAATCTTACTAGTTTTCTATTCTGCGTCATAACGTCAACCCATCCACCAAGTTTCGTCGCTTTATCTGTATTTTGTAATGAATTATCGCACTTTTTCGGTTTTTCGAAATTTTCGATATCGAAAAAGTGGGCGTGGTTATAGTCCGATATCGTTCATTTTAAATAGCGATCTGAGATGAGTGCTCAGGAACCTACATACCAAATTTCATCAAGATACCTCAAAATTTACTCAAGTTATCGTGTTAACGGACGGACGGTCCGTTTTGATATATGGAAGTCTATATCTATCTCGATTCCTTTATATATGTACAACCAACCGTTATCCAATCAAACTTAATATACTCTGTGAGCTCTGCTCAACTGAGTATAAAAACAGGTAGGTACTTCGTGTGAGGATGCAAAGTTTCAGGTTTTTTGTGGTCTGCATGTAAAAACTATGGCTACGAATCACGTATTTCAAAAATATATGACGTAAACGTAACTATTTGATGAAATTTGATGAATTTTGAAGATTCTATCCGTAAAAAAGGGGTCAAAATGACATTTTATATGAAGTATATAATATATATACCGCCGATCTCTATGATTTTTTCAGACAACAATATATGCTATATACGAAAGCATTTTGTGAAATTTGAAGCTTCTAACTGTTAAAACGGGGCAGAAATTGCGCAAAGTTTCTTATCTGAACAATCGGTTGTATGAGATATATACTATGTATACCACCGATCTCAATGATTTTTTCAGACATCAATATATGCTATACACGTAAGCAGTTGGTGAAATTTGAAGCTTCTAGCTGTTAAAATGGGGCCGAAATCGTAAAAAAATATATATATACTATATATATATACTATATATATATACTATATATATATACTATATATACCATCATATATATATTATATATATCACCGATCTCTATGATTTTTTGACACAACAATACATACTATATACGTAAGCATTCGCTGAAACTTGAAGCCTCTAGCTCTTAAAATAGGGCAGTAATTACGAAAAGTTCCTTATCTGAACAATCGGTTGTGGGGGATATATACTATATATACGACCGATCTCATAAATTTTTTCAGGCAACAATATGTGCAATATACGAAAGTATATGGTGAAGTTTGAAGCTTCAATCTGTTAAATTGGGTAAGATATTACAAAAATCCTCTTTTTCTGAAAAATCGGTTGTATGGAGGATATATGCTATAGTGGTCCGATCCGGTCGGTTCCGACAAATGTCTAATCGGACACCCAAATACACCTGCTCACCAAATTTTATCAAGATATCTCAAAAATTGAGGGACTAGTTTGCATACAAACAGACAGACGGACAGACGGACATGGCTAAATCAACTCAGCTCTTCAACCTGATTATTTCGGTATACTTAATGGTGGGTCTATCTATTTTCCTTTAAGGACTTACAATTTTCGGTTTCGTGACTGTTGAAATAATAACTTGGAGTTTTAAGTTCAATATTTCCTATTGAGAACATATTTCTAATAATTAGAATGAATAAGACATATTACATATATTGATGAGTTAACTATATGTACACATGAATTTTATCTTTTAGTCCTCATTAAATCGTTGAACTAAGAAGTGCTTTTCTTTTATTGTACCGGACATTCACGCAAGTATACAAATCCCCTTCCAAATTCCTACCAACAGTGACGAAATTAATATACCATTTCATTTTCATGAAAGGTATAAAAATAGGTAGGTAATCTGTGTGAGGATGCAAAGCTTCACGTTTTTTGTGGTCTGCATGTAAAAACTATGGCTACGAATCACGTATTTCAAAAATATATGACGTAAACGTAACTATTTGATGAAATTTGATGAATCTTGAAGCTTCTAGCCGTAAAAAAGGGGTCAATATGACAGTTTATATGAAGTATATAATATATATACCACCGATCTCTATGATTTTTTCAGACAACAATATATGCTATATACGAAAGCATTTTGTGAAATTTGAAGCTTCTAACTGTTAAAACGGGGCAGAAATTGCGCAAAGTTTCTTATCTGAACAATCGGTTGTATGAGATATATACTATGTATACCACCGATCTCAATGATTTTTTCAGACATCAATATATCCTATACACGTAAGCAGTTGGTGAAATTTGAAGCTTATAGCTGTTAAAATGGGGTAGAAATTGCGAAAAGTTTCTTATCTGAACAATCGGTTGTATGAGATATATACTATATATACAACCGATCTCTCTGATTTTTTCAGATAACAATATATGCTATATACGTAACCAATCGGTGAAATTTGAAGCTTATAGCTGTTAAAATGGGGTAGAAATTGCGAAAAGTTTCTTATCTGAACAATCGGTTGTATGAGATATATACTATATATACAACCGATCTCTATGATTTTTTCAGACAACAATATATGCTATATAAGTAAATATTCGGTGAAATTTGAAGCTTCTAGCTGTTAAAATGGGGCTAAAATTTGCGAAAAAATATATATATATACTATATATATATACTATATATACCACCATATATATACTATATATACCACCGATCTTTATGATTTTTTCAGACAATAATATATGCTATATACGTAAGCATTCGCTGAAATTTGAAGCCTCTAGCTCTTAAAATAGGGCAGTAATTACGAAAAGTTCCTTATCTGAACAATCGGTTGTGGGGGATATATACTATATATACGACCGATCTCATAAATTTTTTCAGGCAACAATATGTGCAATATACGAAAGTATATGGTGAAGTTTGAAGCTTCAATCTGTTAAATTGGGTAAGATATTACAAAAATCCTCTTTTTCTGAAAAATCGGTTGTATGGAGGATATATGCTATAGTGGTCCGATCCGGTCGGTTCCGACAAATGTCTAATCGGACACCCAAATACACCTGCTCACCAAATTTTATCAAGATATCTCAAAAATTGAGGGACTAGTTTGCATACAAACAGACAGACGGACAGACGGACAGACGGACATGGCTAAATCAACTCAGCTCTTCAACCTGATTATTTCGGTATACTTAATGGTGGGTCTATCTATTTTCCTTTAAGGACTTACACTTTTCGGTTTCGTGACGAAATTAATATACCATTTCATTTTCATGACAGGTATAATAAATTTTTAAAAATAAAATAAATATTTGGTTTATTACCAAATATATTGAGCGGGAGTAAATGTAGGGTTATGGGGTGCTGGTCTGGTGGAAAGCACTAGACACGGCGAGCACCTCCAAAATGTTAGTGTCAGTGCAACGGACGGCGCTTATTGGTATCAGTGGCGCTCTGAGAAGAACACCTACCTTGGCACTGAATGTCATGCTGAACATACATTCAGTAGATATTGCGGGAAAGGCAGCCGCGGCCCGGTCGTTGGTCAGGCTTCGTGATATGGGTTATGGGCTTTCTTACTTCGGACACTCTAGCCTTCTTACTAATTTCGACTTTATCTCGGACAGGACGGACTATTGTATACCGATGACTGCTTCCTATGCAACCTTCACCCTAGTCTTTCCCGCGATGGAGGAGTGGGAAGAGGAATTATGTGGGGCATGGGACCGGTTAACTTATTCACGGATGGGTCGAAGTTGGACGGAAAGGTATTGCGGGGGGTCTTCTGTCAAGAGCTAAATGTAAGCCGCAAGTTTAAGTTGGCTGATCACTGCAGTGTATTCCAAGCGGAAGTTGCTGCGATTAAGGATGCGGTGGATGGAATGCTATCCAGTGCTATTACGGTTAGGGAATTTAACATCTACTCTGATAGCCAAGCGGCTATCAAGGCCTTGAGTGCGATCGAGGGTGATCTGGGAGTGCCTGGCCTCGCTTGCGATTGCATCGAGTTATTTTACAATTAAGATTATCTGGGTCCCGGGCCATAGTGATATCCCGGGTAACTGTCAAGCGTATCTCTTAGCCCGCATCGGTACAACTGAACCGAATGAAGATGGCTGTAGGGATTTCGGAATTCCGCTGGCCAACTGTGGATTGCTTCTCCATAGCTGGGCCTCGAGTCAGCTCAGCAAACGTTGCGTGGACACCACGTCTTGCAGGGTAGCAAGATCTTTCTGGCAGAAAGTGAATGGCAGGAGGTCTGCTGAAATAGTTGGATTCACTAAGGCTCACCTATCAATGGTCATTGGGGTTTTGATAGGGCACTGTCCGATGGGTATGCATGCGGTACGTCTCAATATACTGGAAACTCCATCCTGCTGCAGCTGTATGGAGAACAATGAAGTGGAATCACCAAATCGCTTTATGCTTGATTGCCCAGCTTTTGCCAGAACTAAGCGAAAGTACTTCGGCGACTCACTTGGATCTCCCGAGGATTTATCCAAAGTTGAGATCGGTATCATTCGGAGCTTTATCGTTGCTACTCAACGATTCTCTAAGTAGCTAGATCTAAGTCACCGCTATTTTTGGTGTATGTGGTATCACAACGGACCTTCGTGTTGTCCAAGTGAGCTATCCTTATCAGGGCAGCTACCACCTCACCTAACCTAACCTAAATGTAGGGTTATCTACTTAAAATAAATATACTGTATTTTTGTAAATTATTTTAATTTTACTTTACTTTTAATGTTCTTTCAAAATGAAAATTTTTAAGTTAGATATTTTAGAATTTTTAAAAATGTGAAAATAAATAATTTTTGCGAGATTGATTTTCAACAAATAAAATAATAATATTTTAGAAAAATAGTTATTATCTTAACTATATTGGCGATCCTACCAACGGACCTAAAATTATTTGAACGTGCATACTTGTACAACGAATTTGGATTTAAGTCAACGTTGTTAAATGCAGAACTAGTGAATTATAAATGTTAATGTGACTATAATTATCACATACATGTGCCTACACAATGATACGGAAATGTTATTAAAGAAAAGCCAGATCATTAAGGCAGTGATTAGTTTAAAACTCAAAGACTATTTTATATAGAAATTTGATTAACAGAAACATATTCTAAAATAAAGTAAACATTTTTATAGTGTAAAAACATCTAAAAGAATTTTGACTAAAATAAATACTATTATTTACAAAATAGTTTATATGGAAAATTTTCGCTTCAACATCACTAAATTATTTGAACAAGAATCTTTAAATTTTTAATACAATAGTGAACAAAAATAAAACAATTATAAAATTAAAATCTGTACTATTACAATACAATATCTATCAACAATCCATGATAAGATACATTACCTGAATCGCTTCAACTTCTCAAGGACTGTGCTAGTGATTTGGTGTTTGCCAAGAATCAACTAACTAAAGTACCAGCATTTGTGTCTCTATTTACACGCCTTACTTTGCTGAATTTGTCATGCAATCAACTTTCCGATCTGCCGCAAGAATTGGGTGTCTGAATACTTTACGGGAGTTGAAAATATACAATAATCGTTTTGATCACATACAAAACTGTTTTGATGAAACAAAAAAATCTTGAAATCCTATTAGCTAGTGATAATCGTATCAATCATATAGATGCTTAAATCAAAAATTATATATATATATATATATATATATATATATATGTTTAGCATTATGAATAAATAAAAATAAACAATCTAATAATAATAAATTTTAAAATATAACAAGTATATTTATAACAAGTAAATAACCCTACATCCATTTACTTCCTTTTCTTCTCCCCCTTTACGCTAATCTCTTCCTTGGTATCCTAATTCACCTAATTTTCTAATTTGGTTTATATTCACTTACTGGGACTTTTTTGTTATACAATTGCAATCATACAGGCGCCAGAGTGGAACACCACCATATCTCGGCTGTCAGTGCGAAAACGCCATATCTCAAAATATTTTACAAAAACTATTTCAGAACTTGCTTCAAAAACGGCCTACTTTAGAATTTTTTTCATAAACGCCCCAACTAACTGCGTTTTTGAAACAAATCATTAGATAGGGCGTACTTCAATGGAATTTTGAAAGTTTTCTGAGGTGGGGGGCGTTTTTGAAACGACAGTCCAGATAGGGGGTTATTTTAATCATCAGCCGATATTAACCCAGCCATGACTCGTTTTTTTGTATATTTTTTTTTTTATCAATGAATGCCAAAATTTGATTTGCTTTTAAATTTTTTTTAATGTTGAAAATTTTGTTTTTAATTTTTTTATTGTTTTTTTATTTCAGAACGTATAGCCACTTAAATATTTTTAACGTTTTTCCGTTAAGAATAAAACATTCTTAGAACATCATTGAACGCACATATGTATATTTATATATATGTAGTTATAAGCTGCTGAAGATTGTCTGAAATTTCAAAATAATAAAAAACACAAAATTTTTTATCGCTTTCAAGTTCATTGCATTGAAACGAGGCACGAGCAAACCAAATTGTATGTATGTGTATACAACTTGCTTATTTTCACTTCTAATTAACTTTCTTCTTATCATTTATCATTGTTTTTATTATTAAAAAAAATTTATAACCTGAATATGGCCACAAAGCAATCTTATTTCTTGATCGCTAAGTAAATTCTTAAGTAATCAAAAAACAACTGACAATTTGCGTTCATTGTTTTTTAAACTCAAACAAAATATGTGTTTTATATAAAAGGAAAATTTTGCTTTGCTATTATACAAGAGTTCGAGGTTTTTTCGTGCTTGCCAATAATGTAAAGTGAGCTTAAAATATGAGCACTTAGGCAGCTTGATAAGCAGGCCCAGACCAAAGCGCGTCAGGGCGTTCCGAGCATAGCCACAATAAGAAAAGTCCATCTCAAGAGGTAACTAAAATCCATATAAAAAAATCGCTCCCCATATGAAAACTGAGGGATAGATAGACCTATCGATTTTCTCAACAGTGATGACAGACCGTAGGAAATATCCGATTTGAGGGAGGGATATGTCGCAGCAAAATTGATTAATTGAAAAGGGCCAATTTTAGATCTTTCGAAAAAGGGACTTTCATGTTACAATATTATTGGTGTATAACTGAATAGAATTTACTTCACTTCAAGTTGGATTTTAGAAAGTGTCAACTGTATTTTAGAAAAATTTAATTAGATTTTATATTAGTCAGTTGGATTTTCGAAAGCGTCAGTTAGATTTTAGAATTGTCAATTGCATTCTGGAAAGCGTCAATTGGATTTTAGAATTGTCAGTTGGAGTTTTGAAAGTGTCATTTGGATTTAAGAACTGTTAGTGGGATTTTAGAAAACGTAAATGGAGTTTTTGAAAAAACGAAACGGGTTCATTTAACTGCACTCCTTCATATGTATTCAAATTACTTACTAAATTGGCGCTTAACCGTTTAGACGGTTATGGCCGTTTTAGAAAAGGTCAATTAGATTTCAGAAAGAGTAAATTTGAACTTTTGAATGTTTTCTAAAACCCAAATGACGTTCTCTAAAATCCGATTGACAGTTCTAAATGCCAATTGATGCTTTCGAAAGTCGAGTGAACAATTCTAAAATCCAACCAATGCTTTCGAAAATCCAACCAATGCTTTCGAAAATCCAATTGATTATTCTTATTTCCAATTAACCCTTTCTAAAATCCATCTGGAAATGGTGTAGAAATAATCGGCAGTCTCACACGAAAAAGCGTCACTCTTACTCAAGTCTTCTATTTCAATCCCTTCGTATCACCAGATCGTTTTTGTAACACAGACGTGCAAAAGACTGTTCAATGCACTTATTTCAGTATTGCAATGCAACGAATGCAATCCATTGAACAAAAAATGGAATAATAAAAAATTCTTCGAAATAACGACTGACAAATTTTTACTTTTATTTATTATTCCGGAATGACGACAAAACTATTGCTGCCACTGGGCTTTCAATAATTTTTCCATATAGAATGAGTTCCTTAACAACTCCGTCACCACTCTATAAAAAATGTGCTCTAATTTGCTGTCGGTATTTTAATTAAACTGGTAACCTTGACTTTACCCGTAATTGTAACCGTGATCGTAGATGTAACCAGAATAGTAATCGTGGTCGTAACTATAAACTTTTTTGTAATTGTAATCATGTTCGTCACTGCATTTGTAGCTATAATAGTTACCGTGACTGTAACCATTAACATGGACGTAATCGGGGCATTAACTGCGACCATAATTATCAGCTCCCCTATAACAGTTAATGGTACAATAAGCGTCGCCGTGACCGCTATGATTGACATAAACGTAACTGTAAGCGCTACTACATTTGCTACCGTAACCGTAACCGTAAGAGTCGGCGAAGCTGTCACCATAACCGCAACCATAAGACTGATAATAGCGCCGTAACCGTAACCAAACTCGCTAGCGTATACGACATAGTACCCACAATCCTAGCAACGAATAACCATAACTTAACACCCTTTATGTAATCACATTTTTACACAAGTTGATTTGAGGTTGATATTTTGCCGTTCACACCGCAGTAAGATGAGCAGAGAGCTTTGAAATCTGAGCTAAAAATGATAATTCAGCATTCTAAGTCGATACGCAAACACTCGGCAATAAATTTATCAATGCATTGTTTTTTGGACAAACTATTCGAATACTTGTTCAAATCGCTGTTTTTTTTTTTTTTTTTTTTTTTTTGATGAACAAAAATTAATATAAATAATATTCCACCACGAATAACTTTGCAATTCGAGTTAGATACAATTTTTATGTTCGAAAAATTTAAAATAGGAGTGCGAAAAGTGTTGCAGTTCGAAAAGCTTTGCATTTTGAGTTCGTAAATATGTGGCAGCTTGAAAAACTCTAACGTTTGAGCTCAAAAACATTCAAGTTCGAAAAACTTTAAAGTTGAGTTCCAAAAATTGTACAGCTCGGAAAATCTTTAAATTTCAAGGCGAACTAATGTTTTAGCGCGAAATTCTTTGGAGTTGAGTTTCATTCCGGTCTTGTCTTTTCGAGCGAGCGGTCGTTCGGGTCATCTTCTACTCAACGTAAATTTTTGGGCTTTTTGCGTTGAGTGAAAAATTAAAGAGTCCACAAGGTTGGCTTCGGTGCGTCCCTCGGGCGTTTTGGCGAAGTTAGGAGATGCAGTGCCTCCCTGACCTGGAGTTAGGGCGGTTTTATGCACTCCTAATAGGAATCAGTGACATTGGAAAAATGGCGTGGTGCCAATTAAAAAACTAACCTAAAAAATTTACATACATATATAAACTAACGGAAAACCTGGCGTGATGCCATACAAATCAAAAGGTTTTTATATACGAACGGGACTTGTACCCGAATCAGTGACATTGGAAAAATGGCGTGGTGCCAAGAAAAAACCTAACCTAATATTATACATACATACATAAATTAATGGAGAACCTAGCGTGACGCCATAAAAATTATATACGAACGGGACTTTACCCATAACGGGATACTGAAATAACATGGCAACAAGCCATATATTGAATTTTAATAATTAATAATTTTGTCATGTACACATGACTAGAGTGAATATGAAAAATAATTACAATAATTAAATGGATAATTAACAACTTAAGACAATTTGAATATAACCTGGCGTGGTGCCATGAAAAAACCAGTTTACAAAGCACATAGTTAAATACAAATAGCAAGCTGCTACACATGGTTCTGGCCAGTTGGTATTACCATTGTGTACTAGTGGAGCCTAAATTACTTACATACTTTGGAAAGTTAATCCAGAAATTAATCATTTTATGTATTGGACAATAACCTGGAACTGGGACTTTCAAATATAAGAAGGTCCTCCTCCATGCAATCAAATCTCGAAAAAAAAAAGAGTTGAGTTTGAATTTTGGCTAAGTGTCATATTATTGACTAATGTAACAGAGCACTAACCAAAACCGCAACTTTAATTGTAACCGCACCCGGTACGTAACCGTGACTGTTGCAATAAATGAACTTTTTCTTCATTTCCTTTTAATTATCACCACCATAATGAGCATCATCATTACCATCGTCATCGTCAGAAATATCTTTTTTTACTCTTTCTCCTCCAGCTTCTTTTACCTCTCCTTTTTCTTGTAATTTTCGTCTTCCTTGGCTATATAAATTCCCTTTTTCTCTTTTTCCCTTTTCTTAAAAGTCTCTGATTTTGCTCCACAGATTTGGTTTATGTGCACTCGCTGAGTTTTTCCTAACGTCAAGTCAATAGCTGGGTTCTCCCATATAATGTGCAAAATTTGTTTTCCTTTGAAAAAAAAAAGAATTCTGTAATGAATAAAAATAGTGTATGAGATCTTTTCGAAATCAGCAGAAACTATAATTTTTCTTATATTGCATTGAAATATTTAAAAATTTTTGTATTTCAAATTTTAATTATCTTTACATTATCTAAAACTGCTTACTTTTTCTTTTACAGAACCGAAAGTATCAGCTCTGAGGAGGAGGAAGATTGGCCGACATCTCCAATTATTCCAATTTTCGAACAGTGTTAATACAGAACATACGCAAAACAGCAGTGTGCAGTCAATACATCAGATTTTTGCGTACAAACTCAACAAATAACTGCAGGATGATAATTATTTGCCAGTTAAGACGGTCAAAGTATAGAGGAGTAGGCAAGAAAAATGAGAAAAGCAAAAAAATTTGCTATAAAGAGATAAAAAGTTATTGTGTAGAAGTAGAAACAAATTTTGTATTATGAAACGTAAAAGAAAATTGAAGTTGTGAAACGTCAACGACAATGACATATCCTGCATGACACAACAACAAAACTTTCGTTCTCGTTAAAAAAAAAAAAACAAAAAAAAAAAAATGAAAAAGCGAAACCGTCAACGTAAGCAACTGGAACAGCATACATTTAATTTTTTTTGTCATCTAAACAATAACACCCAACTCTCCACTGCGATGTGTGTATATTTTGCTATGCATCATAATAACGAAAGATTTAGAATTTGTTTGATTTTTCTTTATCTTTAAAAATACTGTATATGTATGCTTGTATGTACGTAAGTTAAGCGTAAGAAAAAGAAAAAGAAGAAAAAAAAACAATTCGAAAGGGATTAAGAGCGGGCGCAAATTTGAAGGGAAAGATGTTTAATTCTATTTCAAATCTTATAAAATTATGCGAACGAAAAAAAGTTTTAAAAAGAAAAAATTAAAAAACAAAAAAAATAAATGTGGCGGACCATCATACAAAAGATTGATGCCGTTCCAGCGCATTTTTTCGTTGTATAATTGTGTGCTGGCTTGTCGTTCAGATACAGTTTCAGATTTTTTACAAATAATTTTGAGCTTGTATCTCTTAACAAATCAGAACACAATTGAAATGAAAGAGCGGTATATGCTCACCAAAATATGAAATTATAGTAAATAATTTGGAAAAAAGCGCGGCAAAGCAGAATGCGGGCAGCAGGCGCTAAGGAAAATCAAATCTTATAGTTAAGCGATTGAGTTGAGCATGTATACGCTTCAGAGATGGGAAAAGCAGATGGGAAAAGGTTCGCTCAAGCAAACAAACAAAAAAAAAATATAATAAAAAAAACTTATAATAAACAAAAAATATAAAAATATTCAAAAAATTTCTAAAGAAAACTAAAGTTTTGCAAACAAAAACAAAAAAAAAAACAAAAACAAAATGGAAATCGATTTACTTTAATTACTTATAATAAAAACAGCAAAAAAAAGAAAACAAAAAACCAACTATCAATATTCAAATTCTGTTTTATGTTCGCAAAATGTTTGTATTTTGATTTTTTAATAAATAATATTTTGTTCAATTATTTTTTGGTAAAACAATATGAGATATTAAGAATATATGCAAGCAAAAGATTTATATAGCTAAAATAAGAAAACTATACCTAAAAAATTTCAAAAAATATATGTATTCAATATGTAGTTTATACACTTAAAAAACCAAAACAACACAATATTAATACTGCAATATCAATCAAGTCAAAACTGTAAACTGTAAAACTGTAATGTTATCTTTGTGTACAACAATAATTGAAAACAAATTAAAGACGCAAATCATTTTTCAAAAACTTAAAGATTTACCGTTTTATTCTGACAGTTTTCTTTCTTAAAAATTTTAAAACGAAAATTTTAGTGGTCACAAACAAAATAATATTTTAAATTAAATTTAAAAAAAAGTACAAAAATATTACTAACGATTGCAAAATGAAAAGCATAAAACACTTATTTTCACACATTTTCAAAAAGCTGGAGGTTTTTAAATTTAGTATTAAATAAAAAAAAAGCTATTAGGACGCATTCAAATTTTTTTAGTTCTTATTTTAAATTTCTATTTTGACGTCTGTAAAAGACTAAAATTAAAGCAAAATGCATAATAATGAAAGCCTAAAGTTTAAGTTTCAGGCAAGAATTGCGTTTACTGGTTATTAAGAACAAGAAATATAAGCGAAACAATTCTTGAAATTTCCTTTCTTAACTGCGCATTTTAGTAAACATTTCTTAAGTGGCGCAGTATTTTTCGTAGATCCGTGTTTTCAGGAAAGCTTATGGTTATAGTTCACAATGATGAAACAACAAAAAAAAAAAAAAAACAATTTTCAGTTTTTCAAAATTTGAGTTATTTCAGCCGTTCGCAATTAGAATTGGTTTTAGAGCTATAATTTAAACATATCTTCGAAAGTGACTGATTTTCATTTTCCGCTGCTGTAACTTTTTAAAAAATGATTAAAAAAAGTTTCACCGTTGTCGAGAAAATAAATGAAAAACGTTTAATTTCGAAAATATGTTTATGTATATATATGTTTGTTTAGACTCTTTGAAAAACGTTTAACCACCCCACTTCCGAAAGTTTAATTCAACGATTTGTATTAAACGCTTGGCATTTTCGAGATACAATTTATCTTTAGAACTCAAATTATAGTAACAACTATTAAAAGCAGCAATAGCCGAATGTATTTTGATAATTTAAAAATATCTTAAAATTTCGAAAAATTTGAAAACAGATTTTCTTAAATTAAAATAACAACTACTAAATGCAGCAATAGCTGCATGCCTGCTGATAATTTCGAAAAAACATAAAACTTCGAAAAAATTAGAAATTTTCGAAAACAGATTTTCGAAGAAATTCAAAATTAAAATTTTTTTATTTTTTTTAAATGTTATGCAATGAACCAACTAAAGCGAAATATATTTTAAACTTACAGACAATTGCAAATAAATTAATAAAACTTGACATTTAAATTCCTTTTAAATTTTTGCTCTCTGGCTGTTATTTCGTAAAATAGCCATTTCCTAATAAATAGTAAATATTCAGGCATTTCATCATATTTGAATATATGAATATTAATTATTTGAAACAAATGTAAAGAGTGAAAATTTATAATGTGAAATACCATTTACTCAATATTCAATGCGAAGCGTTGGCCGTACTGAATACGCTGCATGCTTCGCTTCTCATATGTAATATTCCGTATGTGAGTATACTGTCAAGTTGTATTCATCATTCTTAGCTGAGGAATGTTCAAACCTTTTGTATTCGAAATCAATACTGTTATCTTTCAAAATGGCTTTGTTTGATTTGTTATACAGTGCCAGAGGCATTTTCGAACTACGAGGTAATTTTACTTACCCTAGTTTCATAAGTGATGCATTGAGCTAATAGCTACTTGCTCTAAAAATAGACGATTAGAGTTTCTAGATTTTGAGCTGGGGGACTGTGGATATGTTGCGAGTAGCATGTTCTGTTGCGTCAACTTTTTTGACAGTATTTATTTCAAATCTAAGTTAGAAAAGCTTATTCGAGCTCTGTGTATACTTCTTAGTAGATGCGAAGTAGATTTCTATCATTTTTTTTTTTATCGGACAAACGCTTCGAATACGATGTCGAAAACTGTGTAATATTGAGTGCGTCAAAAATGTTTTAGCTGTAGAAACTTCGGGGTGTGATTTCGAAAAATTATAGAAAGTTTAAAGTTTGAACTCGGGCCAAGTTATTCAGCACGACTAACTTTGAAATTCAAGTTTGAAAAAATTGTTGGGTTCGAAAAACTTTGAAATTCGAGTGCGTAAAATGGTCCAGTGTGCAGCCTTAAAAAATTTAAGTTTAAAAAACTATGAAGTTCGAAAAACAATTTCCAGGTCATAGAACCTTGACGCTTAAGTTCAAGCCAGAAACAACTTAAATTTAAGCGCAAACAAATTTGTCAGCAAAAAAACTGCAACATGTGTTCGAAAAAAAATTCGAACTCGAAAAATTGTAAACATGGAATTGGAAAAAATGTATTCAACGTAATCAGGCATACTTGCAATATAACACATGCGCTCCTCAAGCGACAAAAACAATTTAGTGATCTTTTATTTAAATTTTTAGGCATACAAACAATTTTTGTATGCAAAGTATTTTTTTGTTATAATTTATTCTTTGTTAATAATTTTATTACTATTGTTTAAGTATTAAATTCACACATCCATACATACAATTTAAGTGCAAATGATCAACACTTTTTAAAAAATTTTAAAAATTCGAGATTCGCTCGAAATTCATTTGAAACTGAGTGTGATAGAAGAAGTTAGAAACAAGTTGAAGAAAACCAAAAGTAATTCGCCAAAATTTTTCAAAATTTATATTTGTAGAAAAACAACAAGTAAATTGTAAATGCTTTCATTGATATATTTCGCGCAGTTCATTGAAAATGTAAAAATATTTAAGAAGGAACACAGCAAAAAGGTGAAATGACAAAGTGTAAGCAGCTTTTTTATTTAATCATAAAAAAATACTTTTAATTCTATACTTTTAATAAGCAAAAAAAGCAAATTATGATAAATATACCATTTAATTTTAATTGAAAGAATGAAATTATGATGCATACAAATCAAAACAACAAAAAATATACACAAAAGTGGAAATTATTATTTGCAATAAATAACATTTTAAACTTAATTGTTAGCTGTACGCGGGCGTATTACCTGTTAAACTTACATGGTACATTCATTAAGGCAACAATAAAAACACACACATATACAACTCTTATACAGACTGAGTTATACATCCTTAACATGTGTGTAGTTGCGCGAAAAAGTTTTATGAACAAAGCACTCAAAAACTAAGAAATTGAAAAATTTTGATTTTTACTTTAAAATATACATTTCGAATGATTTTATTTTTAATTTGTGTTTTTTTATATTAAATTTTATTTGAATAATTTTTTTTTTTTTTTATTTCACATTTCTTCTACATAGTTTTTAATTTCATAAGTGAGCTGAGAAAAAAACCCAAAGGCAGTAGTAAGCTGCCTCTAAATAATTGTAAATAACAATTTATAATAAAGAAAAAAGAACCTGTCTGCACTTATAGCTTAGCATAGCATATGAAGCGCGCATGCATGTATGTAAGCTAAGCATTTTTGTGAAATCATGGTGAAGAACAACACACATACATTTTTTAAAGAAATGTTCGATATTTTCTCTTTTTGATTGTGTAATCGTGTATGAATGAATTTGAATAATAAATGCGTGTAGTTGACAATTTTGCTTATCATTTTTGATATTGCGGAAGAAAATATAGCAAATGCAAAATAGAAAAAATATAAATTTTTTTCTTTTAACTTGTTAAGAACGTATTGACCTGCAATACGAAAACTAGCACTTTCAAATTTTTTTCAAAGATATTTTCTGTAAAAGCACATTCAAGCTAGTTCTGTTGTTGTTGTTGTAGCGATTAGGTTACTCCCCGAAGGCTTTGGGGAGTGTTATCGATGTGATGGTCCTTTGTCGGATACAGATCCGATACGCTCCGGTAACAGCACCATTAAGGTGCTGGCCCGACCATCTCGGGAACGATTTATATGGCCACATTAAACCTTCAGGCCATCCCTCCCTCCCCACCCCCAAGTTCCCTGAGGAGCTTGGGGTCGCCAGAGCCTCGTCTGTTAGTGAAACGAGATTCGCCGCTCGAAGGTGAGGTTGACAATTGGGTTGGAGAAGCTATATATTGCGCTACACAACCCCTTGAATCCCTCAAGCTAGTTCTCGTATGGCTCGGCGGTACAAGCTTGCAAAGAACCGATCAAGTTAAAAAGCAATCTTTGTAGAGGTTGATCTGAAAACGAAAATTACCACCCCGTTCGAAGTTCGGCCATTTTGAAAGCTGATCTGCCTTCGTTTCTTATTTGGACTGTATAAATTATAGGGGGTCAGATGACAGAGCTTCGAAAGCATCAAAGCGGACGATCAGAATTGGTCTTACGGATCGTGGTTAGGCCCTAACAGCGAAAATCGGGGAAATAATCGGTGGCGATATTTTGTCGTAGTTAGTCCCCAAATCATTGATATTGACTTTTGAAATTTGAGCCTTCCCAATATACTTAATATACTACATTTAAAAAATAAAAAATACCTGCCTTCTAAGGAGACAAAAGCCAAATCTTCTCAAAAGCGATAGATTAACAGCTACACAAAAAAAGTGGACGCATCTCGTAATGCGAGGCAAAAATTGTCCGGCTTTTTGTTGTGCTGAATTCGTCATCAGAATTGGCCTAACGAATCACGGTTTAGTTAAAGCTGGCCGTGGTTCGGTCTTAACGAAAAAGGGAAAATTATATTGCTTCGTTCGAAGACCTGCATGGAAAAAAAGTTTAAATAGTTCACCCATACGTTACCAATTTTTTAAACACGGTAAATAAAACTAATAGAGGTGGGTTAGATTTAGTATTTCGAAAATCAAAATCTATGTTTTGGAGGCTAACTTCGAAAACTGGGGAAATACTTTTTTTGCTCATAGTACAGTCTTTTCAATCAAATTGTTAGGTTCTAATACTCAGCCGAATGTTACATAATAGCGTGTATTGACTCTTCTTTGTGGATATGTTCGTGGCTGAAGCGCATGTTGAGCCTCACAAAACTCTTCTCTTTAATATTATCTATTGAATGGAATTGTGGGGTAAACACTGTTAAATGATCAAAGCAAAAAGTCTAACAGAGAGATAACTGTAAAACAAGTTACATAAGTCGTCACTATGAAAATGCGCTTCCTCGGACGCCATCTGGGTAATATTTCAGCCTCTGTGGTATGCTGTTCTGCTGTGGTCGAGAGTTTTCTTCTTCCACAGTCAGGTAAGTCTACTAAATTTTTTTTGAATCGGGAGCAAATATTTCAAGCAGGAAATCCTGAAACCGACCGCAGAAAAACCACTTGCTCGGACGCCAACTGGAGTAATAATTAAGTGTGTTGTACGCTGCTCCGCTGTGGTACAGTGCTGACTTCTACCACAGACAGGTAAGTCTTATCACTTTTGTTCTGAACTATTGACGCCAATTTCCAGCAGGAAATTTTGAAAGCCGACCACCTTTCTTTAGAGCTGTACCCATCGTTGCAGCAATCACATGAAGTTGTCGAGGTTTATTTGAACCAATTCTTTGAAGCCCCGAACTATCCATATTGTGGAGTTCATTTCGCTTTTTACAACGCCGACGGATAGAAGATATACTTGGTGACCTATCCCCGGCCATTGTCAACCATAAGAAGACCTGCGGAAGTGACAGACGGGATTCGGTCAGCAGCTGCGTGAGCCACATTCTACTAGCCAACTGATAAGATTGATTCGGTTTTAATGGGTAGGGCAACAAAAAAGAGATGAGTCCCATACTCAGATAGCATCTACATAGTATCGATGTTTACAATTCCGGTTAATACAATAGGCATTTTCCCCATCCACGAGACCAACTTAACATAAAAACAAGTGCAAGATGAGAACTTGCCAACTTCCAAGCTAACAACTGGATGTCTTATTGTAAATCGTACACATGATGTCATCAAAGAGAGTTATTTAGTACTTACGCTCAGTCCGTAAATACAACCTTAAGAAATTTATTCCGTATATATTTGCGTGTAAATGGTTTTCCCCATGTCCATAAAATTTGGTAAGTGCTAACGATATTGTACGAACCCGATATTCCAGTACGAATCCGATGCTCAAATTCCTGATGTAAAAATACTATACGTTCCGCCACCCGACTGTGACGAACTGACAAAGGCAGTTTATAACTACAGTATTGTGTGAAAGACTACTAAATTTTAAGAATTCATGAGCTTAACATCGGCTTATAATAATTGAATTTCAATTATTCAGCCCAATTCTAAACCAAAATTCCGTGCGAGTTTTTTCCCTTCTCCCATTCCTCGTATTCTAAATAAAAATTCCTTGTGAGTTTTTTCACTTCTCCCTTTCCTCCTATTCTGAAAAATGTTCGAAAAAGCGGAAACCGGTTATGGAAGAAAAGTAGGTATTATGAATGTGAGGTAGAGGGAGATTTCTCTGCCATTTCATAGGAGTTTTTTCACTTGGTTAAATTAAAGGGAATGCATCAAAATAGTTAAAGGAAATTGGTTCTTTTAAGAAAGAACACTTATTTGTATAAATTTGTGCTAAAATATGTATTTACATTCTACCACAATATTCTCACTGTTAATACAACAACAACTACAACCACAACATTCTTTATTTTAAGCCGAAAAGTATATCATAAGCAACGGTAGAGCTCTTGGTATACATATTTGATGCAGCCATCCAGAAATTGCGCAAGGATTTTTTAATAAGGCTTAAATAGATTTTGGCATATGACGAAGGACGAATTCAACTCAACCTGGCCGCCAGAAAATTGCTTTGCTGAATGAAAGCAGGCAACTCCGGCAGATTTGTGTTATGCGACCGTCTTCTTCTTATGTTCCGCTGTTGATGTTGCTGTGGCACCAATTCATTACTCATTTCAGTGAATATCACATGAAATGCAATAAATATTGTGCATTGTTTATATTTTATTTCTTAATTTCCAACAAATTTGCAACAATAATTAAACTTTTCAATATTTAAAACAAAATAAGAAATGTGCAACGAAATTTCAATTGACAAAACAGCTGACTTCGAAAATTCGAAATTCTTATTCCCCAATTATTGTTCTCCCTAGGAGAACAGCATTTGAGGAATTTTTCCGCGGGAATAAAAAAATCCACGAGAAAAAAATTCCGCGAGAATATTTAGAATTGGTCTGATTATGTTTTTCTAAGAGAAAATGAAAAGAAAGAAACATTTACTGGCATATTGCGATGGAACCATTTCGAAAACCGCCAAAGTAATCATCATCAGGCAATTTTGTAATGTTATCAAAGGTTTCACCGGGATTCGCACCGTGAATCACACATGGTGAAACTGCAGTTGCCTTTAACCACTAGGCTATCCTGCTGGTATTTGTTTTCATGCTTAATTCAGTTTTTCTCATTTCTACACTAAAAACACAATTGAGACATTTTGTCTCTATATTAATTTGTGTGACATGTAGATTTGTTTTTGTAAAGTTCTTCTACTACTAAAGTTACCGAACAGATTGTACATTTTTTATGCGGCTTCCGACCCGGTAAATCTATTATCGACCAGGTTTTTATTATTTGGCAGATCCGGAGAAGGCCTATGATAACAAAATAAACACGCACTACCTTTCGAAGCTGCTTTTGATAAAGCAAAAATGTACCTGTGTAAAAAAATGGGAGACATTCAATCCAATCATCTCGGAACTGATGTCAATCGTATGCAGAGCGGGACAGTTAAAGCTACATTTGAACCCGCAGCACTGAAGGATGAGCTCAAAGTCTGTCACAATTTTAGAACCAAGTTCACCTAAACACGTTAGGAACGTATTCAAAAGGTCTGCAAAGGGTTGCAAACCCGACACTGGAACGCGCATATATTAGCTGATTATTGCTGGAGCATTCAGGGTAGTGCTCCGGATCAACTCATAAAGGGAAAATTTAAAAGAAAATTTTACTCACTTTAATTGAGAATAATAAAGTTTATGTATTAAAAAAATTATTTTTATTAAAAACTAATATTTCGGAAACTAGAGCTTCTACATTTGAAATTAGGGTGAAAAATACTTTAAGACCCGTTTACACATGCACTAATCTACAATAAGTCATCAACAGATAATCTACGCGTTTACATATATATATAATTTTTTAGTAAATAATAGTTGTCGCGGACGGACGTATTTTATCAAGCTCCGTGTTATTTTAAACTGTTCGTGCATAAAGTACCTACATAGTTATTTGATTGTGTTATGTGTAAACATATTACCTTGCTGACACAATTAACTAGTGTCGTGAATTTATATGTGTTGATTGCTTATAAACTTTGTAATATAAGCTTTCATAATGCCTTGCTATTGTAAGCTAAAGGTTGAGCGCAGTGACCCCAAGATTCAGTGCGCAAAGTGCAAAAAGAATTTTTCATTTGAGCTGTGTTGGGTTTGTTCAAGCCGATGTCGATTATTTGCACTCCGCGAATAAATCGTTTTATTGCAATGTGTGTATGGCGGAACGTCGTTCATCTCTTTGTTTGCCGACACCCCCTGTCGCTACAAGTGATCAAAGTCGTCAAATTTTGACTGAGAATCAGAAAATAATAAAAAATAAGAGTACAAGTGCTAACTCTCTTCTGGATACTTTATCTAATGATATTTCAGACGCAGCTATGCAAAAAGGTGCTGCGGTATGCAATAATCATGCTGTTGATTTGCGATCTGTGCTTTCTGCTTTATCCGCTATTCGCAATGATAACAAAGAGTTAGCTAACAAGTGTGATGCACTACGTGCTGATGTTCACTCTCTGCATAACTGCCTGCAAGCTAAAGATGACGCTATAACATCATTAACTGCTGAAATGGGCTGCATTCTGTTGTTGGTGATTTGCATAAGCTCTTCACTGAGTATGCTCTTAGTGTAAACAAACGTGAAGAGATCACCGAAAATTCTAATTCGTCTCTTGGATCTCCTACAAATCTACATACGAATGATGTTCTAAGTACTGAAGGTGTTACTGTTGTTGCTGCTTCCGCTGTCGCTAGCACAGTAGATAAACGGTCAACTGCTTCTTATATAGATATCGCTTCAAGTGCCGAGACAACAATTGTTTCTCCTACCGCGCTGTGTCCGCATGATAATGTGAATGCTAATATGAATGCTAATAATAATAATACAGTAAGCGCTAAAGGTTTGCTTACTTCTAATGGTACCTTGTCTCTAATCTCTAATGATGTTAATAATGAGGGTCCATTGATGATTCTACAAAAGACCAAGCGTGCAAAGAAATTTAAAGTTAAAAATGCTAACCAAGCGAATGAGGCAGTGGATCATCCTGCTTCTTCAAAGGCTTCATCTATAATTTCTGTTCAAGCTCAACCTGCCACCCCGTCTGCTAGCTCTGGTACTAGTACTATACAAGCGTTACCACCTAGTTATGCTGATGCTGCCAAGACAAAATCAAATAGGGTGCAGATTGATTGTAATGATGCGAATGGCGCTAACATAAGCAGAGTCCCAGGGTCTAAACCGAAAGTAAAGAGTTCTCGCATAAATCTACATAAGCCATTAGCTTTTGGTGTGAGCAATAATGTAGAGCTAGGTGTTGCCGCTAAGCTTAAATGGTTGCATGTCTCATCTTTCCAGCCTAGTGTAACTGAAGAAGATATTGTGAACTACGTCTCGAAGTATGCTGGCATAAACAAGATTTATTTGAAATGCGATAAACTTGTAAGAAAAGGTACTGAGCTGTCTGACCTTAGGAAAATTACTTTCAAACTGGGCGTAACTGAATCATTTTATGATAAAGTAGTTGATGCGAGTATCTGGCCCATCAATGTAATTATACGACCATTCCAGTTTTTTCAAAGGAATGGTTCAGCGCAACAGGTTCCGTAACACCACAAGCCTATGACAGGCCTCTTAGTATTTATTATGAAAATTAATCGGGGCTTAGAACTAAATCTAAGAAGCTTTATGAATTCACTTCTGATTTGAACTACGATGCTCTAGTTTTTGTGGAAACCTGGCTTAATAGTGCATTTTATGACTCCGAATTTTTTGATCCTAACCTCTACAATGTCTATCGCAAAGACCGCGACTCGATAAAAACTGGCGCTACTCGGGGTGGTGGAATTTTAATCGCGGTTCGTCAATTATATCGCTGCAGAATGGAGACTCACTGTTAGATCAACTATGTGTTTGCATATATGGCCCTTTGCCTCTCTTTGTATGTGCCTCATATATTCCACCAGGAAGTGAAGATCATGTGTACATGGCGCATGTACATAATATTGTAGATTTAGTATCTAAGCGACATGAGAATAATGTTTGTATTTTAGGTGATTTCAACTTAGGGAATGTAGGCTGGGCAGCCGTGGATGATAGTTTAGTTTTGTATCCGAATAACGTTAATAGTGTTTCTGAAACATATGTCGTTGATAACTTACTGAACGCGAATCTTGCCCAGGTAAACACCTTTATTAATAACTTGTCTAGGACGTTGGATCTAATTTTTATTAGTGATACCATGACTTTTTCACTCTCCGAATGTCTTGATCCTCTCTCTTGCCCTGGCTTACATCATGTTCCATTAGTTTTGGAATTAGAATCTTATGAGTTTAAAAAAATTCGATTAGATATGAACTCAGGAAACTATAATTTTAGAAACTGTGATTTTGATGCTATCAACGCCAAAATCAGCATAATTGATTGGGATAGTATATTCTCAGCTGTTGGTGTTAGTGAATGCTTTGATATTTTCAAAGGTAAAGTCAACCAAATGCAGAGTAGTTTGATCCCTCGAATGCGGAAAAATTGCCATAAAATTCCTTGGTATACGAAGGAGTTAAAAAAACTTAAGAATTTACGAAACAAATTCTTTAAAAAGTACAAATTGTCTAACACGCCTGCTTTTAAGGAAAAATATGTATATTATTCAAAGCAATTTAAATCCCTAAGAAATCGGCTTCATAAAAAATATGTTGAGAATTTTGAATGCGACATTAAGTCGAATCCGAAATCTTTCTGGCGCTACGTTAGAGCTAAAAAGTCATGCTCTAGCATCCCATCTCATGTTTTTTATAATGAAACCTCTGCATACTCTCTTACTGATGCCGTCAGTCTTTTTGCAGATTTCTTCAGCTCTAACTTTGTGTCTGATACTGTTTTGCCTGATGTGGTTGAGCATACTGATGTTAATACTCATATAAATTTTGGTGAACTTTCCATATCACTTGATGTTATTCGGGGAATTTCGGTGTTAAAGTCCTCAAAACAATTAAAGTCCTCCAAAAACAAATCTGATGTGGATGGACTGTGTTCATTTTTGCTTAAAAATACTGTTGCAATTGCGTATCCGATTTTATTAATTTTCAATAAATCTCTAAAGCGGGGAGATTTTATTAATGCCTGGAGAGTAACTTCCATTACTCCTATTTTCAAAAGTGGCAATAAGAGCAATATTGCCAACTACCGCCCAATATCAAAACTTTCCACAATATCGAAACTTTTCGAGATTATAATTAAGGAAAAGATATCGTTTGCGGTAAAAAGTATTATTTCACCCAACCAGCATGGTTTTATGTCCGGTAGGTCGACTGTGACTAATCTTGCTGTTTTTACTGAATATTGTCTCTCTCTCTTTAATAATAGAGCACAAGTAGATACCATATACACTGATTTTTCTAAGGCTTTCGATAAAGTTAGCCATAAATTACTACTTTTAAAACTTGCTGATCTGGGATTTCACTCCAATATTCTATCATGGGTGAAGTCTTACCTGGCGGATCGGAGTTGTACTGTTGTGGTTGATGGTGTCAGTTCTCGTTCTTTTACCGCGACCTCTGGTGTTCCTCAAGGAAGTGTCCTAGGACCTCTCCTATTCGTAATTTTTATTAATGACATACGTCATTGCTTCATTTACTCGAATTTTTTGTTGTACGCAGATGATTTGAAAATTTTTACATCAGTCACAAATCAGGCAGATTCCCTACGGCTGCAGTCAGATTTTGACAGAGTAATAGATTGGTGTAGTAGGAATTGCTTACATTTAAATATTAATAAGTGCTTTCACATCTCATTTTCAAAATCCCGTAGTGGTATTAACACCTCGTATCACATCGGTCTTTCTGTTTTGAAAACTGTTGATGAAATATTAGATCTTGGAGTTGTCTTCTATGCTAAATTTCTCTTTCAGTGTCAACTTAACTGTGTTATTGCTAAGTCATATTCAATGCTTGCGTTCATTCGCCGCTTTAGCTCGGACTTCCATGATCCCTATACGTTAAAGCTACTATATACATCGCTTGTACGGTCTAAACTAGAATATGCTTCCTTCGTTTGGAGACCATACCACGCTTGTCATATACAGCGACTTGAAATGATCCAGAAAAAATTTTTGCGTTTTGGGCTCCGGTCATTACGTTTTCAGGATCCTTTACCATCTTACTACTCTAGCTGTCTACTTATAAGACTAAAGCCTCTGGATAGTAGAAGATCTATTTTAGCGCTGATATTTATTTATGATTTGATAGGGGGCACGATTGACTCACCGTTTCTTTTGGAGCGTATTCGCTTCAATATACCATCTAGAACACTTCCAAATCATGATATTTTTTTATTGGATAGGGCCAGAACGACATATGTCGCTAATTCGCCTATTGCTAGGGCATTGAAGGAATTCAATCTTCTTACTAATGCCAGGGAAATTGATTTTTCAGTAAATAAATCAAAGTTTAAACTTATACTAAATGACTTATATGGTAGATAATATTTAAGCTAATAATTTGTAAATAGTCTGTAAGGATATTTTAATTTGTCCTAGATTTACTTTGAAATAAATAAATAAAAAATAAATAAATAAATAAATATGTTGTAACGAATTTCGGGAGATTCCGCTTATTTGAAAGCTACTAACGCTCGAATCGCTAAACTGTTGAATAAATCAATCCAATATTCTTTGCAATACAGAAATGGTCTTTATTAGACTTATTTGGGAGTAGTACAATTATACTTCACAACCAATAGCGTGCTCAAATAAAAACTGATTAGTTATTACTCAGCTTGCGCTGCTTTTATACTCTGTTGCCTCGTCCGCATATTTCTCCAAAGGTTTAGACGTTTCACCTTCTAGAACTCTTGTAGCTCATGCTTGGTTACCAGCTATATACGCGTATATTTGTAGTTTATAGCCATATGCGTGTGTATGTGTGAGTAACTACTTCGGCTGATGACTACATGTGTGTGTGTGTGTGATATCTCTTCATCGCCTTCTCCATAAGTGCTGATAGCTTTAACGTGGACATGTATGTATATAAGAGTGGCTGCTTCATGTTATTGTTGTTGCGTGATTATTTTCTAACAGCCTAGTGATCTCAACATTCGCCACAATATGTTTCAACCTAGTTCTATGGTTACTTTCTGGTAAATTTTCATATTTCTCTTTGATTTCGTCCTTCAATGTAGACATTGCACTCTAGAAGCGTTGTTTTTTTTTTAATGAAGAAAATCGGCATCTCTAAAATTTGTTCATAATTATCGATTATCGCTGGGAAAAATTTATATAGGAAATCTTATTATTTAATTAACGATTAGGAATTAAGTACGCAATCTAGATCTCGTTAAATTTAAACTAGATCTAACCATTTTATGTTCACACTCATAACAGTATTTTGAAACTTAGCAATCATACATACATCAGAAATGCAGTGGAGACCAATCACGAACTTTATTTATGATTTATTTTACTGACATAAATGTAAAACCTTCAAAAAAGTACTGGTATGGGAAAAAAGTAAAAAATCATAACGTGTATTGACAACGTACTGGATGTAACAAAAAAATATAAAAGTACATATATATTATTGTAAAACCAAGAAATAAAAAATTTTTAAATTAAATAAAATTTAAATCCAAATATTATTGATACAAAAACACAATTTTTATTTTATGAGAGGTCGATATATGTAAGTACATTTTCGTGGAATTCGCCTGTTACTTTTGCTTCTTAACCATGGCAAATGGCTCTCGGCAATACACCCTTAGAGACAAGTTTTTTTTACTAAGTAACCTGACGGCGGCCGTGATGGTAGCGTGCTACGCCTACCACACCGAAGATCCTCGGTTCGCGCCCTGGGCAAAGCAACATCAAAATTTTAGAAAAAAGTTTTTTCAATTAGAAGAAACAAATTTTCTAAGCGGGGTCGTCCCTCGGCAGTGTTTGGCAAGCATTCCGCGTGCATTTCTGCCCTGAAAATCTTTCAGTGACAACTCATCTGCCTTGCAGATGCCGTTCGGAGTCGGCATAAAACAAGTAGGTTCCGTCCCGCCAATTTTTAGGAAAAATTAATAGGAGCAAGACGCAAATTGGAAGAGAAGCTCGGCCTAAAACCCGTTCGGAGGTTTTCGCGCTTTACATTTATTTAACCTGACAAAATGGCCGCGTTAAGCTAAGTTTAACTTTACCAGAACTGAATAACTACTGGTGCTTATTATATTTGGTTATGTTCACCAATTCATTCAGTTGAGTAAGCACAACCAGCCTCAAAATATGCAAAGCTTTTTTATTATTACACAGTGAAAAATGACACAACAATTTTAAAGTGTTTTAAAACGTTTGAAAGTAACGCTAAATATGAACATTAACGAAGGCGATCGGTTTCGATGAGTTAACTCGGTAAGGTTGAAGCATTTTATTTTTTGATATGATTATGGAGTATGAAACTTTCGAAGGCATTAAGCTCCCCGTAATAAAATTTAGGCAGAAAACAGTTAGAATGCTTTTCAAACAACCGTTTATAGCGTACGGCACATTACAACCCAAGTTCGGGAAGTTTCTCTGAACTACAAAACAGATATTGATAGCACAGCGCAAGCATACAGACACTTGTTAACAAAAAAGAAACAGTTTAATACTCCTCCTCATACAGTACGAATGTGAAATAATGTAGGTATCAAGTGTTTTGATTAAAATATAAAATTATTGTTTGTTACATTATATGTTTTTATGTTTGTTGTTAGTTCGCCCTTGAAGACGATTACCGATGTGTAATCGAAATATATGGCACAAAATATAAATACCTTGTTTTTATTTATATGACCTCGAGCCAGCAAGTAAAAAGGTAACATTTAATAGGTCGCTAAACAATCATAATACAAAATAATTTAAAATAAAATACAATAAAATAAAGTTGAATAAAATAAAAAAAAAAAAATTAAAATATAAAAATTTGAAAAAAATGGGTAAAATAAGGTAAAGTGAATTAAAATTTTGATAAAGTCAATTTTGATCTTGATTAACTTTTTTCCCAATAACACACTTGGCGAAGATTACATCCCCAGCTATTTTGTAGAGTTTGAAATTGATCGCGCTAAAGCCACGTCTAGCTAGTTTTTTCCCTTGTACTTAATGTACAAAGATAAGCATTTTGTAGCACTGTGGAAAAAATCAACCGATGTAGAGACACCCTAATGTACACATTGGCATTTACATACCGATTTGTTAGCACTTATAATGTGTAGACTAGCTATCGTTAACAGTTTATCAACGACACTGCGGATCGTTTATATCAACCTGATGTAGTAGCAAAGGCGGTTTTCTGTATGATTCATGCCCTAACTGAAATTGTAGTAAGTACCAACAAAATTGTTTGTTTCATCGTCGTGTCCTACTTTAAAATTTTATTGATGTTAATTCTGCTTTCATTTACTTTTCGCATTTTTTGTTTGTTTTGTTTTAACATAAAATCAAACTAAAAAACCCAGTCAGTCAGGCAAGATGAGCATCACTTTAACACAGATACAGAATATAATTTCTTTTATTAATATTTCTGATTCCATATAATTTTGTTTTTAATACAGGGTTGAAAACTTAACCATTCACCATAATACTAAAAATCAAAAACGGTAAAAAAAAATCAAAAGGTTTAAAAAATCTAGAAACAAAAATTTTCTGATACTTCTGGTTTAACAAGAAAACCAAAAAGTTTAAACTTAATGCACAAATTTTGAACCAAAAAAATTCCTAGAGAGCAATTTGCGGCATCTCAATACGCCTATTGTAAGAAGCTAGGTGTACAGAAGTAGCTCTGCATTCGGTTTTCAAACTTTTAGAGGGATCCCTCGAAAGCAAAGTATTTTTGCGAGGTGTCCTTCTTAACATAGAAAGACCCTAACAGAGAGTCCTGCCAGCGGCAATTAAAAGGGTCCTTGTTAAGTGGTATAACTTTAGGAAGAGTTGAGCCAAAATTAAGAAAAATGAGAGAAGGGGTCGTCCTCCTTTAGGTGGTGGTAATGAATGTTGTTCTTCAGAATCATGACTGTAGTTGCTTCCAAATGGTGGCTTATGCGAATCACCACATGCTTCTGTCCGGGGTAAATTTCTGAATACACATTCTACAGTGGGTCGGGTTGTTTGAAATATGAATCTTATTTTAGGGGAGTACCGCTGATCCATCCGATAGGGTTAAGTACCTTAAGGATATGCTTAACAGCAGGCTGCCGTACAGTTCAATATGGAGGAAAGGACTAGAAGGCTTCGGTTGCTTTGAACAGATTTCGGAGTGCAATAGGCTTACGCTGGATGCTCTCCAAAGGTGGTACATTGGCTGCACTTTATGGTAGCCAAACCGAATTTCTTCCGTGGTGTTCTGGCCTCGTGTAGAGTACTAGACGACTTTGTTTCCATCTCTGTGCGCCGGCTTCAACTCAAGTTGACACATTCACCACTCTGGCCTTGTGTAGAATACTATACGACTTTGATTCCACCTCTGTGCGCCGTCTTCAACATAAGTTGACACATTCACCACTCCTATTCCCTCAAAGTTGGAATGGAGTGAGGAGTTAATATAAAACTTGATTCGGGTGAACCTGTTCACTTATGCAATCAGCCTAGACGGGAGGCTTGGTGGTGAAGTAGGAAGTGGGGAATTGCTTAACCTCACTTTCAGTGCGACCTAGGTTAGGTTAGGTTAGGTTAGGTGGAAGCTACCATAGTAACGGAAGCTCACTTGAACAGCGTGAAGATCCGTCCTGATACCGCATAAAATAACAGTGACATAAGCTATAACTACATAGAGAGTCTTTGCGTAGCAACGATACAATTTAGAATGAGACTTATCTCAACCTTGAATAAATCCTACGGAGATTCAAGTAAGTCGCGACCGAAATACTATCGCCAAGTTCTGGCAAAAGCTGGGCAGCCAAGCATAAAGCGGCTCGATGATTCCACCTCATCATTCTCCATACAGATGCAGCAGGATGGGGATTTCACTATATTAGTAGCATACAACTACTTTTTGAAACAAATTATCTGGATGCCTGAGCAAAATGATATACCTGGAAACTGTCGGGCTAATCTCTTGATCCAAGCTGACACTGGCAAACTAAAAGTGTTTGTCGTTGCAAACTTTGGAAAGCCTCTCTCTACTTGTTTTCTGTTCTGGACAGATGGGGTTTGAGCAAGCTAAGCTTGTCGGGTGTCGAGGTCTTTCTGGCCCGTTTTTGACTCCAAGCGCTGTTAGTAGGGTTTCCCAAAACTCATCTATGTATGGTTATTGGAGTGTTAACAAGGTACTGCCCATTGGAAGTCCATGCGATGCGTCTTTATTTACTGGACCGCCCAAGTTTTGTTAGCTGCATAGAGGAGAGCTAGGTAAAATTATCCAATCCATTTATGCTCCGTTGTTCAGCTTTTGTGTATTAGACTTTGCGGATGAAACTTTCAAGATCGTTGTCTGCCTTATTCGCTAAAAAGTTTTAAGTTTTTGTATGTTATGTATTGTATGTTTAAATCTGGCGTCTGGTTCAAGGCTGAATACGGAATGAGAGTTTGAGAGGTTCAGTGCGAATATAAGATAAAAATATTTTGGGGCGATTTACATCCGATAAGATTTAAACCGAACTTCTCTTTCAAACTGCTTCGTGCTAGTCCTTAATTTTTCCTACAAACTGACGGTTCAAGACCTAAATTTTTTACGCAGCCACCCAATGGCGGCTGCAAGGCATATGAGTTTTTACTGAGAAGCTTTTGGCAGAAATATAATCGAAGTGTTTGCCAATCCACTGCCGAAGGGCGACCCCGCTTAAAAAAACTTCTTTCTAATTGGAAAACTTCTTTATAAATTTGTGGTGCTGCTTTGCCTGGTACTTCAATCAAGGACATTTGGTGTGGTATGCGGAACACCCTACCGTCACGGTGGCCGCGTAAACATGGCATTGTAGCGTCATGTAGTGCCAGCCAACTAAAAACTAAAAATAAAACTAAAAACTAAAATAGCTGGCATCACCCCCACATGCAACCATGCATGTATGCACTTGGCGTTACTGGGTGAAAGAGTCGAATGACGGAGAGAATTCTGATTGGCTGAATCTTCCGTTACTCGACTCTATCACGCCACTGCATCATGCGATTTTACCGCTATGCACTTTTGGCATAGCGGCAGGGCCGCTTTGAAGCGTCAGCATTTTTCTACAGTTTGCAGTTAGAATTGAGCCGGCCGCCGCGTGAGAACAAAACGCTAAAAATTAAGTAAAACTAAAGTGAACCAAATTAGAAAGACAGAAAAACTAAATTATAAAAATAAGAACTTAAAACAATATATATATATATTTGTATGAACAAACCAAAAAGTATATTTTTAAATAAAAGAAACTAAAATGTATTAAAATAGTGTTTTGCTGTGTGTGTGTGCGTGTGGCTGCAAGCCCAAAAATAAGTGGCATCGAAATGCCACTTTACATGGCGACCGTGACACAATCTGCAGATTGTAAAATAGTGGACAACTGGACAGTCTTAAATTTTACAGATGTAAAATGCGTGAAGATTGTAATAAATGTGCTGAAAAAAAAAACACTATGAAGTGCCGTAGAGTGAAACCCAAAATGTGTGGGTATATGCCTCATCATTGGACTCCTTTATTGGACCATTTTGACAAAATTCTGGAAGAAGCAGCATAAGTGTGAGAAGGCAAAAGTCTATAGTGCATGGGTCGTTTTAAATAAAGGAAAAATATAAAAATGTTAAAACGAAGAAAAAACTACAAAAAGTACAAAATGAAAAAATTACATAAAAATTCAAAGTCTAAAATTCTTTAAACACAAATTTTTCAAAAAAAAAAACTTTCAAAGTGAAGAATCATAACTGTATGGACAAATTTAGTAAACACCATTAATTCTGAACAAAAAAAATACCACAAACAATTTTAAGCTAAGTATTTGCAAAACAAATCTTTACGAAATACACACATTAAATTCAAACATTTTTTTTCAACTAATTCAAAAAATTACTACAAAAGCATAAAATCAATAAATTACAAAAATTGTTCAAGTTCGAAATACTGGCGAAAACAAATCAAAATTTCTACTCAAACTACGAAAATTTACTACATTACTTAATATTAAATTCTAACAAATTTCGACATTTTCAACTAAATACATGGAAATTTAACCCTACGCAAAAAAAAAATGCAAATATGTCATAAATATCACGAAATTTATACAAACTACTTAAAAAATTATCTACAAACAAATTTTCGTAAAACTTTTAAATAAAATAAAGCCACGGCAGTTTTGGCTTATATACATATACATATATGCTGGTGTGTACAGCTAACAAAAGCGCTAAAAAAAAAAAAAAAGCCAATCGCATGGTTAACGGCACATAATCACGCCAGAAACCATTTAATATAACGGCGAATAAATAATGGCGCTAAAGCCGTGAAAACAACTTTATCAGCAGAGAAAGAAAAATCCGGAAGAGTAAACGCCGACAGAGGAATCTCCAGCAAAAACAGCAGCAGCGGAGAGTATATTGGCAGCAGTGGAGCACCATGAAAAAGCAGTACCAGACCGGCAGCAGAAAGGGGTAACTGCCGTAAATATACGTATGTAACCATTTATTTCTATTTCTAATTATTCTTACATATATTTCTACCAATATTGATAAAAATTTAAAATTTGCATAATAATTCAAAGTAAACTAAATTTTAAATTTCGGGTTTCGCGTTTTGCCATAAGGCCGATCATAGCAGTAAGCAACTATATATTTTAATGTGCCTACTAATAAATTTCAAATGCCCTATCTATAAAAACATTCAGCTATTGATTTGCGTTGCAAATTTACTTGCAACTTTATTGTTTTGGCAATATTTAAATCAGCAACTTTTCGGAAATATTTGAAATTTAGTGGTTATTATAATAATATGGAAATTGCATTAAGCTTATAAAACCGTGAATTTTTGCTTATAAATCATTTAGAAATAAGCGTCCAGTTATTGAAAAAAAAAAAAAAAAAAACGCTTATGAAAGTAATTTAAAAATTTCCATGTCGAAAAAGTTGACAAACAGTTTTTCATATTTTGTAAACAATTTACTTTCATACTCTAAATATTTATAAACAAATAACCTCAACGCCTACGAAATGGTTTTGAGAAAAATTAAAATAATATTGAATTTATTATTATCACAGCAAATCTGTTTCTAAGCCTCTTTAAATCAAAAATTTATTATTTTATAATAAAATCGTCCTCTGATATGCCAGGAAATGAAATTTTTGCCTTCATATACAAAAACTGAATTTAATATGGAAACAATAAAATATTTTCATTCATTTTGTTCGATTGCTATGGGAATTATAAAAACATTTTGGAAATTTTATTAGAAGCGGTGCGTCCGTGATATAATATACGTCATACTTTTCATACCTTCAATATAAAGCGATGTGGTCGTAAACATCGCCGTATATTCGGAAAAATTTTGGTTAGGCTTGTGAAAACAAGTTCGGCACGGAAGGGGGGTAGGCATTTCTCTAGCCTATAATTTAGAGAAAATCCGCAGACCGGATGTTCCTTTGTTTTCAAAAAAAAACAAATTATATAATTTTCTTAACCACACTTACCATTTTATAAAATTTATAGCAAACGCGACAAATATTAACAGGATTTTCAAATAATACTCGGATTTACAAAATTCTTACCTGATTTACAAAATTTTTTTCTTTTAAAATAATTTTCAATAAAATTACCCTATTTCGAACACATGTCCGATTCTGAGGGCAATTCCAGCGATAAATCAAGCTCTAAAGGAAGGTGTTCATTAGCTCGTCAAGAAGATTTTTGAGGATTTAATGACTCAGATATCGCAGAAAGTAATAATTCAAATTTTCAGTCAGTAACTAATATTATACACACTCAGCCTTCAGCAAATCCGTCTAATAATTCAGACAACCTACTAACTAGCACTTCCAATTTTCATTCAGGAGCTGACTTTTCCAATTTTCACTCTACTTTAAATTCTTCTACTTTGCCTTCAACAAATACTTCTTCAGATTTACAATCGAATAACAATATTTCAATCATGGTAACCTCAGAACAGAAAAAGGTATTCATTATCAGTTGCGCCTCAATTATTAGGGACAACTACAGCGGCGATCCACTGGCATTAGAATCTTTTATCGACAAAATAAAATTAATTGAAGTCTTCTCAGATGAAAATTTAAATAGCACTTTTATTGCATTTTTGAAATCCAAACTTGGAAAAGCACGCGAAGCATTACCAACCGTAATAAATTCAGTCGATGACATAAAGACTGCCTTGAGAAATAGAATAAAACCCGACAACTCGAAAGTTGTTTCTGGTAAAATCGCGTCTTTACATGTCATCAATAATAACTACTCAGACTTTGCTAAGCGCGTTGAAGAACTATCCGACGCATTGGAACGTTCTTTGATTATTGAAGGTATGACACAAGACAAGGCACATGAAATGGCCGTAGAGCAAACAGTGAATGTGTGCAGGTTGAACACTCGTTCAGAATTGGTCAAATCCATCCTGGCTTCAACTACCTTCAGTGATTCAAAAGACGTAGTTGCAAAAATGATTGTTGAACGTAATAATGAAGTTAAGGAAAGACAAGTACTAGCATTCCGTACTCGTGGTAATTGGCAAAGTAGCTTTCGAGGAAATTATAGAGGTAATAATTTCAATAGTAGGTACAAAAATCCAAATGCAAGATTCAACAATAACAATAGAAATAACTACAACAATAATAATTATGGGTACAATAATTCTAATAGAGGTAATAATGACAGATATAGCACTAATAGAAACAATCAGCCTAGTAGTAGTAACAATAATGCTAATAATAATAATAGACGTTCAAATTCGCGAAGTAATGCCAATGTACGCGCTTTAAACGTGAACGACCCTCAGGAGCGAACACTGGGGGATCAGGATCACGATTTAGACAATTAACCGAATCTTCTTCAAAAATATTAAAATCCGTCTACTGCTTGAACCTTAATTATTCAGATTTTATTGAACTCCAATGTAGCGATTCCTACAAACCGTGTACTTTTCTAGTAGATTCTCAAGCAGATATTTCTTTAATCAAAATTTCAAGTTTATCTCAAAATTGTAACTTTAATAGTAATGAAATTATTAATATAACAGGCGTAACAGCAGAAACAATTTCAACTTTAGTAAAAACCAAATTAATTGCATATAAATTTTTAATACCGCATACTTTACATGTAGTTAACGACGATTTCAATATACCTTCAGACGGAATACTCGGCAAAGACTTTTTAAAATTAAATAAATGCATTATTAATTATGCAAGCGATAGCATAACTATTAATACCGGATTAGATAACGCAAATATACCAATTTTACACGGCACAAGCACTGATTCTTTAGTTATTCCTCCGAGATGTGAAGTTTATCGGTTATTTAAATTACCAGAATGCGACAATCCCGTTTTTGTAGACTCACAAGTGATCTGTAGTGGTGTTTTTACGGCAAAGTGCATTGTTGACACAAATAATCCAGTTATAAAAATTTTAAATATTACTGACGAAGTAAAACATGTCAACAATTGCAATATCGTAACGGAAGATATCACCAACTACAATGTCTACAAAATCAATGAAACTTCAAAAGATCAAAAACGATTAGAGGAATTAACGAAAATTTTGAAAAATCAAATGCCGGGTTATGCTCAAAAACAATTACTAGATTTATGCTTAAAATATGCCGATGTATTCGCTTTAAAAATTGATCGTATGACTTTAAATAATTTTTACGAACAAAAGCTACGTTTAACTGATAAAAATCCAGTCTATATAAAAAATTATCGTTTACCATATACACAACGTGAAGAAATTAATAAACAAGTCGAAAATTTAATGCGAAATGATTTAATAGAACCCAGCTTTTCTAATTATAACAGTCCTTTAATTTTGGTACCGAAAATAGATCCTTCAGGCCAAAAGTCTTATCGTATGTGCGGTGATTTCAGAGCAGTCAACAAAAAGCTTATCGCAGACAAATTTCCGTTGGCACGCGTAGACGACATACTCGACAATCTTGGCAGAGCCAAATATTTTTCAACTTTAGATCTTTTTTCTGGTTTTCACCAAATACCACTTCATGTTAATTCTAGAGACGTTACATCTTTCAGTACAGATCGAGGAGCTTTTCGTTGGAAAGTTTTACCTTTCGGTTTAAATATAGCACCAAACTCTTTTTCACGTATGATGTCATTAGCATTTTCAGGCATTTCGCCAAATCAAGCTTTCATGTACATTGACGATGTTATCGTCAACGGATGTAGCGAGACACATCACCTCAAAAATTTAGAAAAAGTTTTCGAAACTTGTAGAAAATTCAATTTAAAGTTAAATCCCAACAAATGCAATTTCCTTCGTTCTGAAGTAACTTTTTTAGGCCACAAATGCACCTTCAAAGGCCTGCTGCCAGATGACTCAAAAATAGACGCAATTAAAAAATACACTAAGCCTAAAGACAAGGACGCTGTTAGGCGATTCGTTGCATTTGCAAATTATTATAGGCGTTTTATACCTAACTTTGCGTCACTGGCAGCCCCTTTAAATCGTCTAAATCGGAAAAAAGTTGAATTTGTTTGGGATGATGCTTGCGAAAATGCTTTCGAAAAATTAAGATTATCATTAATTTCTCCTCAATTATTACAAAACCCTGATTTTTCAAAAGAATTTATTATCACTGTAGATGCATCTAAGAGTGGTTGTGGCGCTATATTAAGCCAAAAGCATGGAGATAATGACTTACCGATTTGCTTTGCATCAAAATCTTTCAATAAAGCCGAACAGAAAAAGGCAATCATAGAATTAGAACTTTTAGCAATACATTTTGCTATAAAACATTTTCGGCCGTATGTTTACGGTACACATTTCACGGTAAAATCAGACCATAGACCATTAGTTTATCTATTCAATATGAAAGATCCTTCCTCGAAACTCTCTAGAATCAGATTAACTTTTTCAGAATACAATTTTACAATTGAATATATTAAAGGAAAATCGAATGTTGTGGCTGATGCTCTTTCGCGTATAAGTATAGACGAGATTAAAGATTCGACAAAACACGTTTTAGCCATTAAAAGGCGATCACAAACTAAACAACAAGAATTACAAAATGAAAAAATAAGTTTAAATGATACGACCTCTAACGATAATAAAGTACAAGTTTATGATAAATTTTCATACGATTTTTCAAAAAAGATACCGCGAGTAAAATCAACAATACAATATAATAAACATAAGGAGATCTCCAATTTACAAATTTATGCGCATTTAAAACATAAAAAATATAATTTACTTAATATCGTGACTGCTAACGAAATAACGAATTTAAATGAGTTACTTTCCAGGCTGGAAAAAGCAGCCGACAATCACAATATTAAACAATAAGAATGGCCAAAAAATGATATATTTTTCAATAATTTTTCAATTACGAATTTTAAAATCCGCGGGAATGAAATTTTAAAATCATTACAAATATATTGACGGACCCTGTAGAGACCATAACAGACAATGAACAGAAACAAAAACTTATGACAATTTATCACGAAGACACACTGTTAGGAGGTCATTGCGGAACAAAAAGGTTATATGCCAAATTAAGAACTAAATATTACTGGAAAAACATGACACGTGATATAGCGAAATTTGTGAAAAATTGCAATAAATGTCTTTTAAATAAAGTGAGACCAAAAACAAAATAAAATCTTGTCCTCAATCCAACTCCCTGTAAACCATTTGATATAATGATTATCGATACAATAGGTCCACTTCCAGAATCAAACTATGGTAACAAGTTCGCTGTTACTATGATTTGTGACTTTTCTAAATACCTGGTAACAGTATAAAGAATTATACGATAAAACCGCTAAGCCTTTAGAAATTAAAATTAATGATAGGGTTTTAGTAGAAACAGAACCGAGAAATAAACATAGAAATATATATCAGGGTCCCTACATAATAAAGAATATCGATGGACCAAATGTAAACATTTTTGATGAAATTAATAAAATTGAAAAAACTGTACACAAAAATCGTATACAAAAAATTAATTAAATTGATAGCCGAAAATAATCTTTGCATATAAACCTACTTTAAGAACATGCCAATGAAGGCCAAACTAAACAACCTGTTAATGTTAATTTTTAATACGGCCTAAATTGAAAAAACTGTACATAAAAACCGTATCCAAACATTTTATTAAAATTTATAGTACTTTGAAATTTTACTAATTAATCTTTAAATATGAATATATTTTAAGAATGCGCCAAGGAATGTAACAAAAAAAAAAAATTTTTTTTTTATGTTAATTTCGATACGAGCTAATTTACTAAATATATGTCACCTAAATAATATAAAAAGATAGCAACTTACTTACGTTAAGTAGTAGTAATAGTAGTAGCTTATACAATAAGCTTACCATACAAGATAAAATATCGGCTCACTTCAAACTAAACTAAATTATCAAAATCTAAAAATTAACTTTTCCTTTTTTCTTTTTGCAAATTTCAATTTTAACTCTTTTTGATATAGCCTAAAGAAGAATGTGGCAAGACTGATCACCTTGCCAAATTCTTCTTTTCCAAAGGGGGATGATGTAGCGTCATGTTGTGCCAGCCAACTAAAAACTAAAAATAAAACTAAAAACTAAAATAGCTGGCATCACCGCCACATGCAACCATGCATGTATGCACTTGGCGTTACTGGGTGAAAGAGTCGAATGACGGAGAGAATTCTGATTGGCTGAATCTTCCGTTACTCGACTCTATCACGCCACTGCATCATGCGATTTTACCGCTATGCACTTTTGGCATAGCGGCAGGGCCGCTTTGAAGCGTCAGCATTTTTCTACAGTTTGTAGTTAGAATTGAGCCGGCCGCCGCGTGAGAACAAAACGCTAAAAATTAAGTAAAACTAAAGTGAACCAAATTAGAAAGACAGAAAAACTAAATTATAAAAATAAGAAATTAAAACAATATATATATATATTTGTATGAACAAACCAAAAAGTATATTTTTAAATAAAAGAAACTAAAATGTATTAAAATAGTGTTTTGCTGTGTGTGTGTGCGTGTGGCTGCAAGCCCAAAAATAAGTGGCATCGAAATGCCACTTTACAGCATTACTTAAATGGCGTTTAACAAAATAGACGGGCTTGGCTGTTCGCCCCAGACGCTTCTGTGTTTCGCGTTTGCATCGATGTCTGTTGTGTTTAAAAGGGGGTAGGAGGGGGTGGGGGTGCAAAATGGGAGCTTGCCGTGAACAAAGCTAATACGCGCATGATGTTGTCAAACAGAGCAACAGCACAAGCTCAAGCCAGCACAAGTTTTGCTGTGGCAACCGTGCAAATTGTTTACATGAAGGGAACAAAAGTCTTATGCAATGAACTTTAGTGAAGAAAAATTTATAAATAAAACTAGAAGACCCGGCAGACGTTGTTCTGCCCTAAATTTGGCCTATCTGCATACATTTTAATAAGCTTTTTCCGTCTGACTCTGCCTCCCCCCTCTTCACTTTTTCCTAATCCTTTTATTCACTCCTCCCTCCGTCTTTTTCGCTTCATCTATCTCCATCTTCGTCTCATTCTATCCTTTTCTCAATCTCCTTCTCTGTTTTCTCTTCTCTCAATTTCTTCTCATTCTCTGCATCCCTTATTGCCTGTCCCATTGGGTGGTATGTATTTTGTTCCAGTCCCAGTCCCAGTCCCACTCCGAGTCTCAGTCCCAGTCCTAGTCCTAATCCCAGTCCCAGTCAGTCTCTGGATAATATATTACTCTGTATTAAAGCACTCATCAACAGCTTTCATTTGATATTCATATTGTATAAACACTGTCTAGGCATTCACTGGCCCACGTTTTGGCCTATATCTCGAGACCCTAGTCACCCAGGGGTATGAGAATTACCCTCTACTAAAGCACTCATCAACATCTTTCATTTGTTATCCATAATCTATAAACACGTTCTAGGGGTACTCGGATCCACGTTTCGGCCTATATCTTGAGACCCTGTACGTCGATCGCAACCAAACCTATGTAGTAACCACCGCGTGAGATTTACGCAACTTGTGTGAAAGTTTGAACAAAATCAACCAACGCATCTCTTCAAACACCGGCGACCAACTAACACACATTTTAGCCTTTCTTTTTATATATATAGATTTTTATTTTTCACACTTCACTATAATATTAAAACGAAAAGCAGATTTTCGTTGCTTGTGAAATTCGGCTTAAAAATTGCACATGGAACAACTAAAGACTCATGAATTAAAAAATGTCATAGTACCTCTAAATCGCGGGCCCCCTCAGATACTCCGGGCCCGGGGCTAACCCCCCACCTTATCGGTGGGCCTGGTGATGTGCTATACTTGATATCATTCGCTATAATATTTTTTATTGATAAGCACTTTGTTTAATTAAACACCAACCAATTACACGGAAGTATATCCCCACCACCTGAAAATGTGAGTGCCGGTGCGTATACGTAACATTTTATTATTACGTATAATCAAATAAAAAAATTTGTCCTATTCATTTCAAGTTAGATCGAACTACACACGGGGTGTAAAACAAATTGAAAATCAGTTAAGTAGTTTAGGAGTCCATCGCGGTTAAACACAGTGATAGTACGTGATTTTTATATATTAAGATGTACATATATTGCCTTCATGAGTTAATGAATGTGCATTAGACTGCGTCGATTTATTAACCGATACCGCGACATCGATTTTTCGATAGGATTTGGGCTCAGGAAAAAAAGTTCCACTACGCATACCCAAAAAAAACTTTTCGAGCCTGCGAAATCTCATTTTTTGACTATTTCTCGACTTTGATTTTTAAGGTTCTCATCATGACCTACTAAAAAAAAATTTATTTGATTGTAAAATTTTCATGTATACCCTGTCCGACCCAAAAATATCCGCTAAAAACGTTGGCGATAACAGTTTTTTGAAAAAAAAAAAAATAAGAATGAAAAAAATGTCCGCTAAAAACGTTGGCGATAACAGTTTTTTGAAAGAAAAAAATGAAAAAAAAATGTCCGCTAAAAACGTTGGCGATAACAGTTTTTTGAAAAAAAAAAAAAAAACTGTTATCGCCAACGTTTTTAGCGGACATTTTTGGGTCGGCCAGGGTATACATATGAAAATTTTTTTAGTAGGTCAAGAAAAAAACCTCAAAAATCAAAGTCGAAAAAAGTCAAAAAAATCAAATTTCGCATGCTCGAAAATTATTTTTTTGGGTATACGTAGTGGAATTTTTTTCTTAGCCCAAATCCTATCGAAAAATCGATGGCGCGATATCGGTTAACTTTCGTCCATACAAATCGACCCACCCTAATGTACATACATACATTTAACATACTTTTATATATTTGTTTACTAAGAAATACAAATGGGTTTTCCAATATATTGGGAATTCTATTTCGAAAAACAAAGCACTATTATCGCTTAAGTTAAACAAATTGCATTCATACTGAACATGTGTGTGTGCGCGTGCGTAATAAAGTAAATAAAAGGATCAAATATACATACACACATACATATGTTGAGCTTATAAGCTTAGTTTTTACCACCTAATTGTGCCAAACAATAGATGTCACCTACTAATGACCGTGAAAAATTTTAAGTGCAACAGGTGAAGGTAGTTCACGCCAAGTCTGGTACCGTAATTAACAAATATGACATGCAACAGAAAGTTTTGAATAACACACAGAATAAGATGTTGCATATTATATCTAGTATTATATTCCCACAATATTCTATTGAAAGATATATTCAATGCACGAACTCAAGCCCGTAAAGCCCTAAAGGTAAACGTACAAATATATAATACTATATAGTATCTATATATTTAACAATTTTACCCGCCCACATTGCTTCAACGCATCATTGGCAAAAGACAACTTACAAAAGCGCAAACGTGTGATCTTAAAATGTTAATAAAGAATACGAAAAAAATTTGTAACAAAAGTGAGAGTATAAACTGACACGAAAAAACCGTGTACCATAAGGGAAAAGTGGTGTAGCAAATTGCTACTGTATATGTAGGTATGTGTGTATAAATATATACACATAATAGCACGTGAAACATAATTACTGCTCTTTGGCAATTTATCAGTTCGTGTATAAAAATTACTCTCACTTTCTATGAAGAGAATTAGATTTTTGGAGCCAACAGAGGAGAGAAACAAAAAAAATTTATTACGATATACCTTCCAGAAGATTAGACCGAGCACCTCGTCTAATATATCAGTTCCTATGCCGAGGACTGCACGATTATGGCCATCATTCAATTGATGCATAAGTGTCTGAAATAAACAGCTACCTCCGTGATCTCTCTAGTCTCTTCACCTCGCACAACCTGGCATTATCACCGGAAAAATCCACGGCCACTCTGTTTACGACGTCGAAGGCACAGATGACGCATATATTGGACCTTTACGTCTATGGTGTCACACTACCGACTGTAAGTCACCCAAATATCTTAGGGGTAACGTTCGATAATACTCTGACTTTCAAGTCACTTGCCGGCAGCACTTGAGGAAAAGATAACGAAACGTTGCTAACCACGTCACCAGCTTGGACATCTGGTTTTAAAAACACATACCGGAAAAGGCTGCACGCCTGTAATAATGCAGCTATCAGAACTGCCACTGAATGTCTCCTTATGACCCCCGAACACCACATACAAAGTGAGGCCAAAGAGCTCAAAATTAAAGAGCACAACGAAATGATGCAGTTTTTGCTAAATTGTCATAAACTAGGTCATCATAGCAAACAACTGCTTGAGCTAGCACCGCCTCCACGGGGATTAAGGGAACATCTACTTAACCACATTGACGAGATCCGGCACCTGCCAACACAGCCGCTTGATCCAGACAAGCATAAGCAGGCCCTAAGCAAAATTTACACAGAATCGCTTAACGCTTTTGCCAGGACGCGCATGGTGAACCCTGTTATTAATATGCAATATCCTACCCTTGCAGAAGAAGAAAGCAGCACGACCAAGGGAGATACGAGTCACCCTGGCCCAACTTCGTTCTGGATACTGTAACAGGTTAAACTCATACTTGTTCACAATCAACCACGACATACGTAATGTATTTCCTGTATGCGATGACACCAACCATCCTTTCATTTGTAATGTGTAACCTACGGCTCTAACACCAAGCTCCCTACGGTCCGCCCCTGTTGAAACAGCCAGTTTCCTTGGACTCCCGTTAGAGGGCTTTGATGACAATTTGTGAGTGGTCGTGCCCATCGAATGGGGCGAAGCACTGTTAGCACAAAAACAATAATATGTCTTGGGTTTCTTATATACTCAGCGTGCTGAGCGTGCATACACACGCATATAACTAAAATTACCAAGCAGAAGATACAACAATTCTAGAAGGTGCAACGTCTAGACCTTTGGAGAAATATGCAGATCAGGTAACAGAGAGTATAAAAGCAGCGCAAGCTGACGAATGACTAATCAATTTTGATTTAAGCACGCTATTAGTTATGAAGTGAAGTCTAATTGTGAAGTACTTCTAAAGTAATCTAAATAAATACCAATTTGCAATACTGAATATTGGAGTGATTTATTCAACAGTTTGGCGATTCGAACGTTAGCAGAAGGTGCAATAATAACCAGGATTTCCCTAAATTCGTTACAATATATTTTCCTTATAGCAGGAAATATTTCTAGTAAAACTGGACGGAATTGGTTAAAGACCACACCCACGGTTATATAAAGGATGTTCAAAAGGGTCGTAGAGTAGGCTTATAAGTTATACCTTACCAAAAAAAAGTTTTGTATCAATGATATTTTACTTACCAAGTTTTATTGTAAGAGGAAATCGGGAGACATTTCTTTTTTTATGGGCGGGGCCACGCCCCTATTCTGATAAAATATTACACAACATTTCTAGGGCCTCAAAAAAATCCCTTGTAACAATATGCCAACGAAGGCAAATTTGTTCACTTTCAATAAATATCTCAGCTTGGGGCTATTCACTTAAATGGAGTCCACTTTGAAGTTCTATAGAAATGAATTATATCATGCGTGAAATACTTAAGTCATTAAGTGGTAGTAGTGGAAGTGGTAGTGGTGGTGGTAGTTGTAGGGAAAGTTGTAATGGTAGTGGTAGTGACAATGGGTATGGTAATGACAGTGGTGGTGATAATGGCTCTGGTAGTTGTAAGGTAGTGATAGTGGAAACGGTACCGTTAGTGGTAATGCTGGCAGCAATGGGGGGGACACCGGTAGTGATAAAGATAGTGGTTGCGTTGTGCTAATGGTAGAGGTAGAGGTAGTGGTAGTAGTTGTGGTAGTGGCGGTAGTAATAGTATTGGCAGTCACAGTGGTAGTAGAAGTTGTAGTGATGGTGGTAGTGGAACGGGTAGTGGCAATGGTAGCGGTGGAAGTACTGGTAAGGGCAGTCATAGTGGCGGTGGTTTTGGTAGAGGTAGTGACAATGTGTGTGGTGGTGGTGGTGATTTTAGCAGTAGTGGTGGACACAGTAGTGGTAGTAGCAGTAATAGTAGAAGTGGGAATAGTATAGGTCGTGGTAGAGACAGTGAGTATGGTAGGGGCAGTGGTGGTGGTAGTGTTAGTGTTGTGATAATGGTAGTGGTAGTGATAACGATACTTGTAAGAGAAGCAATAGTTGCTTGGAAGTAGTAATGGTGGTGATAATGGATTTATGATGGTAGAGGTAGTGGCGGAAGTTCTGAGAATGGTATTGGTACTGGAATGATGGTAGTAGTGTTATTTGCAATGAGAGAGGGTAGATCGAAAGCAGATATGTAAGTGATAATGGTTGAAAAAAGGTGATGGAAAAGGAGACTGGGTGAGAGATGGTGGAAAAGAATTCGAGGAACGAATAAGAGATGGAAGTGTGGAAAATTTGTAAATACAAGAATTACAAAATTCGCGTAAAACGATATCTGCCAGATCAGACCAGGGTGCATTGAGGAATGCATTTGATTGATTTCTCGAACACTTCGCGAGCCTAAGTTTAACGAATAATGCTTCACTGTAAGCTGTAAAAGTATAAAACCCAATTTAAAGTCATAAACGCAGTCAAATTTTTACCAGGAACAATAAATAAACAAATGGTGGCGTTAGCAGTTATTTCGAAGCTTATAAACAGTTGGAAACAGCAAAAAGGCGAAGCTAACAATTGCGCCTGCGCAAAAGCTTAACGCAATAAGCCAGCGTCACATGCGCGCATGCGCAAGCTGAGCTTATACAATAACAACTGTGAATACATAGAGCGCAACCAACAAAGCGGCAACGACAAAATTCAAAATAATTTTGCCGTAAAATTCAGTTGGTAATGTGCAACAGGCGACAACGGAAGGTGTTCGAGTATGGTGCGCTAAATATGAAATTGAAACAAGAAATTAAAAAAAAAACTTAAAATCAATAGATATTTAAATGAGTTTTAATATTTAATATTTTGTTTTTATTGATTGTGTATGCAAATAAAAAAAATTTAAATTTCGTTAAGCTGCATAGTGTTTGTTAATTTGAATGGTAAAATATATCTTGGAATTTACAGCAAAAAAAAATATAGCGTCAAATATGCGACCAAATTATAAAAGTTGTTGACGGTGTAGTTAAAAAAATGAATTTTAGTTGTGATGATTATTATTTTTACTTTATAGTAATATAAAGCTGGTGAAAATAATAGTTGCTTATACAAGTGCGTTAAATTTTTTATGATTTTTTTTGTTTGAGTTTTTACAACAACAAGTAAAACTAAAAACTAAGCGCGAAATTATAATAAACTTAAAAGTTTGTTTGAATTTTAAATTGGCTCATTGCAACGAAAATAGCAACAACATTGGTCGATCCATAGATTATTGCATCAAATAAATAAACAAAGTAAAATAAGTGAACAAACATAAAAGTTGCAAAATTATTAAGCAAACAAGCTCGTTATAAATTAAAGCAAATTCGAAAAACAAACAAATAATAAAAATCAGAGTTTAAGTGCTTAAAATAATCAACGAAGTTAAATTTAGCAGCAAATCACTTTCATTTTCATTGTCAACAACAAACAAATCGACTCAAACGCGCATCCAATGAAGGCCAAAATGAAGAGCTCGTACATTCATTACACACACATAAGCACATGACCAGCTTAAGAAATCAACAAACTACCAACTAAGCAGTTAAGCTTTTATCTAAAATTACCACATTGAATTTTGCTTTATTGGTCAGCCGGTTTGCAAAAAAAAAAAAAAAAAAAATTTGCTGCTTGGAAGTACCCAACAACAGCTGGCTAATTTAGTGTTGTGGATTTTCAAAGCAAAAAAGTGCAAAAATCTCACAAATCTGTTCCTGCAAAACAACATTTTCATTTATCGTTTAATTTCACTATTGAGTAATAGTGAAAATATTTTACAAAAAAAAAAAAAAAAACACAAAACAAAAAAAAAATACCATCAAAAAAATTGAACAACTTGTAGGAACGCCAAGCAACTGTTAAAATTGCACAAAACGGCATCTTTTAAAACCCAGCTGAAGCTTTAGACAAAATGCGTTTTGTCACAACAAATTTACTATTCATATGTGTTGGTAAGTAGCGTCTCCAGACGCATTTACTTTTCTTATACTTTTTTTTTTTGCTTTACTCCTACCTACTCTTACTACTGCCTTAAATGCAACAAGGCCACAAATTGTTGACTCAGGAGTAACACTTGGCTTACATAATTTTTTATTACTAAAGAAACCTCGAAAGTTAATAAAAGGCAAAATTTACATATTTCGCTTTACACCCACATGTCAATCACACTCGCATACACTTTTGTGTGCGTTTAAGCGCCCGGTCTAGTTGTTTTCAATATTTTTTAGCTACTAAATAAAAAAATTTTGGAGCTTATAGCCTTTATTTGTCAAATCGTATTGCTTACCCAATAGCAGATGCAGTTTCAGGGTCAAATGTTACAAAGCGTCTCCAATAACCCTTTAGCTTTTCACTTCATAACAAACGACTTAAGCAACGAACCTGCAGGTATATTTTACAGAAGCAATACGTGCAGACGTTGCTCCGCAATAACTTTGGTATATCTGCATGCATTTTAAGGAGTTTTTATCTCTCACTCTTCTTCCCCCGCTCTTCAACTCTCCTTTTTCGTCGTCCAGTCATTTGTTCCATATTCAACGTGGTCATATCAATTGTTTCCATTGTTGGGTTAGTACTATAAATGTGCTGATTTCCAGAATGTACCGGCTCAATATACAGCAAACAACTTTTAACATCGATAACATTCCGCGAATCCTACGGGAAGTACCTTAATTGCTACGAGTACAAGGACTTGAAATGGATGTATTTTTAGAGATATGAAGAATTGATTTTTTTAGAATCGTTCGTTCTTTTTAGCCTCCGAATGTTTGATCATCTTACGATAGCCGTGAGTAAGGTTAGGTTGAACTGGCCGGTCAATAAAGATCTCACATATAGTGAATATGTGCATATTGTTACCAAAATTTGTTTGACGAATAAACGGAAGACCCCGAATCAGGTGCCAGGATATATGTTATAGAATAACTACGTCCTCTTGGCAAATATTAGCAAACTTCTGGGACCCAGCTTAATTGCTGCCTCGAGATCTGGCAACTCTGCCGCACCTGGCATGCGCAGGACACGAATACAGAACGTGCTCAAACGTTTCTTCCTGCAGCTAACACTCCCTGCACTTGCTGTTGCTGACGAGGCCTAACTTATAAGCATGTGACGCCAGAAGGCAGTGTCCAGTCAGTATGCGCATAAGTCTTCTCTCTTCCGAGATATGAGCCACTTTTGCTTTGCACTTGATCTTAGAAATTTTACGGCCTCGCGCTTTTGTCAACGCCCTTCCTGTTTGTTGGATCATATGCAACTCCTTTTGATTTCTCCCAAACCGATTGGGACGTCTATCGTCGACTCAACGAGTGTTGCACCCTCCTTTGCCAACTCATCGGCTTTTCGTTACCTGCTATACCTTTATAACCGGGAACCTAGGTAAACGTGTATGGAGCGAAGTTTTTCCAAAGCTTCTTTGCGTTCCAAAGCACTTCTCGATGAAGTACTTTGTGAGGTTATTGCCTTAAACGCAGCCTGACTATCAATAAATATATTGACGCGGCTGCAGCTTAAGCTCGCTTCCTCCAGAATTTCTGCTGCTTTCTTCACTGCTTTGATTCCCGCCTGAAAAACGCTGCAGTAATCTGGCAGCCTACAGATCACTATTTAAAATGAACGATATCGGACTATAACCACGCCCACTTTTTCGATATCGAAAAATCGAAAAAGTGCGATAATTCATTACCAAAGACGAATAAAGCGATGAAACTTGGTAGGTGGATTGAACTTATGACGCAGAATAGAAAACTAGTAAAATTTTGGACAATGGGCGTGGCACCGCCCACTTTTAAATGAAGGTAATTTAGAAGTTTTGCAAGCTGTAATTTGGCAGTCGTTGAAGATAACAAGATGCAATTTGGCAGGAACGTTACTCTTATTACTTTATGTCTGCTTAACAAAAATTAGCAAAATCGGAGAACGACCACGCCCACTTTTTAAAAAAAAATTTTTTTAAATTCAAATTTTAAAAGAAAAGTTAATATCTTTACAGAATATAAGTAAATTATGCCAACATTCAACTCCAGTAATGATATGGTGCAACAAAACACAAAAATAAAAGAAAATTTCAAAATGGACGTGGCTCCGCCCTTTTTCATTTAATTTGTCTAGGATGATTTTAATGCCATAAGTCGAACAAAAATTAACCAATCCTTGTGAAATTTGGTAGAGGCTTAACTCCTAGGACGATAACTGTTTTCTGTGAAAAAGGGCGAAATCGATTGAAGCCACGCCCAGTTTTTATACACAGTCGTTCGTCTGTCCTTCCGCTCGGCCTTTAAGACGATAACTTGAGCAAAAATCGATATATCTTTAGTAAACTCAGTTCACGTACTTATCTGAACTCACTTTGTATTGGTGTAAAAAATGGCCGAAATACGACTATGACCACGCCCACTTTTTCGATATCGAAAATTACGAAAAATGAAAAAAATGCCATAGTTATATACCAAATACGAAAAAAGAAACGAAACATGGTAATTGTATTGGTCTATTGACGTAAAATATAACTTTAGAAAAAAACTTGGTAAAATGGGTGTGACACCTACCATATTAAGTAGAAGAAAACGAAAATTTCTTCATATTAAAGAGAAGAAAATGAAAAAGTTTTGCAGGGCGAAATCAAAAGCCCTTGGAATCTTGGAAGGAATGCCGTACGTGGTATTACATATATAAATAAATTAGCGGTACCCGACAGATGATGTTCTGGATCACCCTGGTCCACATTTTGGTAGATATCTCGAAAACGCCTTCACATATACAACTAAGGGCCACTCCCTTTTAAAACCCTCATTAATACCTTTAATTTGATACCCATATCGTACAAACACATTCTAGATTCACCCCTGGTCCACGTTTATGGCGATATCTCGAAAAGGCGCCCACATATAGAACTAAGGCCCACTCCTTTTTAAAATACACATTAACGCCTTTCATTTTATACCCATATCGTACAAACAAATTCTAGAGTCACCCCTGGTCCACCTTTATGTCGATATCTCGAAAAGGCGTCCACCTATAGAACTAAGGCCCACACCCTTTTAAAATACTCATTAGCACCTTTCATTTGATACCCATATTGTACAAACAAATTCTAGAGTCACCCCTGGTCCACCTTTATGTCGATATCTCGAAAGGGCGTCCACCTATAGAACTAAGGCCCACGCACTTTTAAAATACTCATTAACACCTTTCATTTGATACCCATATCGTACAAACAAATTCTAGAGTCACCCCTGGTCCACCTTTATGTCGATATCTCGAAAGGGCGTCCACCTATAGAACTAAGGCCCACGCACTTTTAAAATACTCATTAACACCTTTCATTTGATACCCATATCGTACAAACAAATTCTAGAGTCACCCCTGGTCCACCTTTATGTCGATATCTCGAAAAGGCGTCCACCTATAGAACTAAGGCCCACGCACTTTTAAAATACTCATTAACACCTTTCATTTGATACCCATATCGTACAAACAAATTCTAGAGTCACCCCTGGTCCACCTTTATGGCGATATCTCGAAAAGGCGTCCACCTATAGAACTAAGGCCCCCGCACTTTTAAAATACTCATTAACACCTTTCATTTGATACTCATATCGTACAAACGCATTCTAGAGTCACCCCTGGTCCACGTTTATGGCGATATCCCGAAAAGGCGTCCACCCATAGAACAAAGGCCCACTCCCTTTTAAAACACTTATTACACTTTTCGTTTGACTCCCATATTGTACAAACGCATTCTAGAGTCAACCCAGGTCCACTTTTATAACGATATTCCGAAATGCGTCCACCTATAGAACTTAGGCCCACTCCCCTTTAAAACACTTATTACACTTTTCGTTTGACACCCATATTGTACAAACAAATTCTAGAGTCACCCCTGGTCCACGTTTATGGCGATATCTCGAAAAGGCATCCACATATAGAACTAAGGCCCACGTCCTCTTAAAATACTCATTAACACCTTTCATTTGATACTCATATCGTACAAACAAATTCTAGAGTCACCCCTGGTCCATCTTTATGGCGATATCTCGAAAAGGCGTCCACCTATAGAACTAAGGCCCACACCCTTTTAAAATACTCATTAGCACCTTTCATTTGATACCCATATTGTACAAACGCATTCTAGAGTCACCCCTGGTCCACGTTTATGGCGATATCCCGAAAAGGCGTCCACCCATAGAACAAAGCCCCACTCCCTTTTAAAAAACTTATTACGCTTTTCGTTTGACACCCATATTGTACAAACAAATTCTAGAGTCACCCCTGGTCCACGTTTATGGCGAAATCTCGAAAAGGCGTCCACATATAGAACTAAGGCCCACGCCCTCTTAAAATACTCATTAACACCTTTAATTTGATACTCATATCGTACAAACACATTCTAGAGTCAACCCAGGTCCACTTTTATAACGATATTCCGAAATGCGTCCACCTATAGAACTTAGGCCCACTCCCTTTTAAAACACTTATTACACTTTTCGTTTGACACCCATATTGTACAAACAAATTCTAGAGTCACCCCTGGTCCACGTTTTTGGCGATATCTCGAAAAGGCGTCCACATATAGAACTAAGGCCCACGCCCTCTTAAAATACTCATTAACACCTTTAATTTGATACTCATATCGTACAAACAAATTCGAGAGTCACCCCTGGTCCACCTTTATGGCGATATCCCTAAATGGCGTCCATCTATAGATCTAAGGCCCACGCCCTCTTAAAATAAAGAGTATTTTACCTTTATTACGTTCCATTTGATACACATGTCATACAAACACATTCCAGGGTTACCCTAGGTTCCTTTTACAACATGGTGATTTCCCTTACTTTGTCTCCCCAGCTCTCAACTGAGTATGTAATGTTCGGTTACACCCGAACTTAGCCTTCCTTACTTGTTATAAATTTAGCTTTATTGGCGCATATTCACACTTAAATAAAAGAGTTTTGCAATTTGCAAAAAGCTCGACTTAATTTAGAGCCATAAACTATGACTGTGGGCCATTATGTTGGTGGCTTTGTTTGATTGAAAGGAGAAAGATGAAGAAATGTTGTCGTCACAATCAATTGGCGCTTAAACGTCTAGAAGATTTTGAAGATGCGTAAAATGTCAGGCTAACTATCCCTATTTCAAAACGTAGCTTATACCAATTGCGAACACAAAGAGATATCATGTCTTCTTGGCGGAGGTCTCCCCTTTCAGCTGTTTCCAAATATGGGTGTCGATAGGAATACCTTCCTCTTCGTGCATTGACATAACATGACGTAGCGGTTGGCATGACTATAAAACGTCGACAGGACTTTTTTCTCGAACAGTCCAAAGAACCAATTGGAATAACTTAACAAAAACTACAAATTAAGGTCGGGTTTTCTACTACAAATAAATTTGAAAAAAAAAACGCAGAAAGTATGATATTTGAGTATCGAATGCACTAGTTATCCTACTACGTTGGGAGGACCAAGGGAGGAACCATGTGATAGACCTTGATTTTGTCAATTAGCACCAGTTAACGACTTTAGCTATGTCTACAGCTACTTTTAAAATAATCAATGTGAAGGGCTAAACTGAGTTTAACTTTACATTCTCGTGTGTTACTTGGGCTCGTATACCGGCATCCCAGTAACCAACCAGCGTATCATACTCTCAAAAACAGACAGATTGTTTGATAGTTGAATTATTTGAGAGGTCAATGGTGTCGAGCTGCTTGGCCTAGATTACTTGCAAGACCTACGGTGCTGTGATTGATCATAACATCAGGTCTCATTATCAATTTCTCCGTTTTGCACTCAAAAAAAAAATACTTACCTAATCCACTTCTCGAAACAGAACAAACATCACAATCTCATTCATTCACAGGTTAAAGACTGCTTCAAAGAGGTTTTAAGAACAAAATTAGCATTTGGTGAACTAACCAAAATTTAGCACAGAAAAGAGGGCCAAAGAACAAACCGCAATATTTTTCATTATTCCTAATGACCTCTTAGATTTATTTGCGTTTTGATAAGGAAACTGTCATCAGATTTAGATCAAATACCAAATATCATTCTGTCAATGGATGGCTTGTGCTTACTTCAGGCACTCCGAGTTCAATAACGAAATATACACGATTAGATTTAATTAATACATTTAATTGAAAGTCAAATGGTTGGAAATATAATAACGTAATATCTTCTTTGAGTTTACATGAATTTAATATTTAATTCGATAATTCTGCACGTTCGTATATCTTGCTTCTTTGACGACTCGAATAAAACTCGCTTCGTGGACAAAACGGTAGTATCTCTTTAGTGGTTGCCAACTGTTAATATGTTTGTAGGATTGCCAAGTGACACTTCTAAAAAATCTTCAAACAGAGCTATATGAATTTAAATTAATTAAGCAAAGGCACAGGCTTTTTAGAACCACCTACGACTAAACCAGTTAAGAACGCTTTCGAAAAGTCTGCAAAAAAAGAAAATGCAATTTCGTAGGAGATCACAATGGTAAAGGCGTCAATTGAAAGCACTGCGAGGGGACAAAACTAGAGCTATTACCATTTCTTATATTAATAACTCTGCGCTAGTACGAAACTAAGGAAACTAGCTGCAGAGTTATAGTAGACGATATCATATATAAATTTCTGCTGTTTTTGTTGTATGAACGATGAACACATTCCCCGAAGGTTTTGGAGAGTGTTATCGGTGTTGATGCTACTTTTCCGGATATATGTAGATCTGGGGTTGTATGGCCTGGAATGTTAAATGTGTTCATATATGATTTGACAAAGACTCTGAGTGTATTTCGTAAAGGTGTAAAGGATGTAGATTCCGATCAGCCAATTTAAAAGCAAAATTAAAAGGAGTAGGCAAATTGGAAGAGAAGCTCGACTTTAATCTCCTCGGAGGTAAATCGCGCAAAAATATTTTTCTATAGACAGATCTTTATTTTTACTCTTATATTTTACTCCTTAACCGCCCCAAACTGGAACCAAAATATATAAGAGATATTCTTGACCTTGTGTTCTATGATCGCTATTTCTTTTTTAATGTTTTTTACTATTTTCTGGAATTTTTGACTCGAATCATAGTTAACCTAAGTTTCCATTCGGAAAGTGGACCGACCTACTCCAAAATATGTATGACGCGATTTGCTCGAAATTGTGTACTTCTATAAGCATAGAAAGCATAGAAGTATAGAAAAAAAGGCAGCGGGAGGTTGATGAGAGGACGTAGGGAAAGAGGGAAGTTTAGAGAAGGGGGTACAAATAAAAAGGAGGAAAAGGTAGAAAGAGAGGAAGTGGGAGAAAAAAAAGTACGATAGCATTAAGCCACGGGCTATAACTAAATAAAATAGAAAGTCTGGTTTCTGAAATATGTTTATCTGTGGCTGCAACGCACCGGGTAATAGTTAATTATTTAAAAACTATTATATTGGGCTACATTTTTTACAATATTTTAAGATATGGTATCATGCTTCTGCTATATGGTGCAGAAGCATGGACCATGACAATATCAGATGAAGCGGCTCTGGGAGTGTTCGAGAGAAGAGTTCTTCGAAAGATTTATGGACCTGTACGCGTTGGCGAGTACCGAAGAAGATTTAATGATGAGCTGTACGAGCTTTACACAGACATCAACATAGTCCAGCGAATTAAAACGCAGAAGTTACGCTGGCTAGGTCATGTTATGCGAATGAAAGTTGACGCTCCGGCCAAGAAAGTGTTTCTATCGGAACCCGTCTATGGAAGCAGAGGTAGAGGGCGGCCACCACCGGACCGGGTGGAAAATGATTTAAACTCCCTTGGTGGGACCAATTGGCGTCAGTTGGCAGAGCAAAGAAGCGGATTGCGCGCCTTGTTGGACGGCCATAACCGTTTAAACGGTTAAGCGCCAATTAAGTTAGTAAGTAATTAAGATATGGTATATTTTAGAAGACTTAACTAGATAATGTACAATATTTGAGCCTTTAATACTTGTTTACAAGAAACAAAGTAATCATAGCTACAACAGACAAACACACAACAACAAATAAACACAAAACAATAAACGCACCAAAGCAACACACCCATAAAGAAGGTCAAATGACTAGAATTACTGACTTTTACCTTCCGAAGTCAGCCACGCAAAGCGATAGAAAAATCACCCTCGGTTCTGAACGAACACACAGCACATACATATAAATATACACAAACATCCATTTTGACAATATTTGCTCGTGTACCGAGGAACTATAAATACAAGACAAACGACAACAACAGATCAGAACGAAAATGGACACTGATGTTGGCACAACGCCGAAATCGGTTTGTCTCGAAACCAAATTTGATAAGGGATGCTGGAAAATCATTCCAATATACATCATTTATTCACGCTGTCGGAAAATCAATAATAATAAGTCACTCAACTTTTTCTCATTTTATCCAGCCACGGAAGGTAGCACAGACGGCGCGGTTTTTAAGGCCAATCGATATGATTATAATACGCCAAAAATAATTCTACTGCTGGAATTTTCGAATTAAAGAAGTCGCACGATAAGGAGATGCCTTTTATGAAGCCTTCTTTGACTTCAAAAGGTTTGGACAAGTGATACCCAACTCTGATGGGGTCTTTGGTGTTGCTCAACCATAGTTAATACATCCCTATAAGCTTTAGATTGAACCCAAATTCAGACTTCACAAGAAAACACAACAATGTAAGTGCATCAGCATTCCACAATTTTTTTTTTGTAAAACAAAAAATTTGAACAAAAACCTCATAAACGATCACGATAAAAAACAAAAACCATGCACAACAATCCAACAGCAATAATATTGGTTGTAATAAAAACAATAATGGCATACGGTGCCTACAAATTCGAACTACAAAAAACAAGCAGCAAATCAAAGAAATAACAACAACAACAAAAAAAAATACCGACAAATACATTACGATTGCATAGTCTTTCAGCTCTACACGCCACATAGTTTTCACTTTCTTTTCCTTAGTCACGGAACCAGTTTCGGTGATTTCTTCCGTTTATTTGCCTCTTTGCCCATTTAGTGTGCCCTCTTACCGATATGAATAAGCAGATACGTATGTAAGTAGATGAATGCGAGAATATACTGAAAAGCGTTTTGTTTTGTTAATAAATCATGGACAATTATTGCTTGGTTAATGAGTAACAGAATCGGAGTTATTTTAGCAAATATTTCGCAAATGCGAAAGTTATATATGCATGTACTATTTAGGTACTTCATGTATGTATTTAGGTACTTCTGAATATATGCACATACATACCTACACCTGTGAATGAAAATATAGCAGCAAAAATGCAATTAGTCTTGGTTGAGTCCGGGATGAGTCGCAAAGGAATATGCGGCTAATGCCAGTTTTGTCTTTTTGTATTTGTTGAATTGTTCCCTTTTGTTTGAGCGTGTCCTATCATAGTACAGGTTTACAAGTATGATATGTATGAGAAGGGAGCAATTCCTTTTTCTTTCTAACGCACTGCCGTTTGACAATTTGGTCAGTGTGAAACTATTTTAGAACTCAGTGGAACCTGCGTGGAAAATGCGTTTGACACTAAACGAAGTGTCAAAATTACCGGGGTTGCTGTCGTGGAAAGCGACGCAGGGAAACAAAAAAGGAGCGGAATATCAGATGTGGGTTGCTGTGATGTTAAATTTTTTTGAACGAATTTAGTATGAAAATGTGGTGCACCTATATGGGGCCTATAGAAAATTATACAAAAGTCTTGGATTGGGGTATCTGAGGACGCGTAGTTATTCCAGTATTAAGAATACAAACACGGGTGCTAAGTTTTTCTACCCGTTCAAAAGTTCTCCGCGAAAAACAGTTTGAAACCGAGGTCGACTGCAATAACCCTTCCAAAAATGTGGAAAGAGAAATTAAAAGATGCGCTTTATCCTGCTATCAGTAGTCCAAAGGCGAAAAATTATTCGAATTGTTGGAAGCGAGGCAAAAACGCGTCTATTAATACCTCCCCCAACGGTTTTGGTCGTGCTTTAGCAATCGTCCCCGGTAATAAAATATCACAATTTGTTAATTAAAATTGTCCAAAACATATGGATTTTAAAGAGAGATGTAATTAAGTGCTCGTTTGAAAGTAAATAAGGGTATTTCTTTGTAATTTTACGATAAAAATTTTACGCAGTTTTCGTTAGCAGCTACTACACCTTTCTTGTACCTAAGAAGTACAACAGTGCCAAATCGCATCCACAAAAAAAAAAAAAAACAAAAACGAACAAGAACAAGCATTTTATCATGTGAGTGTGGCTGTGTATGTTGGTGCTGCTACATATCCTACTTGTAGACCTGTACTATGTGTCCTATGAATAGACTAATTGTACTCATGTATACCAGAATTGGAACGATAGGACCAATCTCCTTTGTACCATATTGGAGAAAACTTATCTTTAACTCACTTCGTTCACTTCGTTTTGTAACGTCGCACAGTGTTTCGTGTAGAACAAGCTAGCTGGACAAAATTATTTTATGAGATTTTCCGTTTCATATGCAGTCATTTATTACAACTACGTCATTTTTTTCAGCCATATGTTCTTTTTTTTAATTTTTTTCCAAAATTTTACTTCATATGCATATATTTGCTTATTTCATATACAGTAACTCATGTGAATAAGTGACATAGATCCAAAAAAATTTAAAGGACTAAAGAATATTACTTTATTGTACTTAAATTGAATGGAATACAAATCTCAATACTCCAAAAAATTCTAAAAATTCGGAAAAAAAAATTTAAATTTTTTATAAAATTCGTCGAATTTTTTAAATATAATTTAGTTTTTGTTATAGATCGTGACAAATTTTCTTATGGGAAATTAGTTAAAATAAATTTGCGAAAGCGAAAATTGTAAGAATTATCCAAAAAGGGGTGTCTACTTATTTATGTGAGTGACTGTACATATGTACATACATATTTTGTATTTATTTGAGTATTTATCCTGGCACTACAATTTTTACAGAATTATTTTATAGTACCAGTCAGGAATGTAAAAGTGAATTACAATAACAATAATAACAATGTAAATAATTATGTGAAAATTACTTATTACAAAAACTTAAAAGTAAAGTGTCATACAAAGTAGAAAAGACAATAGATTTAAATTGAATAAAACCTGATCCAACAAAAAGTTATAGGGTAAGTTATCTTTTATAATTATGTTATTATTCGCTATCATCACTTTCATTGGATGAGTCACTTGTGGAATATTCATGAACATCAGCAACACTACTGTGAAAGCTTGAAACAACTGGGGTATTTATTGACTCCTCAACATTATCGGGGGACAGTAAATTTAAGAATTCTGAAGTCAGGCTTTTAAATTTTTTCTTAGGTATCTCCCTAAAACTGTTAACTAAAGGATCCGATGTTATAAACAACATATTCATAAGATCTCTATTCGTGGCTTCATGCGACTGCTTTTGTGTGTTATCAGCCCTGAATCGTCTCAAATCTTTGTTACGGGCTTCCTATGCTTCCTCGGAAAGTTGACCAATAGGTAAAATTGCTGATTTTGTAATATCAGTACTATGCACTAAGAATTTATGAACTGTAACAGCCATATTAAACCATGGATAGAGATCTATGTATAGTTTTTTAGTCTCGACCGCAAATTTTTCAAGTTTTTTGATATTTATATTGTACACAGATGCTAATGCGCGAAGGATAGTGTCGAATGTTTTGATGAGCGTTACATCCAATCCCGTAATCTCAGCACTAGCCTCAGAATTTTCGAAAAACCTACGAGCAGTGTTGCCGTCATTGGTATTGCCGAAACCTGGTTTTGGTTTATCTTCATCAATCCATTGTATGTACCTGTTTTTATGCCTTGGTGACTGGTGCGGTAGGTTGTGGCAGGTTGATGTCAATGATCTTCCCCTTTTTGCTTTTGGTGTGATCTTGTTGACCTTGTGCGTTTATTTTTGTATGTTTTATGGCTACGTGTTTGTTTCCTGTACCAGGGAATTGGTTATGCCGTTTGTAGATCAGCTTTAAAGGTTCAAATATCTTGTCGGAGCTGGTACGTACATACATCCTATTTGATATGTAGAGATAACTAAATCTACAAAAAAAAAAAAAAATTAAAAATAGATGTGCAAAGAATTCGCAATGGTTTTTTCTTTCGACTATTAGAGAATACTTGCGACTATAACATATGTAAAATTTAGCCCGGATGTCCGCGGATGTATGTAACTTTTTTGTTCCTAAAGTTAAAAATATAGAGAAAAAATACCTTTTCTTCTTAATGACGGAATGTTAAATATATTGAAAATACTCTTATTGCGAAAGAATTACTATTAAAAAATTTTACTTACCTTCTAGCTTAGAATCCATCAAAAAAATTATGTAAAAATGTTCACTTAAAAGAAATATGAATCTTAATATTCAACAAGAATTTTGCAAATTAATCAACGCATTTTACGGCCACTCCTGCCTTCTTACTTCAATTATTCAATATATATGAGCAAAAATATCAAAAAAAGCAAAAATCCCGTTATTTTGTTTGTTTTCTTTCATTAGCTAGCTTGTTCTACACGAAACACTGTTCATCGTCGCGTTAAGTTCGTTTTTCCCCACAACTCAACCGCGTGCTATAAAAGGACGCTATTCATGTGGTTGAGAGTAAAATGGCGGATAGTGCGGGAATCGAAATTAAAAGAATTAAATTTAAAAATGAAAAACGTATCATACTTGGAGTAAATCATTTAAACCAGAAAATATCTAAATATATAATAACCTCGATTACGCAGAACCCTACGCACATGGTTCTGGCCTTAGTAAAATTCTCGAAAGTGAATTAAACTAATTAATAACTAGCGTGGTGCCACACAAAAAAAAAAAAAGAAAATACATACCTAATTGAACAAAACTTAAAGTAAAATTAACAATTATACGTAAAATAACGGAATAACAAGCTACTGAAAATAACGGAGCTATTATATCATGACACTACATGACGCCATCGAAGGATAACGGAACATATAACTGTTCCCAACATTAATAATGGGATTAAAATTTCCCGTGTGTAGTATCTCTACACCAGTGAAGCATTTGAAGTAGATGACAGATACACACACAAATTAAATAATCAAAGACAATAAATACTAAATAAGAAGGAAAATTGGCGTTTTAATGCTTTTTGAGCTAGCCATATGAATTTCAAATCACTAAAAAAAACACTTCGTTGCCCCTTTTTTATGTTTCTTAAAATGGGTTATATATATTTCAACATGACTAATCCCAACATTACCCAAAAGGGACTAGAGGGGATCAATTATGCCCCAATGTAGACAAAAGAGATCAATCGGATACCGCTCTCTTTAGGGATTAGTCGCATTATTTTTTGCAGGTTTACAAATTTAAAGAGTTTTTTTTTTATTTAATTTGTTTTTTGGTCTGTCCGTTTGTCGCTAGCTTTGTTACTTTCAATTTTGACTGCACTTGTGAGGCCAATCCTATTTTATGGGGTTCTAGTTTGATAAACAGACATATAACTAACCAATAGTCGCCGACTCTAGGGACAGGACAGAAATCATCAAAATATTTTAGGCATTTTTTTCTAAAAAAAGGTCGCCATTCGGCTGTGGTTTTTACGATGAGAAGCTTCGCAGAAAATGAATCTGCCTAAGCATGCGCCGTTCAAAGTTGTCATAAAACCTGGAGGTCTACCAATTTGAAGAAAAAAAATGACAAATCTCGGCCTTAGAATATTCCTGGATGTATATCGTGTAAAGTAATTAGTATAGCAGCAACAACATATCATTAAACCCTGGAACTAGTCTAAATTAACCGCGATTGTTTGAGTGTACGACATATGGTTTCAACAGTATAGTGTCATCTTTGTTACGGCGAACTCACTCAAGGGGTTGGCAGCGTAATTTATAGCTAATCAAACTCTTTTTTCAACCTCACCTACTAGTACTACCTACATCATAGGATGGGGTACAATGACCTAAACAGTCCAACGAGGTCATATCAAATCGTTCCTCAGATGGCCGGGCTAGTACCTAAATGGTGCAATTTTCAGGAACATACCTGATAAATATACAGTAAGGATCATCAGCATCAATAAAACCTTGCTGGAGTCTACTTACCACAACAGTAAGAAGAAGAAGATAATTCGAAATGGTTTCTTGCATTTGCTTCGAAGAGGCTCTGCAAGTCACCAACCTCTAGTTTGAGCTTGGAGGGTAGTGATCAGCAAATTCGGTTGCTTTCTCGTTGCCCTCAATGTTACAGTGAACACAAATTCAAATGAAATCAGTTCATTTCAGCTTAAAGCAATTTGTTAGAGCCACTGATAGCCCTGGACGATGCAGAATTGACTGTCTGAGTGCTTGTGTGTACCTCGCACCCTCTTACTTTGTTTTCCGACAAGAAACAATAAGCCCACTGTATAGCCAGAACTTTCCCTTGGATAATAGTAGCCGAGTCAGAAAGGAAGCTTCAGCTCGCACGTCGTAGAACACTTTGCACCCATCGGTATCTATAGGTTTGAGATCTTTGACATTGTCAAGGAAAATTATTTTAAACCTACTCTAGCTCTGATGCTAGTGTGATACAGTACCTATATATATTTTCCAGGCTTGTCAGCCTTCCGAAGAGTCACCGAAATGTGAAGATTTTGATATTAGACTGTAAAATTTAGGTTTTTTGGGGTTTATGTAATGGAGGGGCTGATCTGATGCGCACTTTGTTGGGAAAAACATCCAATAGTGGTCATAAAGGGTACGCTTGTTCGTAACCTTTCAGGTTTAGATGTGCAAGGCAAGCAAGAGAAAGGAAAGGAAAGGAAGTGGTGTCAAGGAAAAGTAAGGAAAAAAGAAGTAAGGGAAAGGACGGGAAGAAATTGAAAAAGAAAAGGAGGGGGGAGCAAAGGAAAGATTAGAAGTCAAAAATTGAGTGGACGGTGAGGTGTTAACCGTTTTCATCGACGAGTTACCGAATTGTTACCGGAAAGATATCAATTTACTATCGTTTATCAACGAAAACTGATCGAAAAGCTACCTCTTTGTTATCGGAGTGTTGCGAAATTCGTTATCGATCTGTTATCAATTTGTTATAGACGTGTTTTCCAAAATTTATCGATTTGTTATCAAAACGAAGTTATCGATTTGCTACCGAAAAGCTAGTGGTTTGTTATCGAAATGTTGCCGGCGTGAGTTATGAGTCCGTGTTGGAAGTTGAAATAAAAATATAAGCAGAAGCTTCTTTCAATCTTCGTTTATTTTCAGAACTGACTACATTTTTGTGTTTACTTCTATTTATACTAATTCTAAATATTGTTTGTTCATTGACAAGGTTGTTATTCGAAAGATGTTTACATGTTAAGTATAATGTTATCAAAATGCTTTGTTACTTATGAGACAAACAAGATTATGTTTCTTTGTTTGTTCTTCATTATCTCTTGAAGGGAAAAAGGTTATTGTTATTGTTATTGCTTACAGATATTTTAATTCGTAAACAATAATTATGTGTGTGTTTGGTATGTATATATGTATATATGTATATATCTATCTACTTAGGGTCTAAAGGTGTTAACTCTCCCCTGTGTTGAAAATGAAATGTCCTCATTTCAACAGCTTAGGTTTTGTATTCGTTGTAATTCGGTTAGATAAGCTTATTCGAAGTTTCTTTGGCGGTTAATATTTAATTGCAATTGCCGATAAGCATAAAATTTTATAATTGAGTACGTAATTAAAATTAATATAAATATTGCTATGGTCATATATAAAGTAAATTTCCAAGGATGTTCTTCAATTGGCATTAATAATTTATACATTTTTTGTATGCTAGTAAACTTATAATCTGTTTCGGAGTTTAGAATTCTTAGTACATTGACCATTTCATTCTGGTGAGCATGTATTGCTTTTTTTATTTCTTGTTTGTGATTAACATAAGTTTTATTATCAATTGTTGTATTAAAATTAAATTGGATTAAATGTGGACCATTTATTTTAAGTCCGTTCCATGTGTGTTCATAGTCGATAATAATGTTACCGTCGTCTATTACTCGTAAGGGAATATTATTTTCTTGAATTATATTACAATGTGCTTTTTGTTTTAATAATAAAGGAATGGTACATTTTTCATTTGGTTCTTTTTTACAAATATAAGTCCCTACATAATTTTTACATTTTGATAAGTTGGTGAATTTATTATTACATAAAGCAATTCTATTATAAATCTGATATTTTCCATATTTAAAGGCTAATGGAATAAGATTATACATTTTACATTTTTCGGTTATTACAGGATATTTGTAAATTGTAATAATAGCATCATTAAAGGTACATACGTGTATGTCGGAATATTCTAGTACATTTATTATGGGAATATCATATATTTCGTTTTTTATTACTTGCTGTATATCTCTAAAATTAAGTGTACCAGAGAAGAAATTTCCTGTTTTCGCAAAGTTAATGGTATTTGTAATAGTTAATAATTCGTTATATATTTCTGTAAGTACTGACTGATCAAAAATTTATTCTGGATTTAGTGTTGCTAAAATTTTTTCAAACCTGGAATTTATTTTCCTTTGCTGATTATTATTTTCAATAAGCTGGTTAAGTCCTGTTTTAATTTCTACAAGATCATCGTGATCTGGTATTCCTGTTACAAATTTTAATACTGATCCTAAAAAATTTATGGCACGTTTGGCACGATACTCGGATGGTTTTAACTGTGACTTCAAAGTTATATTTTTTCAATTTATATATTTTTTTCTTCGTTTTGAGTTGAGTCATAACTAGTTAGCACAATTTTTTCATACGGTTCTAATATTATAGATAAGTTCGATATATGGTAAAGGTAGGATGAACTCTCGTAGATATATACACTATCTAACTCTGTAAGAACATATTTCTTACCAGACAAGTCTGTGATCTTATCGCAAAATCCGTAGGTAGCTATTATTAAAATTAGGAAGCCTATTCGTTGCATGGTGTGCTAGTTTTCCTTATACTGTCCTTGTGAATGATTTTTCCCCTCGCTGTTAGGATTGTGTCCCCACGATCTTCTTTTACTTTGTGTTTATTGTACTTTGTTGCAAGTTTATTACGCCGATCTGTTCGGCTATAAATTGTATCACCTAGTTTATATATAATTGTTTTCCTTTTTTTATTATGGTGCCTGAGGAGTTTCTCTTGTTTATCCACAAGTATGTCCTTGCTATTAGGATATTTGTCTCGGTTGTAAAAAACTTCTTCGGGTTTATATCCTGTTGTGGAGTGTGTTGACATACGCGAACTTCCCGATATACTCTCTAAGGATGTCGTCAACGCATCGTTGAAATATGGAGGGAGCATTCTGTAACCCAAATGGCATTCTGATAAATTCATACTTTGCGCCGTTGACAGAGAATGCTGTCTTTTCTCGATCAGGTTCTTTAATTAAAATCTGGTGAAACCCTGATTCTAAATCTATTGTGGAAAAAATCTTGGCTTTTCCGAGGTTTTGTATTGTCATATTAATATCTGGAATTGGATATTTGTCAGTAATCGTATGAGAATTTATCTTTTGGAAGTCAACAACCATTCTCCGTTTGGGCTTGCCTTGGTCATCGGTGCCCTTTTTTGGTACAGTCCATATAGGTGAATTATATGGGCTTTTGCTTGGTTGTATTATACCGTCGTTTAAGAGTTTCTCAATTTCTTTCTTGACAAAGTCATGATCGTACATGGGATATGGGTATTGTTTTGTCCATATAGGGTCTTCCGATTCGGTCTTGATAGCTGCTTGTATTGTGGTTGTAAAAGGCAATTTACCATTTGTATTATTATTTCTATTCAGTAGCTCTTCCACCTGATCTTTAAATTGTAATTAATCCTTGGTTCTGCTGCCAGGATCTTCTTCTGATACTTCAAGCTATAGTCAAATAACCTAACTTCTGCCTTCATTTGATGTAATCCCTGTTCTCCGAGTATCATGTCAAAGTCGTTTAGTTCCCTTATTTCATAGAACGTTAAATGATGCCCGTACATCGTTATAACTTTTTTAGAATTTACAATTGAGTAACCATGTAAGGTTTTGGTTTTAAATGGTTTTAATTTAATAGATTTTCCTATATTACAATTTATATTAATGTAATTGTTAGTGGAGCCTGTGTCAATTAATAAGGTAACGGGTGTGCCGGTTAGGCCGCATTTTGTTTGTAAGCAATGCAACCCGTTTATTCGCCTAAAAAAGTACTGGCTGTTTCAAATTGTTCTTCATAATTAGGTACGTCCACTGACTCTAGATCTTCTCTATTTAATTGGTTAATTCTTTTGAACTTCCTATCTGGCGGAGAAGTGGCGTTATTGTAGCTAGATGCCCTATCTGTTTTATATACATGGTTTGATTTAAAAGGATTTTGACTTACGGCATTATTGTACTTGGTTGTCTGCATGAATTGTCTGGATTGGTCTATGTCCATTGGAGTAGGTGTGGGTTGTTGTTGTCGCTGTGGTGGTTGTTGTTGGTGTTGTTGATTAAAACTACTTGCCTGGTAGTTGTGATTCTGCATCCTTACGTTTGGCTTGTAATATCTTTCCTCTTTATGTTGTGAGTAGGTGTTTCGGTTTGTGCTGTGTTGATGCCGTCTGCTGTTACTTTCTAGTCTGGGCCGTGTCTCGAATTCCGCATTCTCATTTTCGTGAAAAATGGTAGAAGCTATCGCATATGTCGATTCCAAATTTTCTGGGTTATGGCTGTACAATGTACCGCTTGTATATTTGGAGTTTAACCCAAGAATAAACGTCCTTATTGCCTCCTGATTAGCGTATGCTATCATTCCTTTGTGATCATTGGACATCTCATTTTTTGATAGGGCTAAATTAAGTGCCTTAGAAACATCGCTGTGGAATTCTGCAAGGGTTTTTCTACCTTATGTGATTCGCTTCATTTCATCCAGAAGCACATATAGTGGGCGTTGGTCTGCATATGTATAATCCAATCTATTAATGATTGAATAAAAATTCAATTGGGTGTTGTGGTTCGTCAGAACGTTAGCAGCGGGTCCAGTAATTTTTGTGCGCATTATTCCCAGAGCACTGTAATATTTGGAGTGGTCTTGGAAGGTCTTTATAGCTTCCATGAATGTCCACATTTGCGATCTCCATGATCGGTATTGCTCCATATCCCCGTCAAATTTTGGTAGGGATTTGAAAAGCTCAAGGTCGATATCCTTGGCGTCAGTAATATTTAGTTTTACCTCTTCGTACAAAACCAATGCTTCCGGAGCGTTTCGTTGTTCTAGTGAGGCAATTTTCTCCATGAATTCCGTTTTTTGTTGCTGCATCTGGTTCGTCCGTACGGTGAATTGGGCATTTAGTTGGGCCAGTTGTTGTTCCATTGTACACTTATTTATGTTTCTGTGTTCGTCGTAGGATTTTTGCTTTTTTCCGCTCCGAAGTCTCCGTAAAGTATCCAGATTTTCACTTCACTTTTTTGTCTCAATTTTTCAGATTTTTTTTTTATTATTATTTATCCACTTTTTTCAATAAACGAGTTTTGGAAGTCTTTCTTCCCGTGGATTGATTTTTTCAATAGAAAAAAGGCTTAAGGTTCGGTTGAGCCCCCAGTTATGAGTCCGTGTTGGAAGTTGAAATAAAAATATAAGCAGAAGCTTCTTTCAATCTTCGTTTATTTTCAGAACTGACTACATTTTTGTGTTTACTTCTATTTATACTAATTCTAAATATTGTTTGTTCATTGACAAGATTGTTATTCGAAAGATGTTTACATGTTAAGTATAATGTTATCAAAATGCTTTGTTACTTATGAGACAAACAAGAATATGTTTCTTTGTTTGTTCTTCATTATTTGTTAAAGGGAAAAAGGTTATTGTTACTGTTATTGTTATTGCTTACAGATATTTTAATTCGTAAACAATAATTATGTGTGTGTGTTTAGTATGTATATATGTATATATATATATCTACTTAGGGTCTAAAGGTGTTAACTCGTGCAACCAATTTGTTATCGAAAAACTCATTATCGAAGAGTTATCAAATAGGTATGGATTTGATATCGGAAAGTAATCGATTTTTATCGGATGGTTACCAGTTTCTTATTGGCAAGTTATCGATTTGTTATAGTTGAATAAAACATGTTATAAAACAGATACTGCAAAAAAAGCCGATGACTCGGCGATAGAAAGCCGATAACAAACCGGTAACTCGACGATAATAATTTATATCGATCATAAGCCTATAATAGAACAATATCTTCCGATTTGTTATAGGAATGTTATTGATTTTTTATTGGAGTTTCGATAGCGTGTCATCAATTTGTTATTGGAAAGTTGTCGGTTTGTTATCGAAAAGTTATCAAAAAGTTATGGATTTGATATCGAAGAGTAATCAGTTTCTTGTAGAATTGTTATCTACCAGTTTGCTGTCGGCATGTTATCGATTCGCTGTAGATGAATTACGGTTGATGAAATATGTACCGATAAAACTTCAGTATGAACTCGACGGCACATTTGTAATACGTCGATATTAAGCCGATAAGAATAAAAAAGCCGATGATTCGGCGATAATAAACCGATAAAAACCGGTAACTCGACGACAACAGTTCACCATCGATAATAAGTCGATATTTAAACGATAACTTGTCGGTATCGCTAATTCTGATAAGGTCTTTTCGAAAGGTCCGACATTTTTTGTTTCTGGTAAGGCTACCTCTCTAAAAGTGTGTTAGAGTGTAAACAATGCCTGGAAAGAATCGGGACGGAGAAAAGCATACATCTATACTGTGTGCTAGGGAATATATGTCAATGAAAGAGTGGATGAACTAGCTAAAAAGGGCGCATCCCTTGAAGCATGCTCCGTAGACGTCCCAATCAGATTTGGCGAGATTAAGAGAAGGCGCGACCAAGCGGCGTGGGTTCAAGCGCGGGGCTGTAAAGTGTCGAAGATTATGTGTAGGTCTTACAGCCTTAGCCTAACAAAAATGCTTCTATCATTAAAAAGAGAGAACTGTAGACTCATGACGGGTATTCTAACTGGACACTACGTTCTGGCGTCATATGCCTTCAAATTAGACTCCAGCAATTAGGAGTGATACAGCTGTTAGAACTAGAAGAAGCAAGTGGCAAAGGTCTTAGAAGGCTTCTGGCTTTTGCCAAGAGAACACAGAATTTTTATAACATAGGTCCTGGGTTTTGATAGGGTTTTGCAGTTTGGTCGTTATATAAACATCTGGGAGCACTACGGACTCATTGAGTCTATGTGAGGTCCTCATGGACAGGCCAGTTCAACCTAACCTAACCTAAGGCTATCTCTATTGTGGTTTAACTTCATTCTTTGAGCGAGCGCTAGTAAACTTAAAAATTTCAGTTTTTAGACGTATGTACGTTTACACATCGAACTTCACGAGTGTTAAGTATCCATGTTTCGAAAAATACTTAATGAGAGTTAGAGATTTTCTTAAGACATTCCATGTTATAGATGAAGAAAGTGGAAGTGTATATCATATCGCTGGAGAGGACTTTTGAAATTTTGTGGATTCTTTCTATACATGTTGAGCAAGAAGAAGAGAAACAAACTGTGTTAATACATTTCCCTATTACATCAATCCCAAACTACATATTTGTGTGTTGGCCTTGTGACGTCATTTTAACCAAATCATAAATGCATGAAATTGGCATTCCCCCATTATCCGCCCGTAAGCAAACGTATCGTGACATAACGCCAGCAGCACCTTTTACACCGTTTACTCTGTAAGTGGTATGCAATTACATGGCTGCCTAGTTAAGCATTTTATTACTTAATCACCGAAAAAATACTTTCAATAATTTTCTGTTGTTAATATTTTGCAACTTGTTGTTGTTACACTCAAACTCCTTTTTAGTTCCGCATTTTCGATGTAAATTTTATGGTAGTCGGTTTGCTTGAGCAACAGATCATATCGCATACATCTCTTACACATAAAATTTGGTACTGAAAGTTTACGCATGCGCAAAGAGGCGTAGTTGCTTGCAACACCTTTATTTTTTACTCTGCTTACAATTTAAACATAAATATCGCATGTATTTGTGGTATTCAACTTTTGCAGCTATACAATTTTGTTAATTGCTGTTTTGTAATTTAATACCCAATTGCAAGTCACTGCTGAAAAGAAGTTATCTCGGACACTACTGAACGTATTGGAATACAATTTTCTTTAAAGAAACTTCTTACATTTAGCTCTTTAAAGTTTACTGATACACCAGGCGCTTCGGGATGTACATGCCTGGACATTAGGAGTCTGTATTATCTGTATCTTGTATTAATTACTAGGAAATATAAGGCTCTCAATTGTGTTAGGCCTGATTTGGGAGGGTTTAGCCTACAGTAAGGTACAGCACAAAACATCTAGGAACTATACTATATAGGAGAAAGAGTGAGGAAAGCCTCCGGGACCCTGTATGCATGTACCTTTTCTCCCATAATCTACTATGGGGTCCTTGTTTGGTGAGCAGACACACAAAAAAGTACTTATGTCAAAGGACAAGAGGGGTTTTGCAGATTATCAGTGATTAGCATAGTGGCATGGCATGTCATTCTGCATACCCCGCCTGCAGGCAGCATAGCCATATGGCCATACCAATATAGCTTCATCTACTGTAGGGCGAGCAGACTACATGGCTCCTTGCCTGAGCTTCGAAAGAGACGTTGGGACTGCCATAGAGTTGGAGGGTTAGGGCAAGGAAGCGAAAATTACAGGATACACATGATACCGATGCCTTCATATTAACGGCAGGGCTCATTTCCGATGTTCACTGTGTCGATCTAGAAATAAGTAGATCCTACAGACTATCCTACAGCACACTGTAGTGTCTTTTAGGCAGAAATTGTAGGCGTGAAGAAGACAGCAGAAATTCTGGACAAAACATGCTTCAGCTGCAATCGCGTAGTTTCGCCTGGGCGCCGATGTTGGGCATTATTCGCATTGTGGTTCCACCAACTTTGAAAATTGTCTCTTCTACCGCCTTGAAGTGGCCCTCAAAAGTTAATTTAGAGTCAATGTGTACTCCTTAATGTTACAAGTAAGGCTTGGATTTTATTTGATAGCCTCCTATGGCTAAGACTATTTCATTTGTAGCTGTGAAATATATATGTACATTGATAGTCAAGCGATGATTAAGGCAATAAACTCACATAGTACCTCATCAAGAAGGGCTTGGAATGCAGAGAAGCATTGGAGAGACTTCGAGGCGGACCATATATCTATACTGGGTTCCCGGTCAAAAAGGGATAGAAGGTAACGAAAATACCGATGAGTTGAGAAAGGAGGGTGCAGCACTCGCTGAATCGAGGGAAGACGGCGTAATCCGGTTAGGAGAAATCAAAAGGAGACATCCATCCATTGATTCATCAAGCAGGAAAAGCGTGGATAGAAGCGCGCAGGTGCAAAATTTATGAGAGCATGTGCAAATTCTTCGACATTAGGCTCACAAAGCTGCTCATATCTTCAAAAAGGGATGGGCATACTAACTGCACACTGCCATCTGGCGTTACATGTAAAGTGAGGCTTCGTCAGTAATAGCAGCTGAAGGAAATGCGAGCTGCTGGACGAAACGGTTGACCACGTCTTTTATTCGTGTCCTGCGCTCGCGTGGTCAAAGCTCCAGCTACTAGTGCACTATCCGCACTTCCTAAAATTCTACCACTGCCGACGTGCAATTTGACAGTATGTAATGCCAGAAGTCAGTGTTCAATCAGATGGCCTATCATGAGCGTACAACTCTCTATTTTTAGTGATAAGAGTAATTTTGTTAGTCTTCGGTGTTAAGCCCGGCACTTGGTCGATTATGGGCACCTCTCGGCTTCTTTTATTCTCGCGCGATTCGATTGGGATTGTATATGCCTAGAGGGATGGCCCTTTTTAGCCAGCTCATCCGCTTTTTCATTACCATCTATTCCATTATTCCCAGGGACCAAACATAGATGTATACTTCTCCCTATACCGATTGTTTCTAGGGATTGCCTACACTCTAACTATACACTCTGACAAATGAAAATTTTGTTATAACATGTAAGGACATAGCGCATGCAGTCTTTTCTTCTGGATATGAAAGAGTTCAACGCAACCTGGTCCAGTGTTGAGAATGGAGTTGGGCCAAAACAAAATTTGGAATTTGACTCTGAAAACATGGTTCACCATGAGTGATTGAGCTTTGGAGTCTACCGGCTCAATGCGAATAAAGCTGATTGTCTCTTCATGTTTCTTCAGATCAAACAGCTGGTGCTTACAGATGTGTGCCCCTATACGACAGAGAAGCTTAGCTTCACTTTTTTATGTAGAGAAGTGTAGTGGTGGTAAATGCAACATAGTTATGAGTGCTTCCCTCAGAGTGAAGCCACAAGTATCTACCCTCCGAGGAACACGGATATTTGGAATGCTGTGCAGCTCCATGTTAATGCTCGTGTGTTGTGCTTTGAGTAACTTTTGGTTCTGAACGCCTTCTAGGAATTCGACTTTGCCATTTTCTAGCCCAACTGCACAATGTTGTAAATATGGCTTCTCCAATGGCAAAGGAGAGTTTGAGGAAGTTTTCCTTACATAACAGCACTAAATGCATCCGAAAGGTTTTTATACCCTAAACCTCTGTGAGTTGCGCTGGGTAACACTCATCACACAAAATAGCGTAGGTAGAATGTCTCCTTGTGGGGTACCTATGAATAAACTTTTATATGACAATTATATTAATAACTGTGTGAAAAATATTAAGAATAATCCTAAAAAGTTCTGGACTTATGTTAAATCTAAAAAAAATGTATCGAGTATTCCCAAAACAGTGTACTACAACAATGTCTCAGCTTCATCAATCAGTGAGGCTGGCCATCTATTTGCGAACTTCTTTTTATCGAACTTTGTATCAGATGAGGACTTGACTGTAAACGACCTAGATGCGTTAATTGTTAGCCTCAACGATAAACCGTGTACTTCTATAGATTTTGGATCTTTGGTATTATCTGCAGTGGATGTCATCGAAGATTTAAAGAGTGTCAAAGACTCTTCTCAGACTGATGTTGACGGGCTTTCCTTGAAACTTTTGAAAAATTGTACCTCGCTGGTAAAACCTCTCATGCTTATTTTTAATCTGTCCCTAGCTTCAGGGGTTTTCACAGATGATTGGAAAAGCACTTCTATTAACCCTATTTTTAAAAGTGGCAATAAAAAGGATATTTTAAATTATAGGCCTATATCCAAGTTGTCGTCTGTTGCCAAGCTATTTGAATGCATTGTAAAAGAGACACTTTATTTTCATGTGAAACATCTAATTTACGCACACCAGCATGGATTTGTGGCAGCACGCTCGACAGTTACGAATCTTTTAGTCTTTACAGAGGATTGCCATTCGTGCTTTCGGAATGGTCTTCAGCTTGATACGATTTATACTGATTTTTCTAAGGCGTTTGACAAAATTTCTCACTTAATCCTCTTTGAGAAACTTGCATTCCTGTGTTTTCATTCTAGTATCCTCAAATGGATAAAATCTTATTTACATAACAGGAGTTGCATGGTTGCTATAGATGGGGTATTCTCGGATCCATTCATTGCTACATCTGGCGTGCCACAAGGTAGCATATTAGGTCCTTTATTATTCATCTTGTTTATTAATGATGTTTCTTTTTGTTTCAACTCGTCTAGATTTCTCTTATAACCCGATGATCTTAAAATATATTCTGAAATAAAAGACTCGCGTGATTCATCGGCGCTTCGAAGTGAAATTCTTAGATTATTGCGCTATGAACAGGCTTTATATAAATATTAACAAGCATTTCAAAGTAACTTACTCTAAAATGGTCAAGCCTTTGGATACTTGCTATTGGTTGGTGGACTCGCGTATTTTGATAGTAAATTAATTTTACTACTCATTTAAACTATATAATTACAAATTCTTTTAAAATACTTGCCTTTGTGAAACGCCGCTCTTCTAATTTTTCAGACCCATATACCTATAAGCTTTTGTACTCGGCCTTTGTCCGTTCCAAACTGGAATACGCAGCTGTCATTTGGAGATCATACCATTTAGTCCATATAAATCGGCTGGATAAAGTCCAAAAGTGCTTTGTTCGTTTTGCCTTACGCTCTCTTAACTTTACTGAACTGATTCCGTCGTACGTTGCTCGTTGTCGATTAATTAGTTTGGTATCGTTATCCGATAGGAGAACGCTGTTATCGGTTACATTTATTATTGATCTTGTCTCTGGCAGCATAGATTGTCCTTCCTTACTTCAGCTAGTTATCTGTAATGTGCCCGGCAGAAATTTACGGAATTTTGTTGTTTTTCGTGTTGGACTTAACAGAACAGTCTATGGCGCCAACGCTCCCTTGAATAGAATTATGTCTCATTACAACTATTTCTCAAATTTTCTGGATTTAGATTTAAGGTGTACCAAATCGGTTATACAGTTCAAACTAAAAACCTATATTTTAAGTAATACTTAATTTACATTAGTTTTACTATATTCTTAAGTGTCTGCTGTATATTAGACATATAAGTAAATAAATAAATAAATAAATATTAACATCTCACGAATCGTGTTTCCACTACTTAGCTCTTCGTCCTCTAAAGAAGAAAATCTATGTGCGAAAAAATGTAAGTTTTGTTATTAAAGTTGTTACTCTTACGGTCCCTGTTCCCTCAGTTGTATCAGCATGTTTAATTGCCCGGATGATTGCTGCAATGGTAGGTAAATCCCCATATTATGTAATTATTACAACAAATAGCAAAAAACCAGAAACCATTCAAGCATCTGCTACAACTAAATGCTCACAAAGAGTGAATTAGGCCCAGTTTATCATTAGTTGGTTAAGCTAAGCTTAAACTAGGTTTGCTTAAACTCTAGTCAAATTTAAACTCCAGTTAAACAACTGAGTAGTTTTTCAGTCACAGTTTAATGCAGCCTTTGGGGTAGCCTTTTTTATACGGCAACATTGGTATTTTATTATCTATATAATTTGTAGATACGATAACTGGATTTTGTTTACCCAACAAACATTTAAAAGATGTGTCTCCAGCGAATTATATATCTAGTTCCGGAGGTGATATCCAACATCATAATTTAATTATTCTTAAACCAGATAGTTCTGATATTGATATCCAAATCCATATAACAGCCTTTTAAAAGGTATATTTGTTTTTGTTGTATTCGAACTTTACTCTTTAAGAATAGCTTCAAAAGTGAGGCTATGGTATTGGTTGGTTTTTGCAGCGTGAGCAAGTCAAAAATAAAGTGCAAGTTCAAGCTATTTAAAAATACATAAAACATTATTGTATTGAAATAAATAAAAATGAATATTGAAGTCAAATGTATTTACTTCATTTTGAAGTAATTTGAGGGTCTTTAGCTTGTTGTGTTTTTTTTTTTTTTTTTTTTTTTTGTTATTTAAAATTTCACCAGTGCCTTTATTAGTGTTTATTTGCACAAATATTTAAATTTAAAATTTTAGCTAAAGGTTTAGTTGGGTTCCTCACCGTTCTCACGTTGGGACTTATATTTTATTATTAGTCAAAATTTTGAGATTCCAAAGTGTTAATATCATCTGCCACTTTCTGCCACTAACTATGTTAATATACGACATTATTTTATCCAGTCGACGATATGCAAATGTAAACTTTTGTGTGTGTTTGTTGTTTTGTTATTGTTATGTATGCAAGATATTTTAATAACTTTAATTTCTTTATTTAATCCTATTAAACATTGTACTTGCGATAGTCACATCTTACCACATCTACTTACTTTTTGTATACATGCGGTGAAATAGGGAGGTTGTGGGTCGGTATGAAGGTATCAACTGCACCAATTTTATGAAAAATTAACTCTCACATATTTATAAAGCTGTGACCAAAGTTTCATGTTTATATCTCTACTGGAAGTATTTTTGGCCACCAACTCCATATAAGACCGACAAGTGTGCTTTGAGAGATTTTCAGAAATGTACAGTTCTCAAATGAATATTGGACATGTTTCTCCAGTATATATCCTACATTGGATATCGAGTTCAGGTTAAGTTGACAAAAAAATCTCCAAGGTGGTACCACCAAAGTCAACATCTATTTATTGTGATAAATAAACACCTAATTGATAGAAGTAATGAAGCGTAATTTATCAAAAATAAATTATAAATATTTATTTGATTTTCGTGAAAATACTGTAGTATTGGAATCTTACACTTGAGACAAGTCAAAGAAACACAACTTGAGAACGATAATTTTTTCAACTTAAGTAATAACATTTTTCGCTTTATAAAAAATTCCGTCTTTTGCTGAGTAAACTATGATTTTGAAGTTTAGCCACTTTTTCGTAACAACTCTTGAGATTTTAGAAGTAAGCTAGTTATCATCATGAGCTCTAATGGTACTCAAGCCCAAATACTTGTTATGTATATTCCACGCCATTACGAACGACCGCAAATGACCTATAGGTTAATTAGAGTTTATCCCTGCCAGATCGGCCGCTTAAGCTCAGCTTAAACTTCAGTTAAAGTAGACTGAAAAACTGCAGAATAAGTTTAAGCGTAGTTTAAATGACAAACTGGGTTGAACTTGTTCTGAAAAACTGGGCCTTATGTTAACTTGCAAGATCTCTTATGAACGAGTTTTTCCAACCGCAATGAGACCGCTGATGAATATGGTATGTATATATTTAGTTGGCTAGACTGCATGCGGCAAGCGTGAAATGATTACAGCAATGGTATTTTATAGCATCTTAGTGCCAGTTAAAGCAATGGTAAGGTGACGTCTCTGATTTCGGAAGTAAATGTGACACTGAAATGTTTGTTGTAAATTAAATGTTGTTTATTATTCCCACTTCCACTTTCGTTTTCATGAAAATTTGCTGCAACAAATTAAAAACTCCATTTACCATAGATTATGTACCTGAGATTACTGTAGAGTACCGTAGAAAGTGAAAAGTTCATAGAGCGGGAATCACACTAGCCCATTGTACTCAAATCTGGAGAAGAGTTGGAGTCATCTTCATACATGTTTCACGAAAATGCTAGCGACAACAGATCCATAGGCCTTAACTCCTTAAGGATGAAAGTCTTTGAAAGCCTTTTGGATATGATTTTGTTCTGTTAACTTTTCTACAAAGTACATAATTCATTTATATTGGAACCGTTATCCCTTGTTTCTGCGATGTGCATCTTCAGTGTCATTTTTCGTTTGGATATCCACAGAAGGGCAGCCCCAAATGGTTCAAAACTGATTCTGTCTCGTACGTGAAGGACAGATCAACATCAACTGTCATTCAAGAACTAATAGGTAGAAAGGTCCATACATTACTAAAAATAGCCTCTGTCAACCTTTCTGGAAGAGAGCGAGCTGTTATATACAACCATGTCTGCAAATAGTCGCAAGCAATGCTAAAAAAAAGATAACACAAACTTACAAGCTTCGGTAACAACTACCCATCGCAACATTGCAGCAAGAAGGAGTTCTCTTTCTGTTTCTGTGGAGGAAAAGTTTAAGTGTTAGGTTAGGTTAGGGTGAACTGGTCGGTACATGAGGACCTCACATAGACTGAATGAGTCCGTAGTGTTACCAGAAGTTTATTTAATGACGAAACTGAAAATTCTATCAAAAACGAGGACCTATGTAATAAAATAACTCCGTCCTCTTGGCAAAAAATAAAAGACTTCTAGGACCTATGCCACTTGCTTCTTCTAGATTTGACAGCTGCATCGTGAGCTTTTTACATCTGCTGTCAGTGACCAAGCCTAATTTAAAGGCATTTGACGCCTGAAGGCAGTGTCCAGTCAGAATACCCGTCATGAGTCTACAGTCCTTCTTTTTTCAATGCAACTTTGGTAGTCTAAGGTTTATAGCCCAGCGCTTGGTTGATCATTTGCACCTCTCGCCTTCTCTTAATCTCGCCCAATATGATTAGGACGTCTACGGAGCAAGCGTCGAGGGATGCGCCCTTTACAACTAGTTCATCCGTTTTTTCATTCCGATCTATGCCCATATGACCTGGAACCCAGTATAGATGTATGCCTTTCACCGATCCGATTCTTTCCAGGGATTGCTTACACTCTAACACAATTTTAGATGCTGTGCTATGCGAAATTATTGCTGTGTTAGACCCACTCCAAATGGTGCTGTACTTTCTCTATCTGCGCAAGTATTTGGACGTCGAGATTGACAGTTAGCTTAGCTGCAAAATTCATATCGAACGGCTTGGAAAAACAATGCAATGTACAATGTTAAACAGCTGAATAAAGTATAGCGAGCAGCTTTCAGCGAGGTAACAGTTATGTATATTAGGTCGTTCAAGAAGACGCACTAAGCGAACATATTCCTTAACCAGTTACCTTTGAACTTTAACATATGTGAAACAACCGACTGGTTTGCAGTAAGACCTCGTTAGTCTGCCTGTTAGAGCTCAAGATAATGTGGTCGAAGTGGTAACCTCAGCAGACTTTCTGACATAACTCCGACATTAATTTGTACATCCTCGCTGAGTTTTCTTCCTTGATCAGTTAAGGTATCTATTTCAGCCCGTCTTCCTGATTCGGCAGCTTAATTTCCCATTGCATCGGTCAGGGTAGTAAGTAAATGCAAGATGAAGCCTCAAGCATGGCGCTGACAGGAGTTCCTGGTTACGGAAGCATTGAGGACAACGGGAAGGAGTTACATTGAGGAGAACTAAAAAAACAGTCATTCACATTGTCCGTTACGCCTAGCAAGTCATTCCCAAACAGTACCATATAGTCCTGGAACTTCTTTATTGGCTAAATTTAAAGTCAAGTAGCAACTGTTCACAGTTACACATCGTTCACAATCCAAATCTCAGCAACAACAGTATCGTCAAAATTACGATTAATTTCTTATCTTTTCAGGTTCGCTGATGGCACTGTGTTCAAGGATCATTTAGTCTAGCTGCTTATCAGCTAAGCACTATTTAAGTTGACTTCGACGGAGGTGATCACTGGCACTACAGTATGGCGCGTGCTTCAGTCCCTGGAGGATGGTTGAGTTTCTGTGACTCACGCATGCAGCATTTTGGCTTGTCAGTACATGCTGAAATTACGTGATAATTTTTCCCATCCTTCTAGCAAACACAAATCCTGTTGTGGCTTTTGAAATCTTCCTTTGAATGTCTATATCCAAAGCCGCTGCATTAACGTTTTATATCCGTCCGTTGCTTGATGCTAAATGGGACTCGACCCAGGCAAAAAAGCCCTTTTTTAAGAGTTCGATATCACAATTTGCCCCCTCCCCTCAGGTATTCAGATAAGAAAGGTAGTAGGAGCTGCTCATTTCGGAAACCTGTTCGGCTTCAGAACCAATAAGCCAGCCCAGGGAGATGGGATATGTCCCACTTTCTCCATTTAGATAGCTCTTGTGTCGCGACAGCTCTCCAACTGAAGGCAATATCAAGCCAGAACTAGCTTCGAATCGGCGCCTAGCGTTTTCTTCGAGCCCTCATTTAGGTGATCTTTTTTTATTCTTGGCACTTAAAGAGAAGCTACTTCTGTAAATTATTGGGTCATATTCTTGGACTCATTGGCTTCCAACGCGCACAGATAAACCAAGTATCCTATGGCAAGGGTTTTTGGGTCCATCGTAACGTTTCTTTTCGGCCTCCTAGCCACCTTTGAGTTGGTGCCTGGCACGTAGAGGCATTTTCCGTTGTTGGCTGTCAAAGAGTCTATGCACTTCTACAAGTCTACAAAATTTGCCATATTGGTCCTGGGGCTGTATTAGTATGTGTGAGTTTTAAAATGTACACTTTTTATTCACATAATTTGGTAGAAAAGAAAAATGTACATTTAAAAACTAACAATTACTGAATACAGCCCCTGATTTTCACCATTAAAGCTTACCGGTTGTGATGGAGCAACCGCAGGATACACTCGCTTTCCTATTATTATCAGAAATGGCGATCTCAGTAATTTTTTTTTGCTTTTTTGAATGCTACCTTGTCGCCATTTTACAGGTCGCTAAGGAAGTCCAGAACTCGGCCTGAATATGGAGTTTCCTCAGCCGACTCTGCACCGCCAATTTAAAGGTGCCTTAGCTTCCATGGTTTTAAAAAGGCGGAGATGATGGAATATTAACACCACAGCAATTTCGACTAGCTGTTACCCTGAGGTGGCATAATATCGTCACCGTCAGCATACTTTGCCATAAGGAGCATCGTCATCAGATTCTTATGGGACGCAATTTTGAGGATAGTACCACCGTGGCCCTCCTCTCTCGCCGCTTTTAATTATTTATTGCTTATTTGTATCCTGTAATGATATTTGTAGCTGACAGACCACAAGTCTTTCACTATCCGCCAACTTGTATACGCGGTGTTGGCATGAGTTCAGCCGGCACTATTAATATTATTATCGTAACTCTTACGAAACATGAACATGAACAAGACCTAATGAAATTTTTTTTCTCATTTGCAGTGCTCTCAGTCACATTTCTCTCTCAGTATTATACACAAGCGGCCAGCGTTGACTCAGATGATGACGAGCCAAGGCACTTGACAAACGACCAATGTAAGTTCACAGATAGTAAAATAGCCTAAAGCCTTTTAGTTTAGTATACTGTTTGGATTCACATCTACTTTTAAGGCAGCGTCTTTTTTTCAGTCGCAATCAGACTCACCATTCTCCAAAGGATACGTGATGGCTAAAACTTCGAAACGAGTTGGACGTGTGGAAACAAATAAAGTAAAACAAAATAATCGCCTGAAAGCTGGCGGAGAGTCATCATCTTTAGATTCAGAATCAGATGCTGATTCGGTATCTGAAAGTAGAGATGCCGACTCGGAGGATGACGACGATGATGATGAAGATGAGTACTATAACGATAGCGATGATGAAGAGAGCAGTAGCACAGATAGTAGTAGTGATGAAAATATTCCGCGACTACTCTCTCAATCGGCAATCAATCGCATCTCGGAAACTTTAGGAGCACTTAATACAATGGGACATTTGTTGGTGGATATAACGCGCGGTGGGCAGCATGAACCCAAACCTGAAACGTATCAAGCGTCTGGTGTGGAAAATGAGGTGAATATTGCCACTAGTACTGTTAGTGGGATGAGTACAACAAGCGCTATAACGACTACTAGTACAACGACGGCAGCGCCATCTAGAAAATTTAGTGACGTAAATCCGACAGCTAAGATACTTGCGCCACCGTCACATGAGAGTAATCTCGTAAACGAGCAAAAAATGACCAATTTAAAGACATTAGTTAAGCGCGAGGGAGAAACACAAACGCCAGGGAATCTCATGTTCGTTGAAACCAAAGATACCAACAAGAAGAAGAAGAAAAAGAAGAAGAATCGGAATAAAGTTAAGAAACCAGCAACGGGTGCGGGTAGTCAAACGCAACAACTAGAAAAACTACCCACCACAATGCGACCAAGCACGACTACCCACCCGACAACCACACACTCAATAGATCGTGTTGATCAGTTGCCAGCGACTACTGAAGATGTGATCTGTAAAGACGCCGAAAATTATTGCAAAACACCCAACGGGCGTCCTGGCCGCTGCGAAGATCTGAGTAGCTGTCCCGCTTTATTATTGAACTTAAGCAGTTTACGTGAATCATTGTGTTTCAAAAGCCTTTTTGTACCCGGGGTCTGTTGTCCATTGCCAGAGTCTTCAACTATGCTCACAACACAACGTCCACTAAAGTTGACCACAAAAGCGCCAGTTACTGCGATAGCAACAAAACGTCCAACTACACCACATCCAGCATCATCACCTAGTTTGGTGTTAATACCACAGTTAAAACCCTCAACAACCACCACAACAACAACGACTACACCAAACCCGCTGGGCAATGAGTTAGAACTGCTAGGCAACAATAATATTGTAGATCCAGAAGAGTGTGGACAACAGGAATATTCCTCGGGGCGTATTGTTGGTGGAGTTGAAGCACCGAATGGTCAATGGCCATGGATGGCGGCAATATTTTTGCATGGTCCCAAACGTACAGAGTTCTGGTGTGGTGGCTCGCTTATTGGTTCCAATTATATTTTGACAGCAGCGCATTGTACGAGAGATTCGCGTCAGAAACCGTAAGCTATTTTAATTTTTTCCCATTTGAATACTTTTGAAGTCGGTGTCATATTTTAGTTTTGCAGCGCGACAATTTACTGTACGTTTGGGTGATATCGATTTATCGACCGATGCTGAACCTTCTGCACCAGTTACATTTGCTGTGAAGGAAGTGCGCGCACATGAACGGTAAGTGGTGGAGAACAAACTAAAATTGGCAAATATTCAGGTACTTGTGACTTTTGTTACACCGACTGAAAGATAGGAAGTGGGTTTTGTCGAGGGCTGACGTAGCATTCAGTCAATGCAGGATCGGAAAGGGATACAACGAACTCCAACTGAGTAAGAATACAGTAGTTATTTTTAGAGGTGTGACTCACACCCGACGATGCGAACGATGCAACGAATATTGATAATAATTTTTCGCCTGAGCCTTCGAACAGGGAGGAGACAATAAAAACATCAAACAAAAATGTACCATCAACTCTGTATCAAAGTCCAGATTATTTAAACGAGTTTGATATCGGTACCATTAATAATGAGTTTTTGCGATCTGAAGAAGTCAACGAAATAATTCCGCGAGGTAATCAAAAGTGCCCTTTTATTTTTCCACGTGATTGTCATGACGAGGCATTTCCCACCGCGTTGTTAAACAGAATCTTGCCAAATGGAGAGAAAGAGGAGCGTGACTGGTTAGTGTGGAGTGCCAGTAGCAATGCTTTTTATTGCCTGTCATGTCGTCTGTTAAGCGCCAATATTTTATTTAAATCTACCTAAAATTTGTTGTCCTGGCGGATATTCGAAATTCCAGGTATGGAAGAAGCTATACGATAAACTGCCATCACACGAAAATACTCAAGATCACATTAAATGTTATATTCAATGGCGATCTTTACAAAATCTAATTCAAAAGGAGGCTACAATTGATACACTTATCAATGAACAGCTAATCGCTGAAACTCAAAAGTAGAAAGAAATTTTATATAGAATTTTGGCCACTATTTTATTTTTGGGTGAAAGAGGTCTAGAGTTTAAAGGTGAAAATATATATCATGGAGATCGAAACGATGGACATTTTTTGGGCATCTAAGATCTCATAAGCCAATATGATCCGATACTTAGAGATCATTTGGAGAAAGTTAGGATTTCACAACGACAGCACAAACGTTTACAAGTTCACTATCTTTCCCCAGAGATTCAGAACAAGTTTATAGAAATTTGTGCAAAGCATGTGAGGGAAACTATATTAGATCAAGGCAAGAAAGCCAAGTATTTTGCTATCATCGTTAATGCTACGCCTGATGCTAGTCACGTTGAACAGAATACGTTCATTTTGCGCTAACTCCATTTCAATTCGAAAGCAACAAATTTTACGATTCAAGAACGGTTTTTGGCTTTCGTGAATGGTAACCAAAAAACTGGTCAGAAAATCGCTGATCTAATTTGCCATACTCTAGGCAAACATGAAATCCCATTAAAAGATAACGGCGCCAATATGAAAAGAGCTTACAACGGAGCACTACGTCATACTCGAATGCTGATTACTCGCTTTGTGCAACCTACAGTCTCAATTTATGTGATATTGATGCTGCAGAATGTTGTACCGCTGCAATTACTTTCTTCGGAGTTGTACAAAAATGTTTTACTATTTTCAGCAGCAGTCCACAACAATGGGACGTCCTCAAAAAAAATGTACCAAGCTCTCTTCACAGTCTTTCAGACACTAGGTGATCGGCTAGAATTGAGGCAATTAGACCATTCGCAAACCATGTTCCAGGATTAACACAAGCACTAAACTCATTACTTAAGCTTTATTTTACTGCACAAGCATACGGAGATATTACCGGCATTCTCAAGTACATCAACAAGTACGAATGTATCTTGCTGCCCTCAATTTGGTTCAAAATACTGACTACCATTAATGAAAGAAACGTCGTACTCCAAGCTAGAGACGCCACCATAGATGTTGAGGTCCGACATCTGGTTCCCCCCATAAATTAAGAAAACAAAAATTCGGAAACACATTTTTTCAGAAAACATTAGTCAGAACCCTTTTTTCAGAAACAAAAATTCAGAAATCAATATTCAGAAGTCAAAATTCAGAAAGTAATCAGACAGCAAAAAACATAAAATTTTTTGCTGTCTGATTAATTTCTGAATTTTGACTTCTAAAATTTTTTTCAGCCTGGAACACAGCAACGTCGAAGAAGGCGTTATATCCAATCGAATTATGGAATACGTATAATATCACCAAATTGGGTGAAGTCCGTACAACGTCATTCGAAGTGCGTTTGGGACACGCGCTAATATATTTAATTTTATAAATAAAATAAAAAACGAACGTGCAATAACAGAAACAAAACTGCAGCAATTTTCAGCTGGGGCGAGTCATATCGGAAACGCAAGATAAAATATAAGACTTCGTTTTTTGAATATTGTAAATTCATTTGAAAAAGATAAACCCGAAAAGATTTAATTAATTACATGCTTGCTATTGCACACAATTTAAAATTTTAGATTTTAATACTTTTTCTTTATACATAATTCCTTCCAAATAAACGAACGTTTCTGAATTTTGAGAAAAATTTAATGTTTTTCTGTTTGCCTTCTGAAATTTGACTTCTGAATTTTCACTTCTGAAATTTGACTTCTGAGATTTGACTTCTGAGTTTTGACCTCTGAATTTTGTCTTTCTGAAAAAAGGGTTCTGATTAATGTTTTCTGAAATCTGAATATTTGTTTTCTGAATTTATGGGGGGCACCAAGACATCTTGATGCCTTATTAGCTGATTTGAAACAATTTTAAACGAATGCAAAACAGTTGCTATTCAATTGAACATCTCGCCAAAGTTTCCGGACATTCGAAAGAGAAAACCCAAAAAACATTTTGAAGATAATGGAAATGAGATGATTAAGGATGATACAGAGTCTGATTTTAAAAACAATACATTCTTGGTGATCGTGGATTCGGTAATCACTGGCATTACTGAACGATTTGCAGCTATAAGAAATTTAAACGAGACGTTTTCCTTTTTGTGGTAATTTGAAGACATGGATGAAACTACTATTCCGGCGAGTGCAGCAAAATTTGTCGGAAAATACAAGTCGGACGTTTCTCAAAGCTAAGAATGCGAAATAATTCACTTGAAACACATTTACGAAGCAAATTTTGATAATGGTTTGTCACCATTGGAATTGCTAAATGTCATCTACATATGTTCAAAATCTGTATACGATTTTCCCCAACATTTGTGTTGCTTTACGTATCTTTTGCACTATACCTCTCACTGTAGCTAGTGCAGAACATTCTTTCAGCGTCCTTGCAAGAATCAAAAGCTTTCATAGATCGTGTTCACCTCAAGAGCGAATTTAAGGACTTGCCACGGTTTGTGTTGAATCCGTTTTGGCAAGACAGTCAAATTTTAATATTAATTTAAAAAATTTTGCAGCAAAAAAAGCAAGAAAACCACTCTTTGATATCCGAACCATCTATATTGAATAATTAAAATTTATAATCATCATTATATTTATCAGAAATGTACTAAAATGTTACCAAATAACTAGAAAAGATTATTTGAAACAAAATGTGGCTGTTAAAAGAGAATTTTATTTTTACGTTACAATAAAACAGTATAAACAGTAAATACTCTGTGTTAATTTTATTTTTAGCACTTAGTCCAAAAATCATTTAGTTGATGTGGGAAACAATTTTTTTGATGTCATCCATCAATAGTGATTCATGAATGAGACATCATTAATTCAAATTAATGAAATGTATTAGTGGATTTTTTATAGGGTGCTCGTAAATTGTTTAGTCCCGGGGAGTGGGGAGCGCGAGAGCAACTCACTGGGCTTGTTAATATGAACTGATCGGAGTAGTTGAGAACGAACGATGTCGTTGATTACTACTACGGTGAGATGACTGATCTTGCAATCGCAGGGCAGGCGAACTCGGAAGTAGCTGAACAACTTAGGGTGGTCAAGGGCACTAGTAAGCAGCATAAGCAGAAAGTATGGGAAAGGGGGCCAGAGGTGAGAGGTTGTATGATACTAACTGGGCAATGGTAGTAGCAGTGGTGGAACTTGGGGACGGCAAAAGTTGAGTAGCAAATGAGTATGGTAGTATGGTAGAGTCGGGGCAACAGTTAAGTAGCGGTTAAGCAATAGCAGCAGTTAGCTGATGAATCACGTCCCCATAGCGGAGTTGGAGGAATGACAGCGTCGGTGTTGATGGACATGTTACACAGATTGATAGTTCACATTCTCTTTGACTGCTTCTCTCAGTTCGGAAGTCATATTGCATTTGATGAGAATAAGATACTAAACGTAGGTGCTGACATTCTTGTTGCACACCAGCACCACTGTCAAAAGCTGTTTGGTAGGTGTCCAAATTGAGAGCAGAATTGTACTTGTTGGACACGTGCTGTGGACTGAATGGGAAAGTGCACCCTAGAGGTATTTCGGCAGTTCTCTGAGGAAATGCGACGATATACAACCTGAGCCAGTGTATAAAAGGATATTTTAGAGTTTCATTGGAGTATTGGGCTACTTCTGAAGTAAAAGGGCGAACCAGTTCCGAAAAATTATGGTCCAGTTACAAAGCCGGTAGTTAAAAAGCACTTTGATGTCAATAAATAAATCTTCTTCTACATGTAGATAAAAGGAGACTCAACGAAGGTTTTGGGGAGTTTTAAAGATTTTGATCCTTTTCCGGATGGGTACTAAGTCGCGCGAACTGTTTGCTACGACCAGGGTGAACCTTCTGGGTCACATTCGTGAGGTTGATTATTGTTTGGGAGAAGTCATAAATTGCGCTGCCAGCCCCTTAAAACGGTTACGCTCAATAACCTCTTGAATCCCAATCGATAAGTAACTATCTATACCCGGCGTACGTTGTAGCGCCCGAGATAGAATGAGTGTTGCGTTATTTTTTCTGTTTTGTTTGTTGATAATTTAGTTTATTGTTTTATAAATTGAATTGAATTTTGTACGCATATTTGGTGGAATTTTCGTTTAAATCCTTTTAATATTGCATCTTATTGTAATTCATATAGGTACGCAATATTTTTGGTTTTTTCGTTCGATGCAAAGATAAACAAATTTTTTGGCGTTCCAACTCTGGAGCTAGGGACATATAGCTGGCCATGGGAAAAGCATGGACTCTCTAAATTTAATCCTGCAACAGTAAGAGATTGTCCTTCTGATTTGTTGATTGTAATTGCAAAAGCAAGGCATACAGGAAACTATAAGAGCTTAAAATTGAATGGAAAATCTGTAGGAATCATTGGGATCCGTGGTATGAGAACGTCTTCACCTTTGCTTTTACCGCTGATGATTGTTGCTTCGATTACATTCGGCATTAATTGCTTACCGCAAAGTCTGGTTCCATTATACAATTTTGGTGGGTCTAAATTCCGAAGAAGCATGATTGGTGAGCCAATTTTCAAAGCTGATATATGCGCAGGCTGGAATGCCTGGTGGTTCTGAAGAGTTTAGAAGTTCAATTTGACAACTCACAATTTGATCTTCATCTGTAGGTATGTCGATCGATTTATATTTCGTCACTTCACCAAGAATTTGGTTTTGAATCCGATCATTGATTTTGTCTACATGATCATTTTTGGGACCTAAGATTGCTCGTTCACATAGCCAAAAAAAAAAATTTATTTTAAATTCTTAATTCTGAAATATGAAAAAACTCCGTCTTGATCGAAGGAACCTATATATTTAGATATGTAGATGTGGATAGGCTGAAGCTAACAAATTTTTTTAAACGGCGGAAGATTACTCAACATCCAAAAGGAATAACAGCCAAACTGAACAATGCAGTCAAACTTTAGGTCTTAAAATAATAAGTTTGTACTGCACCATAGTTCTGAAAAATCCCATTTGTAGGGAAGGTGCCACGCCCCTTTTTCCCAAATTTCACATTTTAATGGAGGTGTTAGGACTTAACGTCATATAGCTCCTTACCAATTTTAATTATCCTTCCATTACTATATCCAGAGATATGCAGTATGATATATTCCATTTGTATGGGGGGTGCCACGCCCCTTTTTAGATTTTGGTTATATTTTAAATATCTTGATATAATGAATAATAGCCACTTTTTTCCATATATGTAGGTAGGTGTACCTACATTGCAGTTTTGTACTAAAAACCTGAAGGAAAATAGGTAATATGTTGATCAGAGCTAAGCCAGACGTTATTTTGAGTTTTATAAAACCGTTCCACTGCATTGATTTTCTTTCCGAATAATTGTGGAAAAAATAAGGTTTCTTCAGAAAATTTCTATAAAAATCTACCACCTATTTTTACGTTTGCGTGGTAGAAGTGGTAGAACTTATATTTCAGGAAAAAAGGTGGTAGATCTACCACTTTAGTGGTAGAAGTCCGAACACTGCTCACAGTTGAACTGCATACAAATTAACGGAACACAAGCGGGGTTTGTATAACAAATACAAAGCAGTAGAAATGTTCAGCCAGCAGCGAAATGTGACATACGTTTGTGTATGTGTGCCGAAGCCCCTCTCATAAACAATGTACAAACCTCGGTGTTTATGTTTACTCTCCTTCGAAAAAAATTTGCAACTTAGAAGCACGACACAAATCGAAAAATTCGTATATTTATTCAAAAAATGTTGTACACATGAAATGATCTCGAGACGCTCGTCACCCAGAGAAAAATTACCACTCATCAGCACTGCTTCCTTTTGGTACCCATATTGAAGTACTCATTAACATCTTCCATTTGAAACCCATAATGTAAAATACATCCTAAGGTTATTCTCATCCACGTTTTGGGCAATATCTCGAGGCCCTAGTGACCCAGATGTATGAAAATTTCCCTATGCTAAAGAACTCATCACCAGCTTTCATTTGATATCCATATTGTATAAACACATTCTAGGGGTATCTGGGTCTACGTTTTGGCCTATATCTCGAGACCCTAGTCATCCAGGGGTACGAAAGGTATCCCATATTGAGCTTCATTTGATACCCATATTATACAAACACATCGTAGGGTTATCCGGGTTCACGTTTTGAACTATATCTCAAGACCCTAAACAATTTAAAAACATTTTTTTTGCTAAAAACCTTCCCCTATTTGATCCCTATAATATGAAAAGAGAACGAATAAAATTGGCCTCCAATCGGCCGCGAAACATGGACAGGAACGAACCTCATTTCATTTTTATATATATAGACTTGCGTGTATCCTCGCCCGCTTCGCTAGGCAATAAATTCAATGATTTGCTGAAAGAGAATAAAATTAATACGAAACAAAGCAAATTCTTTGATACAATTTCATTCGAACTTTATTGTAACACTTTTTGGTAGACAACGTTTTTGGTTTTTCCATCTTTCGCGTAAATGAATAATGACGATGGTTTGCCTACTCGTGAGCAAGCTACATTCAATTGCCCATGAGAAAAAATTGGGTATTCTAAATTAATACCGCACATTTGTAGAGACTGTCCTTGCGCCTTATTAATTGTCATAGCGAAGGCAAGGCGAATAGGGAACTGCAAACGTTTGAAATCGAATGGTAAGTCCGTCGGAATCAGTGGAATTCTGGATATCAAAACGTCTTCTCCTTTGTACTTCCCTTTCAAAATTGTTGCTTCGATAACGTTACCCATTAGCTTCTTCACAGCGGGTCTGGCAACGTTGCAAAGTCGTGTCACATTAATGTTGCGCAGCATAATAATCGGTGCTCCAATTTTTAATCGTAAATTTTGAGGTGGTATGCCTGGCAAATCGAGTGAGTTTAAGAATTCAGTTGGATAATTTACGACATCATCTTGATCAGTAATAGTGTCCATTAACTTATATGTAACTATGCCACCAGGTATTTGACCCAGAATAGCTGCATTTATATCATTGACGTCCTTATTTTTCCCAGCTTAAATTGCTCCTTCGCTGAGCCAATCATAGTTTATGTAATGTTGAAATATGTTTGGAAATACACTCTGCATCAATGCCTCTTTAGACTGTGAAAATGTGCAGAAATTGTTAGGCAATGTAATCATTCCTTTTGGATCGACAGATATTTGGCCATTTCCGATTTTCAGTAATTGCTGTTAAAATTCAGCTGCTGACGGATCGTTTTGTAGTTGAACACATACGTTTGTAGTAAGTGTAAGCCTGTTTTCATGTCTCCATAAATACGATGATTTTAAACATGCATTGATTTCATCTGCAGCCGTGGATTTTGGGATCACAGGTAATGTTTGCCTGAAATCTCCAGCCAATAGGATCATGGCACCTCGCTGTTTGGCTTTCTCGTAGATCTTTCAAAGTTCTATCAAGTGCTTCCAATGATTTCTTGTGTGCCATAGTACACTCGTCCCATACGATGAGCTTACATACTTTAAGAACTATTGCCATTCCAGATGTTTTTGAAATATTACATGTTTGGGTTTCATTTACCTGCATATTCAAAGACAACTTTAATGGAGAATGTGCGACCGCCTTCCAGTAATGTAGCCGGAAGAAACGAGTGCCAATGCAACGTTATTATCTAATCGAATTGTTGCTAATATCAATGAAATCAAAAAGGTTTTGCCTGTTCCCCCATGAGCATCTAAGAAAAACAATCCACCAGTTTCATGGCTAACATTATTCATGATTGTATCATTCAATTTCGTTAAATTTGATGTTACAAATGTGTTTAGTTCATTACAATCATAATGGTATTCACACTCCAGGGGCCCTATTCGCTAACTGTGAGTTTTAAAGTGTACATAAGAAATTGTGTAAACTTTGAAATTCTGATTCCGTAAAGCAAAACTGTGAACAAAAAAACTCACTGATAAAAACTTCGTGAGTTGCCTTGGCAGCCTGTGTACACTATTGTGACATTCAAAACTCATACGCACTGTTGCAGAATGACTTTTTTGTTTTCATGGCGTTTGATGAATATTTTCTCACTGACATAAAACTTTTACATTCAGCGCTCATTCAGCAAAACAATGTGCACAATAATTTACAGAATCGCATGAAAATTTAAAGTGTAAATTGTGTGTGCAAATGAGTTTTCAATGAGTATACATTTTTCAGTTTTTCACAGTTAGAGAATTGATCCCCAGTTCTCGATTGAACATATGAGCATGTATTGGACGATTTGCTGCTGGCATGCCCAATTGTACTAACGATTTGTTTGACATAGACAAACAAATGTCGTCAATCCTTATCAATGCTTCATTGTAAATTTCCAATGTGAATTCCAACTCATAATTTGCAGTATTTCGACGTATTTGGTTTCAATGGATTAGTTGGGGAGCATATTACAATTATTATCGAAAATAATGTTCGTATTTGACGTGGACTGGCTATTACAGCTGAAACGGCAAAGGTATCTCCCCAATGCTTATCATCCTCCAACATATTTAATTGTTGCCATGCTTCCCGATATGTAGCGCACAATTCACCATTAATTGTTCTTAAAGTTTGGAATGATGTTGGGCCACGAACATTAATTAACAACAATCGCAAGTAAAAACACTCAGCATTATTTGGATGAACTGCATAAATGCGTCCTAATATATTGAGAACACATTAGGATGACCTTGAACTGGTTTTCCTTGTATTCGCCTTTTAAATGCTTTCCTGGATTTATCCAATGCGAAATATTGTGGCACTTCTGCATATAGCAATGTCCTTGCAAAATAGTCCGATTGACATAAATGAAAAAAGGCAGTCAAAGTTGTAGACGGTGAGCTTGTTTCTCTAAGCGCTGCATTTTCAGGAGTAAAATAAACGCGTTGGCCATTTTCAATGTGAACCGCTAAATGAAGGATTGTTGGATGTCTTTCGTGTATTGGGAATGAAAAAATTCGCCATATCGCTTCGTTACTGCTTATATAACGCCCCATTTGATATTTTGGACTGCACCGAATACAGCCATATCGCTTCCTTTATTTATACGTTAATATGTGCTTTGAATGTTTTGGACAACAATGGACAATATGGGGCAATCCAACGTTTGCCAACTTCAAAATTTTGATTTCCCATCTTAATTATCGTTGACTTACCATTGTCATCAGTGGATCGACGACGATATGCCAGATATCCATCGTCACCCGTGAACGTATCCGAAATTAATGCTCGTGGGTATCGCTTCGAACATTTTCCATCAATCATGCACGGCTAGTTTACATTCAATGCACCGCAAGGTCCATGTATCATATTTTTTGTGACGGCTTCGAACAAATCTGGATCAATCGTTTGATCCGGTATTTCAGCTGATATCACACTATCAATTTGATCCGGTGTAATTTTATCAACCAACCAAATCAAAATGTGTGCGTGCGGTAATCCCCGCTTTTGCCATTCAACGGAATACATATAACAACGCACCTCTCCAAACACTCTATGTTTGACAATAAAGTCCATAAGTGATTTTAGTTTTAGTTTGAAAATACGTGCAGTTATGTCGCGTCGATCTATTGGGGATTGGCCAGAAAACAAATGGTCTTTGATTTCACTCCATTGCGGATTGCATGTAAAAGTAATAAACAGATCCGGCCGTCCATAAGCACAAACATACGCCATGGCATCCTGTGCATATTCATGCATGTGTTCCGGGCTACCAGTATATTTTTCTGGTAATATGATCATTCTACCGATGTCATTCACAATTCCATCGTTATTCACGGCATCCCGTAAGTGAATGTATTCTTCGGACCGTAACTTAGTCTGGTTGAATTTGATATAGTTTAAGCGCTCGGTCTCACTTTTTGCATACATATCCACGACAAATTGGTGGAACAATCTTCTGGATTTCAGAATGTGAGATTCTTCATTTTTACGAATCATTAATCGATATGAATAATAATTCACAGCGCTAAATTTTTTATTCGTTTCTGCGCCTGGCTTAAAAAAAATCACATTTGTGAGATTATTATTATCATATGTGAATATTTTTGATGTGTAAACATCTTTGCTCACGATATGGAGGAATTTTGAATGTAATATATAAGTGTAAGATGTAAGATGTAAGATGCAAGATGTAAGATTTAAGATGGAAGATGTAAGGTATGGGTGGGTATGAGTATGTATATGGAGGATGGTATCGATATGGGGGATATATGATGGAAGATGTAAGGTACGGGTGGGTATGGGTATGTATATGGAAGATGGTATGGATATGGGATTCTTCATTTTCACGAATCATTAATCGATATGAATAATAATTTATAGCGCTAACCTTTTTATTCGTTTCTGCGCCTGAATTAAAAAAAAATCACATTTGTGAGATTATTATTATCATATGTGAATATTGATACCCATAATGTAAAAACACATCCTAAGGTTATTCTGATCCACGTTTTGGCCAATATCTTGAGACCCTAGTCACCCAGATGTATGAAAATTGCCCTCTGCTAAAGAACTCATCAACAGCTTTCATTTGATATCCATATTATATAAACACATTGTAGGGTTATCCGGATTCACGTTTTGACCAATATCTCAAGAACCTAGATATTTAAAAAAATTTTTTTTTGCTAAAAGCCTTCCCCCATTTGATCCCTATAATATGAAAAAAGAACGAATAAAATTGGCCTCGTATTGGCCCCAAAACATGGACAGGAACGAACATCATTTCATTTTTATATATATAGATTTTGGAAAACACAAAAAACCTGATTATTTAATAAATAATAAACCTAGAATGTTGAAATTTGACGTGTGGACTGATATTGCGACTCTTGATAAAAATTAAAAAAAAAAAAAAAAATTTTTTAAACGGGCGTGGTACCGCCAACTTGTGATAAAATCAATTTTACAAATATTATTAATCATAAATCAAAAATCGTTAAACCTATCGTAACAAAATTCGGCAGAGAGGTTGCCTTTATTATAGGGAATGATTTGAAGAAAAATTAACGAAATCGGTTAAGGACCGCGCCCACTTTTATATGAAGGATTTTTTAAAGGGTCGTGGACGAATAAAATAAGCTATATCTTTGCAAAAAAGAGCTTTATATCAATGGTATTTCATTTCCCAAGTGGGTTTATGACAATAAATAGGAAAAACTTCAAATTTTAAAAAATTGGCGTGGCACCGCCCCTTTTATGACTAAGCAATTTTCTATGTTTCGTGAGCCATAGCTCGAAGAAAAGTTAGTTTATAATAGAACCATATGTATATGTATTATTGCGCAGCTTTGTAACGCCATTAAGCACACAAAACAACAGCATTTCAAGTGTACAGCTGGGTATGTAATGTTCGGTATCACCAGAACTTAGACTTCCTTACTTGTTCTACAATGCGTTTTTTCTCTGAGAGTAGCAGTTTGGAAACAGATAAAACTAATTAGTGCACGCTTTGTACTTCTCTGTGTTTATTCATTAAAAATACAAACATTATATCACATGGCCTTTCTCAATTCAATAGTACAATTCAACTGGGTAAATATCTCAAACAATTCACAAGGAAATGTTCTTTTCAAAACAGCCAAATATTTGCTTTGTGCCCATTTCCTGAATCTAGAAGTTTCTACTTAATTTTTATTTACACAATCCACTAATGTATAAATAGCGCCCACAAAACCGTCTAGATTTTTGACTCCACTAGGCACTCAATAAAACAATAATAAGATAATTAAGAATTTGTATTTCGTATGAAACATTGGGTTTTTATTGTGACGAATATTAGTGACACCAAGTGATACTCACATCACTAGTCTGATGCTAAGTAAATGAAGCCACCACAATAATAAAGCAGACAGTCACTTGTATCTACATAAACGAATCAATCATTATGTCTACACATATGTACGTACACGCAGCGGAGAAGCAACGCACAACCACATGTATATATCTGAGATACTCCCAAAAGTATGCAATAATTGTGCAACTATCACTCACATATACACGCGCATAGGGTTTAAGAGAAGCTATAAAATTGTGCATCTGTAGTTATAGCTGAGCAATTTATAGCTGATAACTAACTAGTAAATTCTGGAAATAGAAGCGCCTAGAATATGCCGGCGATGAAACCGGACAGTATAAAAGCGGCAACAGTTGAGGCACGAAAATCAGTTTAATTTAAGCACGCTATCTGTCGAGCAATAGAAGTGTTATTTTGAAAATAGTCTAATAAAGACCATTTTGCATTATCGAATATTGGAGTTATTTATTTAATAGCTTAGTGATTCGAACGTTAGTAGAAGGTTGCAAATAAGAGGAATTGCATTAAAATCGTTACAATTGGTGTCAGAAGAGGAATTGTTGAATAAGTTCCAAAAATTGCGAATACAACTTGGACATGGCAAAGTTAAGTGAATTAAAGATCCAGCAACTGAAGAAGGAGTTGGAGAGCCGTGGATTGAATACAACCGGCAATAAGATCGAACTTCAAGCACGGCTGCGAGAGGTAGTGGGGTTGGAAGGAATTGATATGGACGAGTATGTCTTTTATCCTGATGCGGAAGAGCCAGCGACTAAATTGGAGGAGAAGAGAGAGACTCCGAATCCATTGGCAAGTGTAGACACTTAGGCGATACTAGCAGTGCTGAAGCAAATCTCGTCACAAATATCAACCGATATGTCAACATAGCTCGAAGTACAAAAGACAGATATAACATCTCAACTAGAATCACAGGAGACACGCATAACATCAAAGATTGAAGCACAAGAAACGCGTATTTCAGAAATGTCGACACAAATTACATCAAAGGTGGAAACACAACTGAAAGAACAAGAGGCACGCAAAACAGTACAACTCGAAGCGCAAGAGGCGCGTATATCATCAAAACTCGAAGCGCGTCTGGACGAGAAAGTAACGCAGTTTGAGGAAAAAATCGAAGCCGAGGTGGATGCTTTGAGAGTTCGTATACAGGAGTTGCAATTAAATCGCCCAGTTGTTTCAGCAAGCAATACGAAGGTAAAAACTCCATCTGACGGTTCTGTTCCTTTCCAAGTCTTTAAGCTATAGTTTGAGAAGGCCGCAGGAGTGAAAACTGGAATGCTGAAGATAAAGTTGCAGCTCTATGCGTAGCATAGAAGGGGCCAGCAGCCGAAATCCTATAGACGGTTCCCGAAGGAGAGCGGAACAACTATGAATCATTGATGGCCGCTGTCGAGAGACGTTATGGAAGCGAGCATAGAAAACAGATATACCAAATTGAGTTGCAAAACCGTTAGCAAAAAGCGAATGAGACTTTGCAGGAGTTTGCGTCGGATGTTGAAAGATTGGCTCATCTCGAAAATGCAGACGCACCTGTGGAATACACCGAGAGGGTTAAAATTCAGAGCTTTATAAATGGAATACGGGATGCCGAAACGAAACGAGCTACATATGCGAACCCAAAGCCAACGTTTGCTGAAACGGTATCCCATGCACTGACTTAGGAAACTGCCTCAATTTTGAGCAAGCCAGCGTACAAAGTCCATCGTATGGAAGCAGAAAGGTCAGATTGGGTGGACACAATTTTGGAAGCACTGAAGGGATCACAACAGAAAAACTCTGGAGTTATGAAATGTTTCAAGTGCGGCAACCCAGGCCACATTACACGTCAATGCAGCACCGGTCCTAATAGTTCCAACAATGTGGGTGGCCGTAAACGCAGAGCTGACGGAGATGAGCAAATCTCCAAGTCCACTCAATCGTTAAACCAAAATAGAGTCAGCCGCAAGGGGCGACAGCTGGCTCGCTCAATTGAATGTCCCATAATCTCTATCTCGCAAATTGGAAGAAGATCAAGCAATCTTACTATCGGAGGACATGTGGATGGAAAGGAACCTTTACTGACTGTAGATACGGGTGCTTCCCATTCATCATTCGATCAGATTTAGTCAACAAGAAGATAAGACCATTGCTTGGAGCAAGATTACGTACAGCCACGTGAGAGGACACCCAGGTAATTGGAGAAGTAGCATGTGAAGTAGCAATTGGGAACGTCACGGTACTACACAACTTTATAGTTGCAGAGATTGTTGATGAAATCAAAATTGGAGTGGACTTCTTAATCGACCAAGGCATCAAGATCGATATGCAAAGCAAGACGATAGGATATAAAAACATGGATGTGCCACTTAATTTCGGCTACGAGAGAGGCTACAGCAGTAAACGAGTGCTGGTGAGAGTCAACAAATACCACCAAAATCCGAAGCAGTCATCTGGGCAAAGGTTGATGGAGATTGCGGGACAAACCAATTGTGGGTTGTCGAGGCAGCAAACAAATCAACACCGAACGTACTTGTAGGAAAAACCCTGGCTATGACAAAACAAGATGAACGTATTCCGGTAAGAGTACTCAATGAGTTCAAGTCACCACTCAAACTGACAAAAGGAGCTATATTGGGAAGATGCCAAGAGGTTGAAATGGTTATAAACTGTGAACAGCTCCAGGAACACGTTTCAACTAGCAGCACTAATCTTTCAAATGACATCACAGCATGGACGGAGGGGCTAGATCAACATTTTCAGAGTAAGGCAAAGCAACTGCTCCTGAAGTACCGAAACATATTGGACCAAGGTGGCTCCAAACCAGGCCGCACCAACGTTGTGTAACATCAAATTGACACTGGAGATGCGAGGCCGATCCGTCAAGCTCCATGTAGTGTTCCACGGGCGAAGCGGGAAGTTGTGAGTCAAATTATACAAGAAATGAGCGACAGCGGCGTCATAGAGCCATCAGCTAGTCCGTGGAGCTCACCGGTAGTACTTGTAAAGAAGAAGGATGGAAAAATTAAGTTTTGCGTGCACTGCCGGAAGTTGAATAACGTTACGAAAAAGGATAGTTAGCCATTGCCAAGAATTGACGACACTCTGGGGTCGCTCTCTAGTACGAAATGGTTTTCTACACTGGACTTGAAAAGCGGCTACTGGCAAGTGGAAGTGAAGGAGGAAGACAAAGAGAAAACAGCCTTCAGTGTCGGTGATGGTCTTTGACAATTTACAGTGATTTGGACTATGTAATGCACCAGCTACTTTTCAAAGACTCATGGATCAGGTACTGAAAGGACTACATTGGAAAACATGCTTACTGTACCAAGACGACATCATCGTATTGGGGAAGAACTTCGAAGAACATCTGAAGAACTTGGAGGGGGTTTTCCAAAGAATGAAGAAGTGCTGGTCTGAAACTAAGTCCCAAAGATTGTTCGCTGTTTAAAATGGAAGCAGACATTTGGGTCACAAGGTAACGACAGAAGGCATCTGTACTGTGAATGAAAAGATAGAGGCAGTAAAGGATTGGCCAAGATCACTGAACCTGCATGAATTGAGAAGTTTCCTTGGGCTGTGCACATATTACCGCAGATTTGTACCAAACTTTTCCAGCGTAGCCCATGAGCTTACAAGAAAAAATAAAGCTTTTGAATGGAAAAAGGAGCAAGAGTTGGCCCTCCAAACATTGAAGGAGCGTTTGTGCACTGCCCCAATTTTGGCATATCCGATTCCAGGAGCAACATTTATTCTAGATACAGATGCGAGTGGATATGCTAAAGGAGGCATTTTGTCGCAACTGGTTGATGGACAGGAGAAGGTAGATGCATATTACAGCCATTCAATTGGGAAAACAGAGAGGAACTACTGCGTTACATGGAGGGAGCTGTTGGCATTGGTAGAGTGCACGCAGCGTTGAAATGGCTTCTGCAGTTCTTTAATCCATAAGGACAATTGGCACGGTAGATCGAGCGGCTACAAAGCTATGACTTTTCCATTGAGCATCAGAAAGGTAGTACCCATGGGAATGCCGATGCAATGTCACGAAGACCATGCAGTTTGGAATGCAAGCACTGTTCAAAGGCCGAGGCTAAACAAGACATTATAGATGTCCGGCTAATGGCTATAACGTGTACGGATGAATGGGACAAGGAACAACTAAGAAAGTGTCAGCTAGAAGATACAGATCACATGTTATGCAAAGGCTCGAATGAAACGAAAGACCAAACAGAGAAGAGATGTCAGCAGAGAGTCCCATTGCGAAGTCATATTGGGCACAGTGGAACAGTTTAGAATTGATATCCGGTTGCTTGCATCGAGTATGGTAGAGTGAGGATGGTCAATGCAAGAAGAAACTTATAGTTTTTCCCAGAAAGAGGATTCCTGACGTGCTCAGCGAGCTGCATAACGGTCCAAGCGGAGGTCATTTTGGAATCACGAAGACGCTCGAGAAGATTAAAAAGAGATTATATTGGGTCGGTTGCGCTCAGTCGGACACTGAGTGGATTGCGAACTGCGAGGTTTGCAGCAGAGCGAAAGGGCCAGAAACCCGAAGTCATGGCCAGATGAAGCAATATAACTCAGCCATTTGAAAGAATCGCTATGGATGTCGCAGGTCCATTTCCTACTAGCAACTGCGGAAACAAATATGTACTGGTGGTTATGGATTATTTCAGCAAATGGCCAGAGGTATACCCAATCCCAAATCAAGAAGCGGAAACAGTAACAGAAGTGTTTATAAACAATTGGGTTGCAAGGTATGGTGTACCAATGGAGTTACATTCTGACCAAGGCAGGAATTTGTTACGTAGCTGACTTGTTGGGGTGGTGAGGAGCGGCGGCAAGCAGGTATGCTTGCGGGCCCAGGCTAGCTCGTCGTCTTGGGCGGGGTATTGCACCACCGACCTCACCCGCAGCCACATGAACAAAATGAGGGTTCATACCTGCGTGTGTAAAGGAAGGAGTAAAAAAGCTGAAAAAGATAGAAATAAACGTGAGGGGCAACGTTACAGAGGGGAAAGCATATGGGGTAGAAACAGATGAAGGCCTGTCCTGTCAGGTGGAGTCTACCCTCCCTCTGCAGTGCAACTTGCACTGCACCGTGGGCACTGTGCTGACTCCTGTTTACCTTACAGTGCCCCCAAACCTGACAGAAGTCTGTCCCCTGTCACTCAGTCACTTTCCCTAAAAACTCACCTTCGCCTTACCTTGCCGCGCACAAGCGCAGCGCCCACACCAAATGGATTTAACCTAGCCCTGCATACTTGCAACAACGACTAAAATTTTCATCCATCCATAAATCACAAATTTTATTTTTGAAATATATCTCTGAGTAATATTAATAAGTAATACCCTAATACCTATATGCCTACTTCAAATGTACTTAGATTGAACTTAGGTAAGAGAAGATACTACGGTGTCCAAAAAAAAAATAATAATTCAACTTAACGTCTAATTATTAATGATTCAGTTTCAAGATTTCAAAGACCGTAAGTATAAATATAAAATCATTTAAAATTAAATACAAAAATCAATCTAACTTAGGTATAATGATGATGCGAAAATTGCTACGTCCTAACACTAGTCTTCCAATTCAATTTTACTTCCTGTAACAGAACTATATATACTTAAACTTAATAGTTATTCCCTAAATATCCAAATCTAATTACTTGACAATTTGGGGGGAGGGGGAACCACCCTAATGGCTATGCCCAACTATCTACTTCGATCATCCAAGGTTCAAAACTACGTTAACCGCAAGGTTCATCAAGGTGGAGCAAGTGATAACAAACATATGTGATTTTTGCTTGTCATCTGCAAATCCCTAACCTTCCTCAATTCTCAATTATGGAAGCAGGAGCAGTTCATAAATACAACAAAAAAAAACCAGTTTGGTATATTATTAAAATGTGTGTATGTTTATAGCTACGTATGTACATATATTCCTTAAGTTTATGTTTCCTTCTTCTATTTTCTCAAGAAGATCCGGCAATATATGTTAATATATGTACATACATACATTCAAATATATGTATTGGCAAAAATATGGTATTCAAGTTTCACTCACCCATATACTCATGCTCCAACGGCGCCGGTGCAGTTGAGTGGATGTGTTGAATTTGATGAAATAGTAAGAGTCAAAAAAAACATACATACATTTATATGACCACACTCAAGGTAGCCACTCTCAACCACTCAGCCAAGATCACTCGCTGGAGATCTTTGACGATGAGTGCTTTGGCAGTATTGAATCTACCCTCGTGGTGGCAAAACGCCAACTAAAATTAACTGAAACTGTGGATCAACAAGTGTTCTCGGGGCTGCAGGCATCCTATGCATATACCCGTACTACTCCTATTTTTATTTTCTTTCATAAGTTTTTCGGCTCTCCTGCACTCAGTCTTGAGCTCCGCCAGAGAGTCCATTTTTAGGGCGAAGGTCAAGTTGGCCAGGTATGGTTTGAGATGTGTGCGCACATGTCAATGATTGTGAAACCTGCAAAATAAACAAGACACAAAATGTATTCAAACAACCACTAATGGGAAAGCAAAAGCTTACCGAACGACCTTTCCAACGTTTGTTTATTGACTTTATGGGCCCTTACCCTCGTAGTAGTGATGGTAATGTGTACGTCTTTGTGTGTTTAGATCATTTTACTAAGTTTGTATTCTTAGAACCGATGAGAAAGGCAACTTCAGCGGCGGTTATAAAGTTTTTGGAAAGGGATGTGTTCCATATATTCGGCGTGCCCGAATATATCCATTCTGATAATGGAAAACAATTCGTAGCTGAAAGGTTCAACCGCTTTTTAGAAAAGTACGGCACAAATTTCGAATCAGCTGTGTTCCAGGAAATGTGTAAATCATTGGGCATTCGAAAAACACGGACAACTGCATTGCATCCTCAGTCCGATGGTATGGTGGAACGTTTCAATAGAACATTGGAGGAGCATTTAAGGAAGGTAGTAGACAAGTACCATAAGGAGTGGGATACACACATATATTATTCTTGATGGCTTACCGATCGGCAGTGCATGAGACAACGGGCCAAACTCCCGCAAAGCTAATTTATGGCAATGATCTTTGACTGCCAGCTGATTCGAAGTTTGGGATAGATGCCAATGCGGAGGGAAATGTCAAGAAATCCACTGGGGTCTTGGAAGAAGAGCTGCGAGAGATACACGATCTGGTAAGGCAACGAGCAAAGATTATGGGTGACAAGATGAAAGCCAGATACGATAAAGCAATTAATTCGGAAGGGTTTCAGGAATGAGATTTGGTGCCGTTATACAACCCACAACGAAAAAAAGTTTGTCCACGAAATTGCAGTGTAATTAGGAAGGCCCGTACAAAGTTATAAAACGGATCAACGATGCAGTGTACCGCATACAAACCATTGGCAAACCACGAACCAAAATGAAAGTGGTTCATTTGTAAAGTCACTTGTATATACATAAACGAATCAATCATTATGTCTACACATATGTACGTACACGCAGCGGTGCACAACCACATGCATATATCTGAGATACTCCCAAAAGTATGCAATAATTGTGCAAGTATCACTCACATATACACGCGCATGGGGTATGAGAGAAGCTATAAAATTGTGCATCTGTAGTTATAGCTGAGAAAATTATAGCTGATAACTAACTTGGAAGTTCTGGAAATAGAAGCGCCTAGAAATATGCCATCGAAGAAACCGGACAGTATAAAAGCGGCAACAGTTGAGGCACGAAAATCAGTTTGATTTAAGCACGCTATCTGTCGAGCAATAGAAGTGTTATTTTGAAAGTAGTCTAATAAAGATCATTTTGCATTATCGAATATTGGAGTCATTTATTCAACAGTTTAGTCATTCGAACGTTACTAGAAGTTTGCAAATAAGAGGAATTGCACTAAAATCGTTACAATGTATAGAAAACATGGCTAATTATTTCATTAACCCTCTGTGTGAAATTGCTATAGAAATCTCAAAATTTTACGAATATGGGAAGGATGAACAGACGTCCAAGTCCACAACCAATTAACGTCTCATTAACACTTAACACAGGACTTTGATTATGTCAGCCCACTTAACTTCGAGCAATGTTGGTGCTGAAAACTTGGTCCACTGCTCCCAACTCTGAGTTTGCGGGGGTATAAAATAGACAAATTAGCAGTTTAGAAACAGATAAAACTAATGTGTATACCTTTTATACTTTTCTGTGTTTATTCATTAAAAATACAAACATATAACATGACCTTTCTCAATTCAATAGCTCAATTAAACTGGGCAAATATATAAATAAGTCACAATGAAATTTTGTTTTGAAAACAGCCAAATATTTGCTTTGTGACCATTTCCTGTATCCAGAAGTTTCTACTTAATTTTTATTCACACAATCCACTAATGTATAAATAACGCCCACAAACCGTCTAGGGGTAAAAAAGAGACAAATTAGCAGTTTGGAAACAGATAAAACTAATTAGTGCACCTTTTTGTACTTTTCTTTGTTTTTTCATTAAAAATACAAATATTGTGCACATGTCACGTGGCCTTTCTTAATTCAATAGCTCAATTAAACTGGGCAAATATCTAACCAATTGGTGTAGTTACTGCCGTGCCGCCCCGACGGGCAATTTTCGTATCAAGATTGCATCCATCACTGACGGAGTTTGATGTGGTTAATTATATCTTAGCTAAGATTAATAGTACAGGTTCTATTAACATTAGTGTACATAAATTTGTTTTTAAGTATGTGAGGGATTTTTCTTCATTTAAAATATCTGTTCCAGATGTATATTTTGATATGGTTCTTGACAAATCTTTTTGGCCTATACATTCGGTGGTACATTTGTACACCAAAAAGTCGAAGGTTGAGCCTCGCGCACGTATAGTTTCAAAAAACTTAATTACCAGCCCTGCCAATACGATTCAAAAGTAACTATTCACTATCAGAATGTTCGTGGTTTACGTTCTAAATTAAATGCGTTTTACCTTAACAGTTTTACTTTTACAGCGGAAGTGATTGCTTTCACAGAGACTTGGCTAAAACTTGATAATTTGAATTCAGAGTTATTTTCAAATGACTACGTTGTTTTTCGGTGTGAAGGTCAGTCGAGAGCAGGGGGTGTCCTGATAGCTGTATTGTCCAGTATTTCTACTGAATTGTTGAGCTTTGGGGACGTGCTTGACATTGAATTCATAGCTCTTGTAAAGCTCTTGTTCCCGAATTTTTTCTTATATATTTCTTGTTCCTACATACCGCCTCGGTCATATATGTACGTTTATGATTGCCATAAAGCAATTATCCACAGCCTACATACTCGTTTGCGTGATAACGATCGCCTAGTGGTTCTTGGGGACTTTAATTTACCATACGTTAGTTGGATTGGCAACGATGATTCAAACTTTTTGACTCCTGTTACTCAGCATGATTTTATTGGTTCGCTTATGGAATTGCCGCTAGTTCAGATTAATAATGTGGTGAACTCTAAAAATAAGTTGTTAGATTTAGTTTTTGGTGATAGTTCAATAGGTACTGGTCTCAGTCGAATCCCTGCCTTATCCCTGCCTGAAGACTGGACAATTTACTGCCTACGATAAATTTCATGGAAGTGTCATCTCGTTCTCGTTCGAGATGTTTTAAAAAGGCTAATTTTGATTTGCTTAGTCAACTGTTAGCTTCCCACGATTGGTCTAACCTTTATGCTTGTACTGATGTTGAGCCCTCACTAGGGTAGACACCTTGTCGTTGGTGTGAGGGCTTAGCCGAACTCCATAGCGCCCGACTATGAGGCGGAGCTGTTTAGGACTGACAGCTACGCCGTTTCGCCTCATACGAGGGCGGCGGGATGCCGGTGACCAAGAACTGCCAACCCCCTAATCCAGGGTGTTATGCGGACCGTGCCTATTGGACGATTTGCAGCCAGGGGATAAATTTGGCTGTATTCGAACGGAGCCTTCCCGATACCGGGCCACCTCGGGAAGTATTAATGGCTTTACCACAGTAAGGGGCGCTGCTGTGGCGTACGGTTCTTTCCCCGTATATAATACTGGACCGTTGAGCCCGCCTTGTCGGGCAGGTGGTCGTTCGACCAAGATGAACGACTCATTACCTGACTGTAATAAGGACGATGTAAAGAGGAGGACTGAGTTGCAATCCAAGGACGACAAATACGAATTAAGCGATGCGTCGGACTCGGGGAGCGAGAGCAGTGCTGATTCAATGAACTACGTGTTGGAGAAGCACACAAATGAAAACGGAGTAGAAGAGTGGAGAAGGGTATGGAGCAGAGGAAGTAAAAGTGCTCTCGCAGTACCGTGCAGCACATTGTACAACGCTTGAGAGCAGTGGTCGACCCAACAGAAGTGGAGATCGAGCGCTTGGAATGGGCACATGAAGCGGTAGAAGTAGGTCGAACGCAGTTCAAAAGGTTTGCTGCGAGAAACCCTCGGTTCTGCAACCGGTACGAGGAGGAAGAAGCGTCGAATGGCAGAATGAAGAGGCAACGTTCGGCGGAAGGCGACAAGCCTGCTTTCAAGAGGCAGAAAGGACCCAGTCCTAAAGCCGCGAGGCAGGGCAGTCGCATAGACAAGACAAGTAGGCCCAAAGCTGTAAGACAGATGGGCTCCAATAGCGAGGTAGCAACTACCTCGAAAGCTGCGAATCAGAGGGAAGTTCCAATTAACGAAGTAGGAGATAAGCCAAAGGGAGATAACGCTAAGACTCCGGCTTTCTCGGAGGCGCTAAAAGGAGTTAACGCTAAGCCTCCGGCTTTCTCGGAGGTGCCAAAGGGAGATAACACTAAGACTCCTGCTTTTCCCGAGAAGATGAGTGATGTGGCAAAGCAGTCACTGACTGTGGCGCTGGTTGATCGTAGCAGTCGTTTCGGACAAATGACTACTGAAATGTGGAGATCTGTGGAAAGGGAGCTTATTAAATTAATGCTTAACATGATGCGGGAACAACCAAGTAAGCCCCTTCCAACCTCTGATTCGGGGGGATGGTATAATGGTGTGAAGATGATAGCGTGCGACAACATCGCGAGCTTGCGGTGGCTGGAGGAAGTGGTTCCAAACCTCCAAAGGCAAGGCACGAACGCGCGGTTTGAGGTGGTGGATAAAGCGCAAATCCCCACTGTACCAGAAGTTAAGGTATGGATACCATGCGTGATGAAGTCAGAGGATACACTGCGACTTCTGCAGAATCAGAATCCGAACATACCGACACAGGATTGGAAGGTACTTACTGTATCTCGGCCTACCGAGGATGGTCAGTTCTACATCTTCCAAATAAACAAGCAGGCGGAGGATAATTTGTACACGCAGCTTGGTAAAATGTCCTTTGGCTCTGGCAAAATTTACATGCGACTCAGGAAAAGAAGTCCCGAGGATAAAAACCCTAACACGCTAGAGGTGGGCGAAGTCGAAAAGGACCTGAAAAGCCTAAGGGAAAAAAGACAGGTGGAGGTCCCCGACGTCACCACGAACGTGCTAGAGGAGGACCAACCGCTAAATGGTGCTGTGACTCGCACAGAGAAACACCCTGCACAACAGTCATGAGAGGCTGAAAGGGGCCTCGAATACTCTAAACCAAAAGGGCAAGGGGAGGACGACGACGTCAAGACGAAGGTGCTGGAGGGGGACAAACAGCCCAATGGTGCTGCGAGTCCTACACATAAACCTCCAACACAGTAAAGTGGCGTCGAGCGAACTCCTCCTAACCCTTGAGGAGGGTTCGTTTGACGTGGCGCTGATCCAGGAGCCGTGGCTCTCATCGGGAGGAAAGGTTTCTGGACTTAGCGCGCGCGGGTTTGGCGTTTACTACGCGCAAACGGAAGGACGGATGCGAGCTGTAGTAATGGTAAGGAAACAGCTGCATTCATATATGCTGCCTAATTACACCACTGAGGATCTCGTAGCAGTGGCCGTTGAGCAAAAGAATAACATACAATAATAAAATACATTGAGCTCCGAGCGTGATATATCAAGGTATGATTGGATGGTTCTTGATAGACCATCCTTCTCCGACCATGCGTATATCAGCTTCAACATCCCCCTAAAGAGGGTAGAGAAGGGAGGAACCTTTGGAAACCCTAGGTCAACGAACTGGACTAAATTCCAGAAACATGTAGAAACAAAACTGGGACAACCCAAAGAGGTTGCTAATGTAGAGGAACTGGAGGATTCGAATGAATTCCTAACAAGGACGCTTATGACTGCGTATAACAAAGCTTGCCCTCTAAGACGATTCAGAGGAAAAGCAAAGCCGCCATGGTGGAGCAATGAGCTGAGTCTTCTAAGAAGTCAGGTAAAAGAAATGTTTAAGCTCGCAAAGACCGCGGAAAGCGAAGCGTGTCGGGACGAGTACAGGGATCTACTGAGGATCTACAAGCGCGAAATTACCAGGGCGAAGAGAAACTCATGGAAAAGTTTCTGTACGGACATAGAGTGCTCCAGCGAAACAGCACGGTTGAAAAAGTCCTAGCAAAGGGAAACATAGTCCAGGGACTATTAAGGAAAGAAAACGGGGAATGGTCACGCAATAGTGAGGAATCCCTTGAGGTGCTTCTCGATACACATTTCCCATCGGGAGACGGTTTAGAGGAGCCAGCAGACATCACTCACACTTCGATCACGGAGCTAGTAGTGCCGGGCTTGTTGACCGATACCAAGATCGAGTGGGCAGTGAAGACGTTTTCTAAGTTTAAATCGCAGGGTCCAGATGGTATATTCCCAGCCATGCTACAAGTCTCAAGTAGGGCGGTCGTGGAATGGCTTAAAATAATATTCGATGGGTGCATACGACTGAATCATGTACCGCACTCTTGGAGAACTGCTCGTGTAGCTTTTCTACCAAAGGCGGGGAAGATCGGTCATATGTATTCCAAAGACTATAGACCCATTAGCTTAACATCATTTCTGCTCAAAACCTTTGAGAGGCTGACAGATGTGTACATAAAGTCCAACGTGGATGAAAAGCTGCTCTCCACAACACAGCATGCGTACACCAAAGGCAAGTCGGTAGATCCCGCATTGCATAGGGTGGTAATAAGCATAGAGAAATCCCTGGAATATAAGGAGTATGCTCTAGGAGTCTTCTTGGACATTGCCGGGGCTTTCAATAATGTTGCAAAATGGGCGATTATTGATGGTCTTAATTACATTAAAGTACATCCTGCCTTAATCAGATGGATCGGCTGTATGTTAAATTGCAGAAAGATTACATCACAATGGGGATTGTACGAGGCCACGGAATCAGTGGACAGGGGCACGCCGCAGGGAGGGGTGCTATCACTTCCGCTGTGGACGCTGGTCATCAACCAACTGCTCAGGCAATTCGATGAGGGACACGTAAAACTTACGGCTTACGCAGATGACGTTGCAATTGTCATAAGTGGAAAGTGCCTTCCAACGATTAGTTCTTTGATGGAACGGGCGCTTCGCGATATTCATACCTGGGCATCTAATGTCGGGTTGAAAGTCAATGCGGAGCAGACAGATATGGTCTTGTTTACAAAGAGGTACAAGGTCCCAAATTGGACCAGGCCTAAGTTAGGAGGGGTGACCTTGCACAAAATATGTAGGAATCATCCTAGACAGAAAGCTGTCATGGAAGCTCAACGTGGAGGAGAGGGTCAAGAAGGCCTCAACGGCACTCTATGCGTATAACAGAATGCTGGGGTGTACGTGGGGCCTATCGTCCTCTCTTTCTCATTGGGTTTTTACAGCGATTGTAAGCCCTATTCTATACTATGCAGTTCTTGTTTGGTGGAAAACCACACTAAAAACAACATACCTCAAAAAATTAGAGGGGTATGCAGACTATCGATGCTTAGCATTACGGGAGCCCTGAAAAGAACCCCGACGGCTGCACTGTATGCCATTTTGCACATCCCACCTGTAGACCTGGTAGCAAAGAACAAAGCGTTAACGACCGCAACCAGGCTCGGTGCTTCGGGGCAGCTTGAGCGCCGACCATATGGCCATAGTAGTATAGCATCATCAATCACAAGACGAACAGACTACATGATTCCCTATCTGCGCTTCGAGGGAGATCTTAAGGCCACAATAGAGGTGGACAGTTGGCGCAAGGGTGCGCAAATGGCGGACGAGGCGATACATGTGTACACCGATGGTTCCAAAGTAGTGGAAGGAGTAGGGTCTGCGGTATACTGCGCTGATCCGGAAATAAGCAGATCCTACAGGCTGCCGGATTACTGTAGCGTTTTCCAAGCGGAAATATTAGCCGTAACCAAAGCAGTTGAAATCCTGGAAGAGAATAGCTTAAGCTGCAACCGTGTTAACTTTTATATTGACAGTCAAGCAGCAATTAAGGCAATAATCTCGCATAGCACAGCATCTAAATGCGTGTTAGAGTGTAAGCAGTCTCTGGAAAGAATCGGGACAGGGAGAAGCATACATCTATATTGGGTCCCAGGGCATATGGGAATAGATGGGAATGAAAAAGCGGACGAACTAGCTAAAAAGGGCGCATCCATTGAAGCTTGCTCCGTAGATGTCCCAATTAGATTAGGCGAGATTAAGCGAAGGCGAGAGGTGCACATGATCGACCAAGCGGGAAAGGCGTGGGTTCAAGCGCGGGGCTGTAAAGTGTCGAAGATTATGTGTAGGTCTTACAACCTTAGACTAACACAGTTGCTCCTATCATTAAAAAGAGAGGACTGTAGACTCATGACGGGTATATTGACTGGACACTGCCTTCTGGCGTCTCATGCCTTTAAACTAGGCTTGGTCAGTGATAGCAGATGTAGGAAGTGCGGGTTGGAGGAGGAAACGATCGAGCACGTTCTGTGCTCATGCCCTGCACTTGCCAGGCTAAGACTCCAGCTATTAGGAGTGATACAGCTGTCAGGTCTAGAAGCAGCAAGTGGCTTAAGTCCTAGGAAGCTTCTAGTATTTGCCAAGAGGACGGAGTTATTTTATAACATTGGTCCTGGTTTTTGATAGGGTTTTTCAGTTTGGTCGTTAAAACAAACATCTGGTAACACTACGGACTCAATCAGTCTATGTAAGGTCCTCATGGACCGGCCAATTCAACCTACATACCTACCTACTGATGTTGAGGCCGCCACGTCTATTTTTTTAGTTACCTAAGTGACTTTATTAATCGTTGCGTTCCGGTTCATTTTGTTAAGGCTAAAAGTAGTAAACCACCTTGGTTCTCGAGGCAACTTGCTAACCTGAACAATATTAAATCGAGGCTCTATAAGCGTTTTAAAAGATCTGGTTCTTCTGAAGATTTTTCTAAATATTTAGTTGCCCGTTCTAATTTCCAACGCCTGAATCAAAACTGCTACAAGTCATATTTAAGAAGATGCAAAATTGAGTTTTTTAACAATTCTAAAAAATTTTACGGGTTTGTTAATTCAAAGCGCAAATCTTCGGGATTTCCATCATCTTTGTCTTTGGGTGGCAAGAATGCTAGCCTTGACCATGATATTGCCAACTTATTCGCAGACTTTTTCAAATCGACTTATTCGTCAACCTGTACCCAAACTGGTAGTTATCCGTTCGAAATAGTTAGTTCTAACTGTATTCTCAATCCAGTCATTGATAGTGCCACTGTATTTCAGAGATTTTTAGCTCTGAAACCGATTCTTTCTCCAGAGCCCGATGGTATTCCTGGCTGTGTGCTTAAGTTCTGTGCTGTAAACTTAACAGAACCGATCGTAAAATTGTTCAATTTATCTCTGCAATCGGCGTCATTTCCATCAATTTGGAAAAAGTCATTTATCATACCTCTGCACAAGAAAGATAGTAGATCTAATATTGAGAATTATAGGGGAATTGCTAAGCTTTCAGCTATTCCTAAAACCTTTGGACAAATATTACCTGTGAGCTTCAACATTCGTGTACTTCCATCACCCTTTCAGCATGGGTTTGTGAGTTGTAGATCAACCACCACAAACCTACTTGAGTGTACCTCTTTAGTTCGGGATGGTTTTTTGGCTAGCAAGCAAACAGATGTGATTTATACGGATTTTAGAAAAGCTTTTGATTCAGTGAATCACGAACTTCTGTTTCTGAAGCTTGATTTACTGGGCTTTCCGAAGAATCTGACTTCATGGCTCTCAAGCTATCTTTCTAATAGGACCCAAAAGGTGCTTTATAAAAATAATCATTTAAAAAAAAAAAAAATCAATTAATGTTACCTCAGGGCAGTCATTTGGGCCCATTGCTTTTTAATCTTTTTATTAATGATCTGCCACAGATTTTGAATCATTCACGAGCTCTAATGTATGCCGATGATGTAAAAATTTGCTATACATGCTTGCCTTAGGATTCAACTTGCTCAAATCTACTTCAGGTTGATTTGGACTCATTTCAACGTTGGTGTACAATAAATGCATTAGTTCTAAACTGTTCCAAATATAAGTTCATGACATTTCATCGCGTGAAGCCTGTCCTGTCGTCTTATGCACTTTATGGCACTCTTATGGAGCGTGGATCTTCGATTAACGATATAGGGGTTCTGTTTGACTCGAAACTGAGCTTCAATTCACATATTTCAGCTGTTACTAATAAAGCAATGGGTACACTTGGTTTAAAGGATCCGTATCTGACCAAAGTCCCCTACACTTCGCTGGTCCGCCCAATACTTGAGTATTGCTCGTGTGTTTGGTGTCCATTATATATTACTCATATAAAGCGTATTGAGTCTGTGCAGAAACAATTTTTAATTTTTGCTCTACGGGCCTTTAACTGGGGCTCAAATATTGATCTTCCGCCTTACAGAAGTAGACTTCTTCTCACTAATTTGCCAACTCTGGAAAATCGTAGAATATTACTCGGGGTAATGTTCATGCATAAGCTAATTCTAGGTGAGGTTGACTCCTCTGAGCTGCTAAGCCGATTGAACCCTGCGGTTCCTGCTAGAGTGTCCAGACACAACGTGCCCTTCCATTTACCCCTGTGTCGTATAAATTTTGGCAAAAATGATCCTATACGTGTTTAGTGCTCGTACTATAATGACTTGTTGCCTTACGCAATGCTATACTTTCAGTCTCAACTGATATCTTAAAGTTTACTTGTTTAATTTGTAATGATAGTTTAATTTTAGTTCTTGTTGAATGTTAAAAAAAATTGTAAATTTTTAATTAATTCCATTTTTAATTCTATACTTGTATATATTTTTACGCTATCCTTTTTTTTATGTTACTTTCCTTTGTATTTTGTTAGTCGACCACTCTTGTTAGTTGACTTTAAATAATTAAATAAATAAATAAATAAATTAACGAGGAAATGTTCTTTTCAAAATAGCCAAATATTTGCTTTGCGCCCATTCCCTGAATCTAGAAGTTTCTACTCATTTGTTATTCACACAATCCACTGATGTATAAATAGCGCCCACAAAACTTATCTTGATTTACTCAATATTTAACAAGCATCTCAAAAAGTTATAGTTTAAAATGAGTTTAAGAAATTATTTCGTCCTGTTGGTCGCGCTTAGCTTCCCTTTCACCCACACGAATGCAGAATTTCGCGTTGGAGGTAGCAGTTCTAGCAGTCCTGTGGTTACAGAGGATGAATTATATGTGGTGGCAATATATTATAACGACAAATATGAATGCGCTGGATCATTGATTACTTTGGAAAACGTGGTTACAGTTATAACTTGCATGTGCGTAGAACCGACAATGATCACAGTTAAAGCTGGTGCTGGGCAAGGGCAAGTTCGCCAAGGGAAATCTTTTTTGAAAAATGATATCAACGGAATGAACGATATGAGTTTAGGTATAATTCAAGTGGAATCTCCCTTTAATCGAGATACAGTTCGAACAATAGGACCTTGCAAAACTGCATTACAACCGGGCATGCAAATGGAAGTTAAGGGATGGTCTTCAGAAAATGGTTATCATATCTGCTCTACTGTCGAAAATATAGCAGAAATGGACCATTGTCTAGCTGAATTCTCTTGGCAAATAAATATATTTCACAGCACAACAATTTGTGGACAAGGTGCAAATGGAATAAAACGTGGAGCACCGGGCGTTGTGGGCGGATCTCTTTGTGCTGTGGCATCTTATATACGTAATTCAATTTTATATACAGATATATCTAACACAAAATTTCCTCATTCGTATATACAAACAAAAAGGGGGCCGCCATCAAAAGGGCTAAAAAATGATATCATAAATGTATGTAATACTTAAATAAATAAATAAATAAATAAAAATGTTTTCCTTTTCTCTTTTTCCATGAGGAGATGTACCTAAATTATAATTTTTTATTGTAAAACTTAAGCTGCCAAAATCAAAATACTTCGTGAATTAAAAAATCATTGCGCAAATATTGTTGTAGCAATATCAAAGTATTACATATATGACTGCTGAGTGAAACATCGCCCTATCTCGGCTGAAAGCCTCATTACAGAACTTGTTGTATAAATGCCCCATCTCACGTCAAAACATTTTAAATTTAGGCAGAGGTAGCGCGTTTTCGAAATGGTGGCTGAGATAGCGTGAAACTCAGCATTCGAATTTATCTAGAAATTGCGATTTAATAAAAAGTTTTGGTTATATTCGTTGAATGTGTGATAAATTAAGTTGTTACTTCCTTTACTGACTTCAACCGAACTCATAAATTTATTTCTATTTCACAAATTATGAGTTGACAAAAAATTAAATACATATGTACATACTAAAACTCATTGAAATACTTATCGCTTTTTATAATATTAAACAAGGTAAAATTGACATCTCTCCAACGTCCTAATCAAGGCTGATAGGCAAGGTCCCTATTGGATGAATTGCAGCCAGGTAATATTTTCGGAGCGGACCCTTCCCCATACGGGATCGCTTCGTGATGTAATAATGGACTTACCACAGCAAGGGGCGTTGTTGTAGCGGACGTGTTTTATTGCCACTCTTAACATTAGACCGCTGAGCCCGCCTTGTTGGACAGGTGGTCGTACAACCGATATGAACTCAAAAACTTCTAAAGTAAGGATGAGAAGTAAAAAGCGATTGCGTCGCTAGGCCAACCAACAACGAGAGCGATCGGTTGGCATGGGCCAAAGAGACAGTGCCCGAGAGTAAAGAGGCAACGTTCAGCTAAACCTGACAAGAGTGCTTTTAAGAGTTAGGAGGCGGAGGGAAAACGCCCCATCCCAGAACCAGGAAGCAAGCCGGAATGACAGGAACCAGACCTCAAATTCTGCAAGGCTGAGAGAAGAGGGAAGTTCTAGGAACCCATGTACCCTAAAAGCTGTAGCACAGGAAGAGGAAATAAGAAACAAAAACGTAAATGGTAATAAATCAAAGGGAGGTAATGACCAGACTCAAGCTTGTTCGGTGTAACTCAAAGGAGCTAATGATGAGACTCCGGTTTTCACTGAGAAGAAGATGAACAAAGTTGCGAAACAGTCCTTAACTATGGCACTGCTAGATTGCAACAACCATAATGGACTGGTGTCAACCGAAAGGCAGAGGTGTTGGAATTGGGCAAAAAGACTAATAAAGCTGCGAGTGTAGCAGAGACGCCTATATCAGAGGAAGGACTTACAAGTAGAAGTGCTTACAAAACCCGGAAACATCGAAAAGAAGTATTGCTTGAGTGCAGTGGCGGAGAATTAGGAGAGAGAAAACAGCTCAATGGCGTTGCGAGTCTTACAGACACTTTAGGAGGGTTCTTTTGATGTGGCGCTGATACAGGAGCCATGGGTCTGATCTGGAGGAAAGGTTTCTGGATTCAGCGCTCGCGGATTCAGCGTTTATTATACAAAGACGAACAGCAGGGCAAGAGATGCAGTCATGGTTAGAAAACACCTATGCTCGTTTATTCTATCTAACTTCAGCACTGCAGATCTGGCAACGGTAACAATAGAGGGGGAAAAAGAACCGTCCCTTATCCAAACATCCTGCTACATGGCCCATAACGTGGAAGCCCAACCAGAAGAGTTCAAAAGGCTGGTGGATCAAGAAGGGTGCAGAGGACGGCTTGTCATAGGTGAGAATGCGAATGCGCATCACAGCGTATGGGGAGGGAACGATATTAATGGTAGAGATGAGTCCCTTTTTTATTATATACTATAGAGTAGTCTATAGGTTGCTAACAGCAGTAGCGTTCCTACATATGTCAAGCAATATGATAACACATTGAGTTTTATTATATGTCGGGGTATGAATAGAGGGTCATTGGCAGAACATCCTTCTCAGACCATACACTTTATGTTCAGCGTAGAGAAGGGGAAACCCTAAGGCAACGGACTTCCAAACAGCCAAAAGAGGTTACCACCGTTGAGGAGTTGGAGGAGTTCAACAATTCTGAGAAGATTCAAAGGGAAAGTAAATCCACCATGGTGTAGTAAGGAGTTGATACTTCTTAGAGGGCACGTAGAAGAGATTCTTTAGTTGGCAGAAGTTGCGGAAAATGAGGAGTGCTGGGACGAATATGAGATCTGTTGTGGATCTTTAAACGTGAAATCAACAGGTCGAAGAGGGTTTCATGGAAAATTTTCTGTGGGAACATAGAATGCTATAGCTAAACGGCGAGAATGAGGAAAGTCGTATCCCCCAGCGGATTAAGGGGTTAGAATATACCCGCGGTAATTATGCTTGTCGTAAGAGGCGACTAAAATATTATATTCAAGAGGTTGTGTAGCGCAACCTTATCATGTTGCCAGCGCAATATATGTATAGCTTCTCCAAACCCAATTGTCAACCTCACCTTCGAGCGGCGAATCCCGTTTTACTAACAGGCGAGGCTCTGGCGACCCCAAGTTCCATGAGGAAGGTTTAATGTGGCCATATAAATCGTTCCCGAGATGGTCGGGCTATACCTTAGTGGATCTGTGTTACCAGAGCGTACCGGATCTGTATCCGTCAAAGGACCATCACATCGATAACACTCCCCAAAGCCTTCGGGGAGTAACCTTATCGCTACAACAACAAAAACAACAGGAAAGTCGTATCCAAGGGAGATGCGGTCCAGGCACTGATAAAAAAGTTCGGTGAAGAGTCCCTTGAGGCACTACTTAACACACATCCCATCAGGAGATGATGTAACAACATCTACACTCCTAATACGGAGGGAGAGGTACCAGCTTTGATGAAAAATGCCAAAATTGAATAGGCAATGAAATCGTCTGCATCCGGAGGATATAGGAGGACTATAGGTCCAATAGTTTGACATCTATTTTGCTCAAAACTATGGAAAGATTAAAAGATGTGTATATAAAATCAAATATGAATGAGGAGTTAACCTTTGCAGCACAACATACACCAAAGGTAAGTGAATCGAAACTGCATTGCTTAGGGTGGTCATAAATATAGAGAAAGCCCTGGAACACCAGGAATATGCTCTAAGTGATTTTCTGAAGCTTTCAACAATATCTCGAAATGAGTAAACATGGACAGTCTCAACACAATTAAAGTTCATCCCTCCTTTACAAAATGGATCGGCTCGAAGTTAAGCTGCAGAGTGATCACGTCGCAATGGGGTCTATGCGAGGCAACAAAATCTGTGAACATAGAAGCGCTGCAAGGTGCGGACCCTGGTTATCAACCAATTGCTTAGGGGTTTCCACGGAGGACCAGTCAAATTGCATATCAGATTACGTTAAAGTCATAATAAACGGCAGATGCCTAACAACAATCAACTCTCTGGTGGATCAAGCACTTCGGCATGTACAGCCCTGGGCATCTGGCGCCGAGTTAACTACCAGCGCGGAAAAATTCACGTATTAACTAGCAAATATAGGTCCTAATTGGACCAAGCCTAAGCGTGGAGGTGTAACCCTACAAGAAAAATATAGCCCCAAAATATCTAGGAGTCATCCTAAATGGTAAGATGTTTGTGAAAGAGAGAGCGAAGAAAGCCTACGCGACACCGTATGCATGCAAGAGTATGCTAGGATGCACGTTGACATAAACTCCCTTACGGCAATTGTCAAACCCATACTTTACAATGGGGTCCTTGTTTGGTGGACATCCACACAAAAAAGTACGAATACGAAAAAAATTTAGGGGCATGTAGATTATCAAAGATTAGCATAACGGGAGCCCTAAAAACTACTCCGACAGTAGCATTGCTTGCCATTCTACACATCACGCCTGCAGATCTAATGGCCAAAACTATCGCGTTAGCCACCGCAACAAGACTCAAGGTCTCGGGGCAACTTGTGTGCAGGCCATATGTCCATAGCAGTATATCTTCATCTAATATCGGGCAAACGGAATATATGGTCCCGTGCTCAGCTTCGACTTCAACTTCTTTTGAAGTTGCGTATCTCTTTCTAAGCAACAATTTGACATTTTATATAAATTCTTTCTAAACCTTTTTTTTATTCATTGAAAATTTGAAAAATTATTGTGAAATATAAGAAATATTTAATAAACTTATAAAAATTTCTATTCAAAATCAGCCAAAAGTTCCTCAATCAAAAAAAAATTTACAAAAATCAGAATTTGAAAACATAAAAAAAGACAGCTCAAAGCAAGTCGCCAAGCGCAATAAACTCAGTGCACGCGCTTTCCTCGTTACCCCCTCTTGATCAAATAGCAAGTTTCAACAACAAAAATATTTGTGTATAAACAGCGACTTGACCCATTAGCGCCCAATGTTCCCATTTGGGAGCTTGCACAAATCTTTAGATATTATCGAATAAGAACCACTGATCAAAAAATCGATATCGAATTATACATTCCCACATATCTGTGCATATAATCGGCTGTTCTTGATGCTCTCTCACGATCACGTGGTCAGTAGCAAGCAAATATTCTCGGAAGTGGCACGTTTTTCTCATTTAAGGATTTTATCTGCAAACTTTTATTGATTTAACCTAAAAATTGAAGTGGTATTTTCTTACAGTGCTAGGTTGTGACGTAAGTAAATAAAATAACTAGTTTTGTCGCAAGAAAATTGCGCAAGTTGCACAATTTCAACGTTTTTCCAATGTTCCCAATTGGGAGCATTAGACACTATGTACACAAATTTTGTAAATATTTTTCGTTATCGTTTTTGGCTGATATTTTTATATCTAAAGCATGTTTAGCAAATGAGCTCTTAAGCTTCATGAAATTGAAGGAATTTTAAAAGAACTCCTCGAGGATGCAGAGCTGGATGACGAAAGTGCTATTGATATAGTGCAACTGCCTCCAGATGCTGATACCCTGACTGATTGTGAAGATATTGATGAAGACAATCTTGATGAAGTTACAGAACTGAAGGATGTTCCTGGCGAAGTAGAAATTCATTTTACTGAAATTGAAAAAGATGTCGACTTCACGCCAAGTACAACTTCGAAAAGACAAAAGCTGGAAGAAGAAAATCCAGCCTGCACATCGCGATGGCTTCATATTGATGCAAGTTATAGTAACAATTTTCCATCGCCTAAACGCTGCCAGGATAATATAACTAAAACTCGAGAGAATTTTCAGCAAAGAGAGGCATTTGAAATTTTTGAATTCTTTTTTGACAAATCGCTAGTTCAACACATAGTTGACGAAAGTTTGCGCTATGCACACCAATGTAATTTCCATAACTTCTGCCTCTCTTCAGAATGTTTTCGTTAGTTTCTTGGCATATTGATTTTTACATCATACCACAGTTTACCCAGTGAAAGGATGTATTGGTGCACAGATGACGACGTTCACATTGAAATAGTAAGAAATTGCATGCCAAGGAACAGATACCTTGAAATCAAACGATTTTTGCACTTCAATAACAACGAAAACATTCGAGGTGGTATTCCTGAAAAGGACTTCAAAATAAAGCCACTGATTGAAAAGCTGAATGAAATTTTTTTAAAGCTTAATGTTTTTTCAAAACAATTGTCTATAGATGAGCAGATGGTAAGGTATTACGGAGGTCACTTCTTAAAGCAATTTATCAGAGGAAATCCAATACGGTTTGGCTTAAAGCAGTGGATCATGGCCTGCGTTTTGTTACAACATTGAGCTTTATCAGGGGAAAAGGGACCCGGTTGAGAAAGATTTGACTGGTGTTGGCGAAAAGGTTATTACTTCAATAGTTCAACTTCTAGAGTATCCTGAAGACCACGAGCTTTATTTTGACAATTTTTTTTCAAGCTTCCGACTAGTTTCAGTCCTTAATAAAAAAAATGTGCGTGCTACTGGTACAGCCAGATTGAACCGTCTAAATAAGTGTCCGATAAAAACAGATGAGGCCATGAAAAAAGAGCCTCGCGGCGCTACTGATTCCAGATTTGATAAAAATAACGAAGTATTAGTTGTTTCGTGCAATGATAACAGATGTGTAAAAGTTTTTACCAACCATCAAAGTGTAAATCACATGCAGCCTGTGCAAAGGTACAATAAAAAGGATAAAAAATATGTTGAAGTTCTTCAGCCTCATGTAATATCACAATATAACAAATACATGGGAGGTGTGGATAAGTTAGACTGGCATATCAACAGGTATCCCGTAGAAATTAAAGGAAAAAAATAGTACTTTAGGCTTTTTACAAACTGTCTGGATATTTGTGTGTGTAATGCATTCGTTATATATAATTTAAGTCATGACAAAATTCCATATCTTGACTTCATTCGCATGGTAGCGCGAAGCTATTTGCACATAAAAACTAGACTCTCAGATCCGAAAACGCTTGGTCGCCCAGTTCGTACACTCAGGCAGAGCCGAGCCATAACAAAACATGTTTTAGCCGTTATTCCAAATGGAAAACAAAAACGATATGCGCTGTGTAAAAAAATGCACGTAAAATGTGTACTGAATGCGACCGAGGTATACATGTTCATTGTTTTGTAGACTATCACAACATGATTTAAGTCTTATGTACCCAATGTTCCCATTTGGGAACAAATCTTTCAGATGCAATAAAATATATACATGAAGTATTAAGAAAATTTTGTGTGCATTAGTCTCTATATTTTGGATCATACTAACAGAAAAAGATGATAAAAGAGCAAAACAAAAGTTGGGCGTTAATGGGTTAAGCTTCTATTATATGGAATTGCAATGGATACGTCATTTTAAAAAGTTTTATAAACCTTTCGTACTTTTCCCTCCATAGTCATAACAAAGAAAATAGGTTTATAAAGCTCTTATAACTCAAAATTTGTACGAAAATGTCAATTTAACACTTAGACTACTGGTGACTGAAATTGTCGTTAACGCTGTTGTGGTCTGACAGACCACAAGGTAATGTATAAGTGCCACTACCCAAAAAAAGTAATTGAACAACCCGAATGTGTTACAGTGTTTATTTAATTAAAAAATATAGTCAAGAATTGTTCCAAAAATGTATGAATGTTAATTGTTTTTAATTAATATGCCAGTCTGAATGAAATTAGATTCGTATATGTCCTTAGTTCGAGGAGTCCCTTGGTGTTTTTTCAGAAATGCATTTGAAACACATTTTACTTGAGTGCGAATAAAAAACCGGATATTTACATTTCATGCAATGGAAACGCGTTTTCCTGTTTCTTTCATCCTCCTTATAGCACATACGGCAAACAGGCCGGTTAGAGGCAGATGGGGCATATATAGGAAATTATTTTTATTACTTATTGTAATCTAATATTTGCAGGGTCTTGCTATTCTCCCCAGCTACGTCGGAAATGTAATGTTCGGTTGAAATAAGAATGGTAGACTTGTTTTTCTTTGGCACGTACGATCATAAAGAAAAGTCGTTTTCGTAGAAACAAAAGATGATGCTGCTCAGTATACGAGTAGAAGATGCAAGCAATTCTGGTGGAATGAATCTTTTATTTTTACGAAAAGTTCCAACGAAAGTCAAGTTTTTCGACATAAGATCGCTAGCTAGTTCTAGTGATGTGAAAAAAGTTGTCAGCGTATATTATTCGTCCCGTGCGGAAATATTTTTCAACTAAATCCATCACAACCCGTTGATCTTGATTTACATATTTTCCTAAGTACATCGCTTAGTTGACCAGTATAAATTTGTTCCTTCAATGGATAATTGAATGTTGCGTCACAAGCCCACTAAACTTTGATTCCATACTTTGCAGGCTTCAATGGAATATACTGTGTGAACTTGGTTTTTCCACGATAAGCAAACAGCTGCTGATCAAACGTTATCTGCGCATTTGGGACATAAGCACGCTCTAAGTTAGCATGTAACATAATCCACGTATCATCTATTGGAACAGTTTTACTAGCTTATAGTCGTATAGTCCTCATATTTGCATTGTCAAATCGAATGAATCGTAAAATATCTTGAAAACGATTAAATGACATATGTAGTTGCTTTGTAAATTTGATGATTATATGGTGCCCAAAGCGCTTTAAGCGGCTGTGACGTAGCATGAAAGTGCCGCAAAACAATACCAAACTATTGAAAGCATAACATTCCACTTCAGAAAATGTTTCCCAATTTTGAGTCTTGTTCGGATTAGCTGAATTCCACTTCTCAATAACTGCTTTAGCCTTTCGATTCGTTTCCCGAACAACTATATCAAAAATTTCACGAGTTATAAATTGATTGAAAATCGAGATAGGGTTGGGAAAGATGGATATTGATGGCCCTGGTATAGCTACTACTAGACAGTTATGTGCTGTTTTACAACCCGTCCTGGCGGGTGGAGTAGTGCCCCAAACCTTCCCATCTTTTACAAGAAAATAATGACCACTCGTTACACTCGCCATCGCTGTTCCCGGTGGTGAAATTACATCTTCCTCTTCATCGTCGTCATTACTTTCTTCAACACAATCCTCGATTATGGCATTTTCTTCAATATCTGAAGCATCCGAAGCCATACCAATAGGCACAAAATCAGGGTCAAGTTCTTCACCTCATGCAAATGGTTCTTCTTCGCTATCTTCTTCACCCAAAGTAAATAGAGATACCGTTCTGACGTTATATTCCTCTTGTGCGCTGTCAGTAAGATTGCCGTATCGGGTATTACGGCGACATTCTTTTAACATTTTATCCTTTTCCTTTTCACTAACAGCTGAATTCAGTAAACCGTCTCTAGTCACTATTAGAGAATATTTGAGGTGAAAATCACTTTTGAGACAATTTGCCATTCTATAAGCTGTCTCGCGTCTCCAGCCTGACAAAAGCAATCACTAATTTATGAGCTTGGCCGGGGCAGATCACAAACATGAAAATTTCAGAAAAAGTATGAAAAATATTTGCGAAAAACGCTTTAAATATGTTGTTTTATTCCTAAAATTAATATAAGCATAGAAAAAATTTAAAAACAGAAAATACTTAAAAAAGAACATCGAATCGAAATCATATGTGGCGCCGCTGAGATTAGAACTTACACACTTTGGGATTTTCTATACAAAATTGTGAGCGGCGTCTTCGCAAGCTCAGCCACAATACCACCCAACGTTATGTTGACAAAATGCAACATACTGCATACATGACTTTCGTTTACTGAATACCGAAATCATCCCAAGTCACAAAAATTTTCTCTAAAAGAAAATCTCAAATTTAGAGATTTGAGATGAAACTGAATTATAGAATTCAGTCGTAAAGTTCATTTTCGAGCGCTCAAATTTTTTTATGCAAAACTTTCTATTTGACTGAAAGGAAATAACTAATTTGATTTTGCATTCAGCTGGTTGTGTCATTTATAGCCAATATTTATAAGGTAGGTACAGTTTCTACGCTGTGGTCTGACAGACCACAACCTGGAAAACCCATATATAACACAAAACGATGTTTTTTATACAAAAAATGAGACAAACGATATTGTCCTATCTGGAATAGAAACTCCTCATGGTACTTTATAAAGTCATAAGGCAGTTTGTCGAAAAATGTTGGGAACCCAAAAATTTTTATTAAAATTTTTGAAAATGGTCTGCCAGACCGCAACGCTAGTCTAAGGGTTGAAATGCTGTATATTGGAACGATTTTCCGTCATCCCTTGTCACTGTTGTAAATGCTCTTTAAACCTGTTATATTTTTTATGAATATAGGGGCTTATCCATAAAAGGGTTAAAATTTTTCAACGGTATTTCACTCAAGTATTTCATGGCTATAACGGGCAGAGTGATTTAAATAATAAGATTTAGTTTTTGTAGCTTTAACTTAAATTTAGAAGTATTTTTATTGTCAAATTCTTGAAATCTAGAAGGTAAAGTTTTCGCTTATTATCCATGTAAAATTTTGTGAAATGAGTTGTTCCCATGGTTTACAATTTGTATATTGAAGGTCTCTTAAGCTAGCCCAAGCTTTCCAGCCCAATCAAAAAACGAGACCGTACTAAATTGCACAATATGTAATGCTAATTTAATACGGATTAACTAAATTTATTACACTTGTTTTTTTGAAAAGCAGCTTAAACTTAAGCTAGCCCAAGCCATATGCACAATCAAAAAACGAAAACGTATTTAATGACAGCTAGCCCAACCCTCGATATTTTTATACTCAACTGAGCAGAGCTCACAGAGTATATTAACCTCGTTCGCATAACGGTAATCCGTAACGGCATAAACTAATCGAGATAGATATCGACTTCTCTATATCAAAATAAACTGGGCGAAAAAAGAAATTTATTTAGCCATGTCCGTCCGTGCGTCCGTAAACACGATAACTTGAGTAAATTTTGAGGTGTCTTGATGAAATTTGGTATGTTGGTGCCTGGGCACTCATCTCAGATCGCTGTCTAAAATGAACGAAATCGGACTATAACGACGCCCACTTTTTCGATATCTAAAATTTCGAAAAAATCAAAAAGTGCGATAATTCATTACCAAAGACGGATAAAGCGATGAAACTTGGTAGGTGGGTTGACGTTATGAAGTAGAATAGAAAACTAGTAAAATTTTGGACAATTGGCGTAGCACCGCCCACTTTTGAAAGAAGGTAATTTGAAAGTTTTGCAAGCCGTAATTTGGCAGGCGTTGAAGATATCATGATGAAATTTGGCAAGAACGTTACCCCTATTCCTATATGTGTGCTAAATAAAAATTAGCAAAATTGAATGACGAACACGCCCACCTTTTAAAAAAAAATTTTTTATGTCAAATTATGACAAAAAATTTAATATCTTTACAGTATATAAGTAAATTATGTCAACATTCAACTCCAGTAATGATATGGTGCAACAAAAAACAAAAATGAAAGAAAATTTCAAAATGAAAGTGGCTCTGCCCTTTTTCATTTAATTTGTCTAGAATACTTTTAATGCCATAAGTCGAACAAAAATTAGCCAATCCTTGTGAAATTTGGTAGGGGCATAGATTCTATGACGATGAATGTTTGCTGTGAAAATGGGCGAAATAAGTTGAAGGCACGCTCAGTTTTTATACACAGTCGACCGTCTGTCCTTCCGATCGGCCCATAACACGATAACTTCAGCAAAAATCAATATATCTTTACTAAACTTAGTTCTCGTTCTTATCTGAACTCACTTTATCTTGGTATTAAAAATGGGCGAAATCCGAATATGACCACGCCCACTTTTTCGATATCGAAAATTACGAAAAATGAAACAAATGCCATAATTCTATATCAAATATGAAAAAAGAGATGAAACATGGTAATTGGATTGGTTTGTTGACGCAAAATATAACTGTACACTCAGAGAAAAACGCCGTTCTAAAATCCAGCACCACCGGACTCAACTCAAGCTTTTCATGTTCTTACTTTTTTGTTCTTGAAAAACGAACGACCTGTTCTTAAAACAACAACCTTGTTCTGAACTGACACCATTTTCTTGAAAAAAGAACGGCCGGTCTTAAAATATGAACAAATGTTCTATTAAAGAGAACGATGTTCTTAAATCAAGCCCAAGAAAAAAAAACGGTACAATTCGTGTGCACTACAATGTTAAATTCACCATTTGGCACCAGCTATCAAGCAGTTGTAGTGGCCCAGCGGCTATGATGTTGCGCTTGCGATCGTGTTGCGCGAGTTCGATCACCGCCAAACTTTGAATTTTTTAAAACAATTTTTTTTTGTTCTATTTTTTTAACACTTATTTTTCGTTCAGTTCCATTCACATATCCACAGGTAATTCTCAAACTTGTTATGAAATGTTTTAAGTATATATGCAGATTACATTTTTAAATAGGAATAATTTCTCAATAAGAGAAATGTATTAGAAAATGCTTATTATGCATTTTTTCTTAAACTTTTGAATTTTAATAAACATTTTTTTGTTGTAAATATTCTTTATTTATGACAAAAATATTATTAATAAAAATTAAATAAATATATTTAAAAAAATACTTTCCCTCCCACCAAAGGTCAAGCACGAACCGTTCTTAAATTGAGACCGAAAAATGTTAAATCGGCCCCAAATCGTTCTCGAAGCGTGAGAACGAAAAATCCTAAATCAAGCCCAAGTAGTGCTTGAAATGAGCACAGAAGGTTCACACATCAATACCAAAGTGGTCATAAAATACGAACGGTGTGCTTGGAAAAACTGTTCTTAAAACAAGCCCATCGGTCACAAGTTAAGAAAAAACGTACTTAACAGACTTTTGTCAACTAATGTTCTTAATTTTGAACTTGTTTCGTTCGTTTTAGAACGATTTTTTCTCTGAGTGTAGGAATAACTCTGTAAAATGGGTGTGACACCTACCATATTAAGTAGAAAAAAATGAAAAAGTTTTGCAGGACGAAATCAAAAGCCCTTGGAATCTTGGCAGGAATACTGTTCGTAGTATTGCATACATAAATAAATTAGCGGTACCAGACACATTTTGGTCGATATCTCGAAAAGGCCTTCAAATATACAACTGAGGGCCACTCCCTTTTAAAACCCTCATTAATACCTTTATTTTGATACCCATATCGTACAAACAAATTCTAGAGTCACCTCTGGTCCACCTTTATGGCGATATCTCGAAAAGGCATCGACCTATAGAACTATGGCCCACTCCCTTTAAAAATACTCATTAACACCTTTCATTTGATACCCATAGCTCTGCCGCCAATGTTTTTATGTTTACCACTTCTTGGATGGTTCCAGTAGAATGCCGTTTTAGAGATAGTCCGGGTCTTAAATTGATTAAGAAAATTTTACTCTGTAAAATTTTACCAGCGTTGCTTTCGTACGAAATTTTTATACAAATACGGTGAAAACCCGCAAAGGAAAAATAATAATTTTTGTTGTTATACCGGCCTACTGATTTGTAAGATCGCGTGTTCGAATCGAGCTCAAGGCCTAACGATAATTATTTTATCATTATTATTGTTATGATACATTTTTTCTTAATTGAAAAAATTATTAAATTAGAATAGAAGAAAGAAAAAATTGTTAATGCATCCCAGAGCACGGGGAAAAAGTGTCAATAAAATGTGACACTATGGCAGCATTGCCATTAAACAAGTACAATTTTCACATTCGATCCCGCGATCGGAAAAACAATAATTTGAAATTACCTTAGAGAGAGGTTTTCTTGGCCAAATTACTTGATAACTAAAGTGAGGATGAAGAAAAAATTAAATATACAGTAAAAAGTAAACAAAGAAATGTTACAAAATAACGTAAAAACTAAAAAGGAGCACAAAATAAAAAATAAATAAATAAAAAAAGTAAAAATTTATAAACAGTTAATAAAAAATAAATGAATAAAAAAATAAAAAGTTGTAAAAAATACAAAAAAAAAAAATTATAAAAATTAAAAAGTAAAAAATATAAAAATGGAAAAAAAAAACTAAATCACGATTAAACTTTTTTTAATTAAAAAAATAAAACAATATAAAAAGTAAATTAAAAAAAGTATTTAAAATAAACACAACAAATTTTTAAAAACTTATTAAAAAAAACCCTGCAAATTAAATTAAATATTAATAAAAAAATTTAAACAATAAATCAACTTTGTATTGAAAAGTTTTGGCGCCAACTTACAAAAATCCGTGAATACAAAGAAATAAGTTTATGAAAACAAAACAAAAATATAAATGAAAAGTAATAAAATATGAAATAAAAAATTAAGACAAATGTATCTTAATCCAAAAAAATCACATTTGCGAAAAAAATAACGTAATAAGGAATTTTAAACAGTCAAGAACTGCAAAATAATGAAATAAAAAAGTTAAAAAATAATACAACAAAAAATGCGAAAAAAAATAAAACTAAACAAATAAAAAAGGTTACGCAAATTGAGAAAGAACAAAACAAAAAAAAAAAAAATTTATCGTAAGAAAATTTTAAGCGAAAAAAAATAAAGTAATAAAAAAATTGTTTTTGAGTTAAACGGTTTTATTGAAAACAATACTTAAAATAAATAAATGTAAGGCGCGATAACCTCCGAAGAGATCTAAGGCCGAGCTTCTCTTCCAATTTGCGTCGTGCTCCTCTTGATTTTTCCCTACAAATTAGCCGGACGGGACCTACATGTTTTATGTCGACTCCGAACGGCATCTGCAAGGCAGATGAGTTTTCACTGAGAGCTTTTCATGGCAGAAATACAATCGGAGCGCTTGCCAGACACTGCCGAGGGGCGACCCCGCTTAGAAAAATTTTCTTCTAATTGAAAAATCTTATTTCTAAAATTTTTGATGTTGCTTTGCCCGGGAGTTGAACCCAGGGCATACGGCGTGATAGGCGGAGCACGCTACCATCACACCACGGTGGCCGCAGTTATCACACTGCGCATCAATCTAGGGCGTTGATGAGAAAGCATTGGGCGCGTGAAATTTCTAAAAATACGAGGCGTAGCATAACCTTATTAAAGTTCAGTTGGTCAATAGAAATTTGACGCGTCCAACGCTTTTATTTAATTGCCTATTATTTCTCATTCTATTTAGTTAGACTCATTATTACAAGGACTCTTTCCTGAGAATTTGTTACAATCAAAGTCCTCAATACATATGCTTCTAAAGACTTTACTCGACTCTGCGCCACGTATGCTTGTCCCTCCTCCAACTCTAATATATTTTGATGTCATTTCTAGCGGACTGTATGTAATATTTGTTCCAAATATGAGCCAAATCGGACATCATAGGTCGCTTTCTATTCATGTATATTATGTGTTCCTAATATGGACCGAATCGGAGCACAAATACGATTTTTGTGAATATCTCGATCCTTGCGCCACCTAGCGGCGATTTTTTCATAGGTCGCTTTCTATTCTTGTAAGTATTATGTGTTCCAAATATGAGCCAAATCGGACCACAAAGACGATTTTTTTGAATATTTCGATCCTTGCGCCACCTAGCGGATATTTTTTCATAGTTAGCTTTCTATTCATGTATGTATCATGTGTTCCAAATATGAGCCAAATCGGACCACAAGTGCGATTTTTAAAAATATTTCGATCCATGCGCCACCTATTGGAGTTTTTTTCTCATTATTGCATTGTCATCGTCTATGTTCCAAGTTTCAAGCTAAATATAAAACCGTTTAAAAACAGAAAAACTTAAACTAAAAAACCAATTAAAAACTAAAACGAAACGAAGACATAAAGAAATTTATGAAAAATATGTAAATAAAATTGAAAAGAAAAAAATGTCTAAACTAAATGAACTACTCAGAGTCAAACATATAAGTATAAAAAATAAACTTATGAAACAAAATTTTTATTAAAAAAAAATAACAAAAAATAACAGAGTTAGTTCCAGATTGAAATTTGATAGCTAACACTACATTAAGTACCGATTCAGCTAGTAAACTACAGATATTGCACCGTCTGGCAATACCCTCTGTCTAGCACAAACCAACATCATGCCTTAGTCAGTTAAACGCTGAATAAAGTACGAAATTAAGACGTTTACAGCTCGTTTGCTCAATAGACTATTTATTTTTTTAGTCTTGACACTTTAGCTCAATAATTAATTTGTCGGTATCATTTGATGTGATAAGCCATATCACAAAAGGCACATAAAATAAATAAACACAAGGCGCGCTAACCTCCGAAGAGATTTTGGGCCGAGCTGCTCTTCCTATTTGGGTCGTTCTACTTTTAATTTTTTTATACAAATTGACGGGACGGAAGCTACATGATGTACACCGACTTCGAACAGCATATGCAAGGCAGATTAGTTTTCACGGAGACCCCGCTCGGAAACACATTTGTTTCTAATTGAAAACACTTTTTCCAGATGTTTTCATGTTGCTTTGCCCTGGCATTGAACCCATTATCTTCGGTGTGGTAGGAGGAGCGCGCTACCACCACTACAACTAGTAAACTTTGACTCTGCGACGCCATATGGCATAAATATGTTTGCATGCCTGAACTGCTGTATAACAGAATTCTTGTGTAAATATATCTTTAAGGTGTTTACATCATTCCTACATTTAATATGAATACACTCAACTAAATACATAACTAGGAGAACTATCTACTAAACACCCCGTCACATAAGCAGTTTTTCATAAAGATGCGTTTAACTCAATCTTATGCATTATGAGTAGATTACACGTATTTTTATGGAGGACGGCAGATTGAGCGACACTGGCGCCATGTGACATAAAAAAGTAGCCAACTTGCAACTATGAGGTGGGTTTTGTCTAAGGCTGGGGTAACGCTCAGTCAATCCAGAGTCGAGTAGAGGTCCCACAAACCCCTACTGAATAAATACACAATATTTATGTCTTACGAACACACGGCGATATTAGGCGGGTAGCAGCTTTCCGTCGCAAGATGGCGAGGGGGCGTGGCGGCGGCTAACGGTCGGTGGAGTAGAGGGGGTTCGGTAGGGCGGTTGAACGGTCGGGTAACGGACGGACTCGTACGGCGGTACGGAAGAAGCGGCGGGATAGAAGCAGCGGCTTAACGGCGGTAGGATGGCAAGCGGCCAACGGTCGTCGTGGCAGCGGTGTGACGGATGCAGCAGCTTAACGGCGGTATGGCGGCGAACGACCAACGGTCGACGTAGCAGCAGCGGGACGGACGCAGCGGCTTAGCGGCTGTAGGATGGCAGACAGCCAACGGTCGTCGTAGCAGCGGCGTGACGGATGCAGCGGCTGAATGGCGGTAGGATGGCAGACGGCCAACGGTCGTCGTAGTAGCGGCGTGACGGATGCAGCGGCTGAACGGCGGTAGGATGGCAAACGGCCAGCGGTCGTCGTAGCAGCGGCGTGACGGATGCAGCGGCTTAACGGCGGTAGGATAGCGAACGGCCGACGGTTAGTGGGGCAGCGGCGGCACCAGCAAGGCGCGATGGGCACGGCAGTAGTATGGCGGACGGCCAACGGTCGGCGTAGCACCGGCGGGATGGAAGCAGCGGCGGCACCAGAGGGGCGACGATGCGACGGCAGCGGCGGTGGGCTACGGCAGTAGTATGGCGGACGGCCAACAGTCGGCATAGCACCGGCGGGATGGAAGCAGCGGCGGCACCAGAGGGGCGACGATGCGACGGCAGCGGCGGTGGGCTACGGAGCGCGTACCAGGGCCGGGAAGAGAGGGGAAGTAGGCTAGCGATGGTGTTTGCTGGACAGCGGCGGCTCGTTCCGGGCGGGGTCGGTTGACGGTATCGGATTGGTCGGCAGTGTTCGGCAGAGTCGATAGTAGGACGGTCGGTCACCTGGGGAAGAGACTGCGAGGACTCGTTAGTGCTGGTTTCATCGCTGGATACCCCCGCCTCCCTACTTGCACACTAGTAGAAGGTGCGTAAGGGGGGCGGAGTTGTACCAGCCGGGGCACCGTGGGTCGACCCGTGGGCGGAGGGGAAGTGCACCTTAACGGCACAGCAGTGCGCACGCATCGGCTCACGGCTGAAACCAGAGATATGGAGAGGGGTCGTGCGGTCGTTCGGGCAGCGGGTCATTCCTTACCGGACCAGGGCGACGGAGGGAAAAGTAGCCCGAAGACACCACTCTCCTCGTCCTGGTGCAGCAAGGGGTGACTCGCGCCACGGCCGCACCCTCTTCTCCCTAGCTAACTAGTGGGAGTGGTCCCACCGCTCCGGCCAGCCTATTAAACCAGAGCTGAGGGGGGGGGTGCTTTGGGTCATTGAGGCGGCGGGCCGCTCAAGCACCAAAGTGGGCGACGGAGGGAAAAGTAGTCCGAAGACACCACTCGCGTCGTTCAGCCCTGGTGGAGGGTGACCGGCGCCATGACGGCGCCCCTGCCACGCAGCCCGAGCTGAGGGGGAAGGGGGTATTTGGTCATTGAGGCAGCGGGCCGCTCAAGCACCAAAGTGGGCGACGGAGGGAAAAGTAGTCCGAAGACACCACTCGCGTCGTCCAGCCCTGGTGGAGGATGACCCGCGCCATGACAGCGCCCCTTCCATTCAGCTAGTTAGCTGAAGTAGTTATTTTGTCTTTAAAAAGACAACCACTCCCGCTGGCTCACCTGCGAGGACTGAATTGCAAAAATGCAAATTCGATGTTTATATGGGTGGTGCCGCAAACTGGTTGAGAAGTCAACGCACCATTATTGTGCTTTTTCATTCGTTTGCTATCAGTGGTTGTTGACTATGCTATACAAGTGGTTTTTGGCTATGCTATAGAAATTGGTTGAGAAGTCAACGCACCATTATTGTGCTTTTTCATTGGTTTGCTATTAGTGGTTGTTGACTATGATATACAAACATAAGTACAAGTGGTTTATTGTAACGCTACGTTACACAACTTTTGTTGCAAGCAAAGAATAAGAAGAAGAATTTGACATTTGCTTTGGCTAAGGGTGCTGGCACACTTTGAAATTGTTTTTCCCACTCGTTGGTAACTTTTCTTACATTTTTCTCAATTAATAATTGCTATATAACAAATGAATACGATACCAAATATGTTAGGAAATATTTTTGTTGTATAGGGAGAATGTTTATAACAGTGCTTCACGAAATTTTGTATGTGAATGGGCAAGGCGAAATAAACCGCAATTGCCAAGTCTGAAGTTCCTTCATATTTATAAACGCAACATCTTGGTTGATTGTGGTGTAATGTTACTGGAATGCATATGCTTGTGTTAAACGCATCTATATAAAAATGTCATTGCGCCGCGGCCTTAACACGTTTTATTTACTCAGTTATAGAAATAAATATTTCATCTATAAAAAAAAGAAAAAATGAAGAAGGCTCATTCCATTTCAAGACACCCGATCCGCGCAGGACATGATTTTTGATTTCGATGAAATTTTAATTTGTTGTTCTTGGGTCAAAATAATGAAACAAGTGTTTTTTTTGCTTCAAAAAATGTTTTTTTCGGATTTATCGGCAATTGAATTCGATAAACGGCAATCAATATATTATTCACCTATTTTTTCAACTGTCAATAACTTTGTCAAAAATTGACCGATTCTCACGATTTTTTCTTTAAAATGTCCGCCATGACTTTTACTTTTCTATAAATTTATAAACAATAGCATATAGTTAACATTTTTTTTTTAGTATTTAGTAAAAATTTATGACTTTTTTCAAAAATTTATTTCTCAAAAAAGCTTATTTTTTTTTGTTTAAACTTTTTCTATATTGAGTGAACTCATAATGCTTACAATTAATTAAAATAATACATTTATTATTGAAAACATTCATTTGTTATTATTTTTCAGAATATGACAAAATATTTCACTAAACCTCCAATACCGTCACAAGAGCCATGTCCTGTTACAAAATCACTCTAATTCTGAAAAATAACAACAAGTGAATGTTTTCAATAATAAATGTGATATTTTAATTAATTTTTAGCATTTGACATTGATCGCCTTGTATGCTGATATGTATTGCATCAACATATGGCGAAAAAAAGGTTAATAATCAAAAATTCATATTTCCAAAACAACGAGTTCTGGCTAATGGATTTTGGGATTGGGAATGTTTAATATTCAAAAATTGATATTTCGAAAACAACGAGTTTTGGATAATAGGCATTTGACCAAGTTTAAATATGAACTGTTCACTCAATATAGATAAAGTTTAAACAAAAAAAAAAAAATAACCTTTTTTGAGAAATAAATTTTTGAAAAAAGTCATAAATTTTTACTAAATACTAAAATTTTTTTTTTAACTATATGCTATTGTTTATAAATTTATATAAATGTAAAAGAAATAACGCAAATTTCAATGAAAAAATCGTGAGAATCAGTCAATTTTTGACAAAGTTATTGACAGTTGAAAAAATAGGTGAATAAAATATCAATTGCATTTTATCGAATTCAATTGCCGATAAATGCGAAAAAAAATTTTTTTGAGGCAAAAAAAAAAACCTGTTTCATTATTTTGACCAAAGAACAACATATTAAAATTTCATCGAAATCAAAAATCATGTCCTGCGCGGACCGGGTGTCTTGAAATGGAATGACCTATATATGTATATAAAATGTGGGCGTGGTTATCATCCCATTTCGCTCATTTTCAATACCAAAATATTCTAGGCCCAGATTAGCTCGTGTCCCAAATTTGGTGAAGATATCTCAATATTTACTCAAGTTATGGTGTTAACGGACAGACGGACGGACGGACGGACGGACATGCCTCAATAAAATTTTTTTATTCGACACTGATGATTTTGATATATGGAAGTCTATATCTATCTCGATTCCTTTATACCTGTACAACCAACCGTTATCCAGTCAAAGTTAATATACTCTGTGTGCAAAGCACGCTGAGTATAATAATCCCGAAGTGATTCTGAAATTGTTCCAAATGGGTTTGGGACCTAAGTGTCTAAATGATTCCGAAACTTATCCAGAAGTGGTCTTAAAATTGCCCCAAAATTGCATGGAAATAGTTTCAAAGTGAACCTGAAGTATAATCACGAAGAGCTCCTCAAGTCTTCTCGAAATATTCACGAATTAGTCCAAAAAGTTCCATGAATGTGCGATACATTTCCATCCCCTTCAAAATTTGGTCTGAGTTCGTCAATCCGTTACGTATGGTCAAAATGGCACTTACGTAGTTTCATATTGACTGAACAAAATTTGTTGTCACGAAATAGTTTCGAAAGGATTTTGAAAATAATCCCAAAGTTATCTTATAAAAGTCCTAAAATAAATTCTCGAAATGATTCTAAAAAAATCCGGAAGTGATTTTGAAATTGTCCCCGAAATAGTCTCGAAATGCTTCCAAAAAAATGCCAAAGTTATCCTAAAATTGCCCAAAATTGCATCCAAATGAATCTTAAAACAAGTAAGGAATGCTAAGTTCGGGCGGAACCGAACATTACATACTCAGCTGAGAGCTTTGGAGACAAAATAAGGGAAAATCACCATTTAGCAAAATGAACCTAGGGTAACCCTGGAATGTGTTTGTATGACATAGGTTTCAAATGAATGGTATTAAAGAGTATTTTAAAAGGGAGTGGGCCTTAGTTCTATAGGTGGACGCAATTTCAGGATATCGCCATAAAGGTGGACCAGGGGTGAATCTATAATGTGTTTGTACGATATAGGTATCAGATTAAAGATATTAAATGAGGGTTTTAAAAAGAAGTGGTGGTAGTTGTATATGTGAAGGCGTTTTCGAGTTATCGACCAAAATGTGGACCATGGTGACCCCGAACATCATCTGTCGGGTACCGCTAATTTATTTATATATTGTGAGGACCAAATAAATCCTCATTAATTTGGCCCACACAAAACGACCCCACAACATATTTGACACAACATTAACACAACAAGTGGCCACAAAAGGCTCTAGCAAGACGATCAACCAACAAGTCTCAGCAACACAACGAGCGGTCGCAACATTTAACAGCAACACGGCCAACCAACAAATCTCAGCAATACAACGAGCGCTCGCAACATTCAACAGCAACACGGTGACCATGGCAACGCAACCATTTGAGCTAGCAACACCAAACACAACAGCCATAAAAGGAGCGACACAGCAGCACAGCGGTCAGTCAGCATGGAGCTGTGGTCGTGACCAGAGCTACTAGCGAAGTATATCCCTATTGCAGTTGACCTTCTCTATGCAATAGGAATCCACTTCATAGGAGCGAGTCGTGGAATGGTGATTGCGGTTGACCTTCTCTACGCATCACCCCCAGAGACCAAAGGCCCCGCCACAGTAACGCGCAACCGCGACAGGTGACACCCGCTCACCTCCGTCAGTAGAAGTACGCCGGCAGAGGCCGCAACAGAGCGGCAACGCACGTAAACCAACAGTGAGTCAGCACGCGGTTGTGGTTGCGACCGGAGCTACTATTGGAGCGCTCTGGAAGGCATATCGGTTTTGACCATTGCAAGCCAGTGCGTTTCATAGGAGAAAGTCGTGGACTGAAGATTGTGGGTAAGCAGGTTTTGACCGCTCTACAACGCTTTAGATCACGCTTGCTCCCTCGCAAGCAAACGTCCTCCACAGCATCGTGATCCCGCGCTCAGCCAAACGTCATCCGCGGCAGAAATACGTCGGCAACCGCAGTAGGAGTGAGTCGAGGTGAAACGCAACAACGTGACTGTACCGAGGCTAACGGATCTCACCTAACGGGGCGCAAAGTTGCGACTGTCACCTGAGCAGCAATTGAAGGGCATCTGAAAGGCGTATCGGTTTTGACCATCGCAAGACTGTTCCCGTCATAGGAGAGAGCCGTGGATTGAGGATAGTGGGTAAGCTGGTTTTGACCGCTCTACAACGCCTTAAACTACGCTCGCTCCCCACTAAGCGAAGGCCCACAACGTCACGAGCCCGCGCGCCATCGCCATAAGCCTCGGCGGCAGAGTCACGCATACACACGACGCCAGCAGGGTTACGCATACACACGACGTTGGCCACAGCAGAGTCACGCTTACATACGACGTTGGCCGCAGCAGAGCTACGCAAATATACGACGTTGGCCACAGCAGAGTCACGCATACACACGACGTTGGCAGCAGAGCCACCCATAAATACGACGCTGGCAGAGCTACGAATACGCACGACGTTGGCAGCAGCAGAACTACGCGTACATACGACGTTGGCCGCAGCAGAGATACGCAGGCATACGACGCTGGCCGCAGCAGGCTTAGCACTGCCACTAACCATAATAGGAACACGCCGGCAAAAGGCGTCACCGAGACACTTTCACACATACCTAGACGGCGACCAGTACGGCGCCCTACAAAACGCTCCTAACGGGACACGAGGGACCGCTAGCCCATCACGAATTATAAAGCAAGCAATGAAATTAAGTGAATTATAGATACACATTTTATACATTTTATACATTTTATATTATAGTTTAGGGAATTTACCAATAAAGTGAATTTATATGAAAACGATTTCCAAGGTGCCCCGAAATACAAATTCATTGTAAACGAACCTTGTACACGGCGAATATACCCCAGCAGTTACTAAAGAAGCACCGGGGCAAGGAAAAGCTTCGTTACAATTGGCGCCCGAGCAGGGACCCTGCAAATCGTACAACGTCAGAAGGAACATTCCTGACTAGAAACCTAACCGTAAAATGGCCGACCAGGTTGATACCACGTGGTTAGACAATATTTCAAAGGAGCAGCTGATATCCATTACACAGGAGCTGGGCATTGAGCAGACAGGCACCACCCGAGAAATCAGAAAGCGCATAGCAGCCATGGCTTCAAAAATAAATGTTGACTCGGAAATACACACATAACTTTTATCCTTAGAAGCCGCGTATAGGAAGGAAAATACAGCAAACACGAGTGAGGAAAATGAGTCTAAGACACCGATCCCGCCGAACGGAGGCGGAGCCATGAATATCGCCGATAGACCAGCTGAGCACAACCAGTTTGCGTTCCCTCCCAGGAACACAGTACCCCCACAACAGTGCGCATCATCCGGAGTAGCGGTACCACCCAACGGTGCATCTCAGGCACCGACCTTTATATTCGCACCCATCATAGACCAGGTAAGAAAGTGGTCAGTGAAATATGAAGGTGGACGGGACCCTCTAGCTTTCGTCGAACGGCTGGAAGAACTATATATACTATACTATATGCTAAACGTAGACTTGCTCCCAAAGACGATGCCCGAATTGCTAGGTGGCACCGCTCTTCAATGGTACCGCAATAACAACGTACACTGGAGCAACTGGATGACCTTCAAGCGCGACTTTTTAAGCTTCTTTCTACCAGCCAGGTACTTCGAGCGTCTCGAGGACGAAATACGGCAACGAAGGCAGCACGCCCGCGAAAGATATAAAGATTATGTCCTAGGGATACAAAGCTTGAAGACACACGCCGGATACAGCAACGAGCTACGCCTGGAAAGAATTTTCCGCAATAGCCACCCCGATTATTTACTCTACATTCGCCGAAGAGATTTCAACACCCTAGGAGAACTCATCTCTCTCGCCGAGGAATATGAAGGTATCCACGAAGGTTACCGACGGACATCAGATGGATCACGTCGCGAAATAGCGAGACATGTCGTAGGTGACACAACTTTGGTTCCACCACCGCAACCTGTAACCCCATCACCGCCGCAACCACCGAACATACCGCACCACTCGCCTCCAGGCAATCAGAGGTTCGACCCCAACAACGTATGTAGGAGATGTGGTGAACAAGGACACTACGCGTATAGATGACGAAACCCACGGAAAATTTTTTGCTGGGAGTGTGGCCGCAGTGATATACGCACAATCGAATGCTGCCGTCGACGTCAGAGGGCTTCACAAAGAACAAGGCACAGTGAGCCCAAGGAACCCAGCGCCGAATCGTCAGTAACCATGTACCAAGGGCACGGCCGCCTTTACGCCATAGCCAGGCTCGGCGCGGAATCAGCCGGGGCAGTCATCGATACAGGGGCGTCGAGAAGTTTCGTTTCGAGCAGCCTTGCGGAACGTGTGGTAAAATCTGGGAGCGGAGAAATGGTAAGAGTGGCCATCGAAATAACAATGGCCAACGGAGTCAGCACTACGATTTTCGATGCCGTAAGGACAGAGGCACACCTCGGAGATTCGTCATTGCACACAGTCCTACATGTGATGCCCGGGGCAACCGACGACATTATACTTGGCCCAGATACGTTGGGGAGCCTAGGAGCAGCCATATCATGTGGAGGAGGACACCTTGTGCTAACCAGACCCCTTGCTCAGCACACACCGCCTCCTGGAGCCACGGCGGAGACCATTCAGAGTATAACACCACCGAGTACGAGGAACGGCAAGTACGACGTCAGGAACGGAATTAACGGCGACACACCCAGCAACGAACTTAGTGGTATAGAAGGCGAGGCGGATCGCATACGAGAATTTCTGGCAGTAGAACTCAAAGAGTTCGAGGCCATGAGTGGAGTGGTGACGGTAGCAGAACACAAGATCATCCTGACTGACGACCGTCCCATCAAGCAACGGTATTTCCCGCGCAATCCAGCGATACTTAGCCATACTTGGAAGGCTACAAATTTAAAGTAATAACCGACCACATGTCACTAAGGTGGCTAAATTCTATTGAGAGCCCTTCTGGCCGCATAGCGCGATGGGCCTTAGAACTACAGCAGCACACCTTCGACACTGAGTATCGTAAGGGAAAGCTCAACCTGGTGGCGGACGCTCTATCTCGACAGCCGCTGGAAACATTACGATTTACCACGATGACGGAACCACAATGCAAGCGGTGGCACAAGCGGGTCAGCGAGGTACGCACCAACCCGGAGAAATACGCCGACTATACAATACAGGATGGACACTTATACCGCCATATTCCCTGCCGGTCACACGACGAAGAGGCGGTACCATGGAAATTGTGTGTGCCCACACCATTCAGACAGCGAGTGTTACAGGAAAATCATGACATACCAAGCGCGGGACACATGGGTATCCGCCGGACAGTAGCACGAGTCGCCAACCGATATTATTGGCCCGGTATGTTCCGTGACATCAGCCGGTATGTACGTCAATGCGAATCCTGCCAGAAACACAAGGAAACACAACAAAAGCCAGCCGGAAAGATGCTCTCACAGGTAGCCCAGTAACCATTTGCCACGGTCTGCGTCGACTTCGTTGGACCCCTACCACGGTCTACACACGGAAACACCATGTTACTGGTATTTTCGACCGATTCAGCAAGTGGGTGGAATTGATCCCCATGAGGCGTGCTACCGCAGACGGCCTTCGCCGAGCTTTCAGGGAACGGATACTCGCAAGGTTTGGCGTCCCCAAAGTACTCATATCCGACAACGGCGCACAGTTCTGTAGCACGCTGTGGCAGCGCTACCTTAAGGAAGTTGGCGTACGACAACAATACACCGCACCCTATACTCCCCAAGAAAACCCAACAGAACGAGCAAACAGGACCATCAAGAGATTCATAGCACAACTCACCAGATCACAGCACAACAGATGGGACGACCGTCTCCCAGAATTCGAGCTGGCCATCAACACCAGTGTGACCGCATCCACAGGATACAGTCCAGCCTTCCTCGTACAAGGACGGGAACCGCGACTACCAGGGGCATTGTTTGACGAGGTCAACCTGGACGGGCACAGCTACCACAACGGCAGAAGAGAAATCTGACAGAATGCTAGAGGCATTCAGAATAGTGAGGCAGAACATGGAACGAGCGGCGGCAGATCAAGCACGGCACTACAATTTACGGCGGAGAAAATGGACCGTCGACGATGCGCTATCACGACAGCCACTGGAGACCCTACGACTGGCAACGACAACAGAGCGACCATGCAAGTGGTGGCACAAGCGCGTGAATGAAGTGCGCACTAACCCCGAGAAACGCAACCATTTGAGCTAGCAACACCAAACACAACAGCAATAAAAGGAGCGACACAGTAAACTAGCAGTCACTCAGCATGGAGCTGTGGCCGTGACCAGAGCTACTAGCGAAGTATATCCCTATTGCAGTTGACCTTCTCTATGCAATAGGAATCCACTTCATAGGAGCGAGTCGTGGAATGGTGATTGCGGTTGACCTTCTCTACGCATTACCCCCAAAGACCAAAGGCCCCGCCAAAGTAACGCGCAACCGCGACAGGTGACACCCGCTCACCTCCGTCAGTAGAAGTACGCCGGCAGAGGCCGCAACAGAGCGGCAACGCACGTAAACCAGCGCAGAGCGCGGCAGCAAAGCGCAGCAGAGGTCCGCCGGCGCCCAACGTAAGCAAACGTCCTCCACAGCATCGTGATCCCGCGCTCAGCCAAACGTCATCCGCGGCAGAAGTACGTCGGCAACCGCAGTAGGAGTGAGTAGAGGTGAAACGCAACCACGTGACTGTACCGAAGCTAACGGATCTCACCTAACGGGGCGCAAAGTTGCGACTGTCACCTGAGCAGCAATTGAAGGGCATCTGAAAGGCGTATCGGTTTTGACCATCGCAAGACAGTTCCCGTCATAGGAGAGAGCCGTGGGTTGAGGATTGTGGGTAAGCTGGTTTTGACCGCTCTACAACGCCTTAACCTACGCTCGCTCCCCGCTAAGCGAAGGCCCACAACGTCACGAGCCCGCGCGCCATCGCCATAAGCCTCGGCGGCAGAGTTACGCATACACACGACGTTGGCCACAGCAGAGTTACGCTTACATACGACGTTGGCCGCAGCAGAGCTACGCAAATATACGACGTTGGCCACAGCAGAGTCACGCATACACACGACGTTGGCAGCAGAGCCACCCATAAATACGACGCTGGCAGAGCCACGAATACGCACGACGTTGGCAGCAGCAGAACTACGCGTACATACGACGTTGGCCGCAGCAGAGATACGCGGGCATACGACGCTGGCCGCAGCAGGCTTAGCACTGCCCCTAACCATAATAGGAACACGCCGACGCAAGGCGTCACCGAGACACATTCACACATACCTAGACGGCGACCAGTACGGCGCCCTAACAGAACGCTCCTAACGGGACACGAGGGACCGCTAGCCCATCACGAGTTATAAATTTAGGGAATTTACCAATAAAGTGAATTTATATGAAATCGATTTGCAAGGTGCCCCTTTAATACAAATTTATTGTAAACGAACCCTGGGCACGGCGATTATACCCCAGCAAATATCAAAGAAGCAACGGGGCACGAAAAAGCTTCGTTACAATTGGCGCCCGAGCAGGGACCCTGCAAATCGTACAACGTCAGAAGGAACATTCCTGACTAGAAACCTAACCGTAAAATGGCCGACCAGATTGATACCACGTGGTTAGACAGCATTTCAAAGGAGCAGCTGATATCCATCGCACAGGAATTGGGTATTGAGCACACAGGCACCACCCGGGAGATCCGAAAGCGCATAGCAGCTCTGGCTTCGAAAGCAAATGTTGACGCGGAAATACAGGAAAAATTTTTATCCATAGAAGCCGCTTATAAGGGAACAGACACGAGTGACTTAAATGAGGTTAAGACACCGTTTCCGTCAAACGGAGTGGAAACCATGAACAACACAGATAGACCAGCCGAGCGAGACCAGTTCGCGTTTCCTCCCAGGAACACAGCACCCCCACAAAAGAACTTAGCATCAGGAATAGCAGTACGAGCCAACGGCACCCCCCAGACACCAATTCCTCCGGCCGCAGAAGGAACCACGACCGGGGATCAACCACAGCAGAACCTACTGGAATTTCCTCCACGGAATACGCAACGCGCGCAACCGTACTTACCATCAGGGACAAGGGCATCAGCTATAAATTATACGTCTCAGGTAACTTAAGCACCGACCGTTGTGTTCGCACCCATCATCGACCAAGTGCGGAAGTGGTCAGTAAAGTACGACGGTGGACGGGATCCGTTAGCGTTCATCGAGCGGCTAGAGGAGTTAGACGAAGTGTACGCGCTAAACGTGGATCTCCTACCAAAAACCATGCCAGAGCTACTAAGGGGCACCGCGCTACAATGGTATCGGAATAACAATGCGCGCTGGGAAAGGTGGACAAGCTTCAAACAGGATTTTTTATGTTTCTTCCTGCCAGTCAGGTATTTCTGGCGTCTCGAGGACGACATACGCCAACGAAGGCAGCATAGCAAGGAAAAGTACAAGGATTACGTGCTAGCTATACAGAGCTTGATGAGACACGCAGGGTACACCAGCGAACAGCGGCTGGAACGAAATCTTCCATAACAGCCACCCCGATTACCTACTTTATATCCGTCGGAGGGATTTCACCAACCTCGCGGAACTCTTAACCCTTGCTGAGGAATTCGAGAGCATACATGAGGGCTACCGACGACCATCAGAGGGACATCGCCGCGAAGTTACGCGACACGTCGTAGGTGACGCAATTTTGGTTCCACCACCGCAAACTTTAACCCCATCACCGCCACAACCACCGAACATACCGCACCACTCGCCTCCAGGCAATCAGAGGCTTGACCCCAACAACGTATGTAGGAGATGTGGTGAACAAGGACACTACGCGTATAGATGCCGAAACCCACGGAAAATTTTTTGCTGGGAGTGTGGCCGCAGTGATATACGCACAATCGAATGCTGCCGTCGACGTCAGAGGGCTTCACAAAGAACAAGGCGCAGTGAGCCCAAAGAACCCAGCGCCGAATCGGCTGTAACCATGTACCAAGGGCACGGCCGCCTTTACGCCGTAGCCAGGCTCGGCGCGGAATCAGCCGAGGCAGTCATCGATACAGGGGCGTCGAGAAGTTTCGTTTCGAGCAGCCTTGCAGAACGTGTGGTAAACTTTGGGAGCGGAGAAATGGTGAGAGTGGCCATCAAAATAACGCTGGCAAACGGGACTAGCACCACAATCTTCGACGCAATAAGGACTGAGGTACGCCTCGGAGAAGCGTCACACCACACGGTTTTACAGGTCATGCCCGGAGCAATCGACGACATAATACTGGGCCTAGATACACTAGGGAGCATGGGAGCCACCATATCCTGCGGAGGAGGTCACCTCGCGCTATCCAGGCCAGTCACACAGCATACATTTCCATCAGCCGAGCCGACACAGATCACGGAGGAGGTATCGCCACCAGGTGAGAACAGCAATAGCATAGATGATAGGATCAACAGGATCAATGGGGCCTACGATGAAGACGAGGCGGAACGAGTGCACAGTTTTCTGGCAGAAGAACTCCGAAAATTTGAGAGTATGAGTGGGGTGACGACAATAGCCGAGCACAGGATTATCCTGACGGACGACCGCCCTATCAAGCAACGTTACTTCCCACGCAACCCAGCTATGCAGACCATCATCAACAACGAAATTGACGAATTACTTCAGAAAGGATGCATCGAGCCATCCTGTAGCCCACACAGCGCACCAATCGTACTAGCCAAGAAGAAAAACGGGAAGTGGAGGTTATGCGTGGACTATCGGCAGCTTAACGCCCGATCCGTACCCGACGCGTACCCCTCACCCAGAATACAACATATATTGGACAAGCTACGACGGGCGAAGTATATCAGCAGTTTGGATTTGAAAAATGGCTACTGGCAAATACCACTGGAGCCCCAGAGCCGTCCCTACACAACACGGCCAACCAACAAATCTTAGCAACACAACGAGCGCTCGCAACATTCAACAGCAACACGGTGACCATGGTAACGCAACCATTTGAGCTAGCAACACCAAACACAACAGCCATAAAAGGAGCGACACAGCAGCACAGCGGTCAGTCAGCACGGAGCTGTGGTCGTGACCAGAGCTACTAGCGAAGTATATCCCTATTGCAGTTGACCTTCTCTATGCAATAGGAATCCACTTCATAGGAGCGAGTCGTGGAATGGTGATTGCGGTTGACCTTCTCTACGCATCACCCCCAGAGACCAAAAGCCCCGCCACAGTAACGCGCAACCGCGACAGGTGACACCCGCTCACCTCCGTCAGTAGAAGTACGCCGGCAGAGGCCGCAACAGAGCGGCAACGCACGTAAACCAGCAGTGAGTCAGCACGCGGTTGTGGTTGCGACCGGAGCTACTATTGGAGCGCTCTGGAAGGCATATCGGTTTTGACCATTGCAAGCCAGTGCGTTTCATAGGAGAAAGTCGTGGACTGAAGATTGTGGGTAAGCAGGTTTTGACCGCTCTACAACGCTTTAGATCAACCTTGCTCCCTCGCAAGCAAACGTCCTCCACAGCATCGTGATCCTGCGCTCAGCCAAACGTCATCCGCGGCAGAAGTACGTCGGCAACCGCAGTAGGAGTGAGTCGAGGTGAAACGCAACAACGTGACTGTACCGAGGCTAACGGATCTCACCTAACGGGGCGCAAAGTTGCGACTGTCACCTGAGCAGCAATTGAAGGGCATCTGAAAGGCGTATCGGTTTTGACCATCGCAAGACAGTTCCCGTCATAGGAGAGAGCCGTGGATTGAGGATTGTGGGTAAGCTGGTTTTGACCGCTCTACAACGCCTTAAACTACGCTCGCTCCCCACTAAGCGAAGGCCCACAACGTCACGAGCCCGCGCGCCATCGCCATAAGCCTCGGCGGCAGAGTCACGCATACACACGACGCCAGCAGGGTTACGCATACACACGACGTTGGCCACAGCAGAGTCACGCTTACATGCGACGTTAGCCGCAGCAGAGCTACGCAAATATACGACGTTGGCCACAGCAGAGTCACGCATACACACGACGTTGGCAGCAGAGCCACCCACAAATACGACGCTGGCAGAGCCACGAATACGCACGACGTTGGCAGCAGCAGAACTACGCGTACATACGACGTTGGCCGCAGCAGAGATACGCAGGCATACGACGCTGGCCGCAGCAGGCTTAGCACTGCCACTAACCATAATAGGAACACGCCGGCGCAAGGCGTCACCGAGACACATTCACACATACAGACGGCGACCAGTACGGCGCCCTAACAGAACGCTCCTAACGGGACACGAGGGACCGCTAGCCCATCACGAATTATAAAGCAAGCAATGAAATTAAGTGAATTATAGATACACATTTTATACATTTTATATTATAGTTTAGGGAATTTACCAATAAAGTGAATTTATATGAAAACGATTTGCAAGGTGCTCCGAAATTCAAATTCATTGTAAACGAACTTTCGACACGGCGAGTAAAAGCTTCGTTACAATATGTCATACCACGAACAGTATTGCTGCCAAGATTCCAAGGGCTTTTGATTTCGCCCTGCAAAACTTTTTCATTTTCTTCTACTTAATATGGTAGGTGTCACACCCATTTTACAAAGTTTTTTCTAAAGTTATATTTCGCGTCAATAAACCAATCCAATTACCATGTTTCATCCCTCTTTTCGTATTTGGTATAGAATTATGGCATTTTTTTATTTTTCGTAATTTTCGATATCGAAAAAGTGGCCGTGGTCATAGTCGGATTTCGTTCATTTTGTATACCAAGATAAAGTGTGTTCAGATGAGTAAGTGAACTAAGTTAAGTAAAGATATATCGATTTTTGCTCAAGTTATCGTGTTAACGGCCAGCGGAAGGACAGACGGTCGACTGCGCATAAAAACTGGGCGTGGCTTCAACCGATTTTGCCCATTTTCACAGAAAACTGTTGTCGTCATTGAATCTATGCACCTACCAAATTTCACAAGGATTGGTAAATTTTAGTTCGAATTCTGGCCTTAAAAGTATTCTAGACGAATTAAATGAAAAAGGGCGGAGCCACGCCCACTTTGAAATTTTCTTTTATTTTTGGATTTTGTTGCACCACATTAACCAGGCTATAGGAAGGGTGTATGGCGCACAGCGAAATCTGAGGCTATCGGCGATGTTTACTCCTCGTAACATCCGCCATAAATTGGCTATCCAATTAATTTTACCTTATTTGACATCTTCCGAGTTGATATACATTAAGCTAGACTCGCACTCGGCTCATCGGTTAGACGTGGCCTTTAACCATATAATACGCTATGTGTATGGGCTTTCGAAGTTCGACCACTTATCCCGTTGGAAATCTAGCCTTCTGGGATGTCAAATATCCGACTATCTCAAAGCCAGGAGCTGCATTTTCCTTTTCCGACTCATGCTCACTAAGACGCCCCTATATCTTTATAATAAGTTTTCTTTCACAAGATCCGCTCGTTCAAACGACCTTATAGTACCCACATTTAAATCTGTTGCGTCGACTAGACTATTCTTCGTGAACACTATACGAATTCTGGAATTCTATTCCCAATGCTATAAGAAATAGTATAAGTAGGAGCAACTATAAGAATGTTATCTATAACTATTTTTCTGATAATAGTATGTAGACTGGCCGTGTATTTGATCACGATACTAGAATAAATTACAAGTTACAAATTAGGTTTTATGGATAGGCTTACAATACATATATATATATATATATATATCTGTTTATATCAGTATCATGTAACTGTTTATTTTTTTTTTTTGTACTACTACTTATAACTATCTTTCCTTTCATGTTGTACTATAAAAGACCTCAAATCTTAGTGTACTAATAATTTTGATCATTAAATAAATAAATACATACATACATACATACATACATACATATCATTACTGGAGTTGAATGTTGGCATAATTTACTTATATACTGTAAAGATTTTAAATTGTTTGTTATAATGACATAAAAAAATTTTTTTTAAAAGTGGGCGTGTTCGTTATCCGATTTTGCTAATTTTTATTTAGCACACATACAGTAATAGGAGTAACGTGCCTGCCAAATTTCATCATGATATCTTCAACGACTGCGAAATTACAGCTTGCAAAACTTTTAAACTACCTTATTTTAAAAGTAGGCGGTGCTACGCCAATTGTCCAAAAATTTACTAATTTTCTATTTTGCGTCATAAGGTCAACGCACATACAAAGTTTCATCGCTTTATCCGTCTTTGGTAATGAATTATCGCTCTTTTTCGATTTTTCGAAATTTTCGATATCGAAAAAGTTGACGTGGTTGTGGTCCGATTTCGTTCATTTTAAATAGCGATCTGAGATGAGCACCCAGGAACCTACATACCAAATTTTATCAAGATACCTCAAAATTTACTCAAGTTATCGTGTTTACAGACGGACGGACGGATGGACGGACATGGCTAAATTAATTTCTTTTTTCACCCAGATCATTTTGATATATAGAAGTCTATATCTATCTCGATTAGTTAATGCCGTTACGGATTACCGTTATGCGAACAAAGTTAATATACTCTGTGAGCTCTGCTCAGCTGAGTATAATAATCTTGGAAGTCATGTTCACTAAGCAATCTCGAAGTAGTGGCATTCCCCCTTTCCTGAATAACATGATGTATTCATCTTTAATTGAATGATCTGGTATGTCTTTTTTTTATTGTATGAATCGTAGTGCCCCCATTTTAATGGAAAACCCCAAAAGTCCCATTTTTGCCGCCCATTTTTCTTTTACCGAACTTTTACGGATATGTTCAGAAGCTTCGCTTTTATTAAATACATCCCGTTTTTACTGCCGACCATTCATATAGACCTCGAACCTCGGTTTATAGCTTACGAAACTCGGCCTTGATTTATAATTCCAATGAGGTTTTATTGTTTGGCTGTCGAAAAAAATTGTTTAAATGGCGTAGACATATACGGGTAGTGCGAGTAGATTGTGACCTTCACATCTCAGTCCCTTTTGGAGCCGTTAGGCAGATTTGTGTGTCATTCCTACTTTAAAGCTTAAATCTACTTACAAACTTCGGTACCTCAGTTTTGCTCATAAGTGAAAGATCAATCAAGTTACTAAGCTAAGTGTTACAAGCTCGAGAGGTACCACCACTTGCAGTTATGTATATCAATAGTTTGATATTGAATATAGTCTCACTATTCAAAAGATTCATATGTCTTTATAGAAAATAATAATTTTCTATTTAATTTTGATTAATATATTTTAAACTTTATTTTATTAAAAGATATTTTTGATGAATTAATATATTTAAATTTTTTAATAATAAAAAATAAATAATATAATAAGAATAAATTTAAAATATAACAAGTATATTTGTTACAAGTAGATAACTCTACATATACTCCCCCTCCAGAGAAACGAAAAATTTATTAAACGGTTTTATTTTTTTTAGTGTTAATTTGCAGTGTACATTTATTACTGTAAGAATTTTGTGTTGCGGTTTGAAAAATGTTTGAATTTAGTGTTGTAAATATATTGCAATTTTTTTGTTTTTAATTGTCAGAAAGTGTTTATATAATTGTGTTAAGTTTACGTTGGTATTGATGTAAGTACTCAATCTTTTGATGATTCGATGCACTTAATAGCTCATTTTATTTTTTAAGTGGTAAGTGTTGTTATTATTTATTTATTGTATTAATATTTATATGTATACTAATATTTGGTTTTGTTATTGCTATATTGTTAAAGGTTTAAAATATCTTAATAGCTGTTTGTGAAATATTGTCAATTATAATGATACGTTTGAAGAACTTAGAATGAGGTTGAATGATAGTAGATGGCAACTTTGTGTGCACAATCATTCAAAAATTAAAAATTTGTATTATGCAGAATATATATTCAATATATAATTGTACTCAGCATAATGTATGTCCAAGTTATTGATGTGGAATGAAAACTTGATTCCTTTATTTGTTTGAGGGTGATATGAAATTGTTATTTATTCGTGTCATGGTAATGATTTTAATATTGAGTTTTAAATATGATTTTAATAATTTCATAAATTATTGTAAGAAATCTCTTGTGATTTTTAAAATGATTCTAGTAATTAGTTTAATTTTAAAAATTTTAAGTTATTTCTTTTTTCTGTATATTTTTGTTGTTGTTTTAGAATTAAAAATGAGGGTTAGAATATTTGTTGTTGTGAAAGTTCTTGTATACATAATTGATAAATGTATTTATTTATGTACTGGAGAAGAAGTTTACACAATTAAAACATACTTAATATTAATTTAATTTAAAAAAAAATTTAATAACATTTTATATTTTTAGTGATGTCATCAATAATACGTATTGAAATAAGATAACTTGATATCTTGTTTGTATAATGGTTTAACAAAAGATTTAGGAAAGGAAGGTTTTTTTTTCTTTTAGATGTGCAGCATTTGCTTTTAACTTGAGATATTATCGTTGTATCTGAGTTAACATAAAGCTGTATTTAACAGATTAAACATTTATTATTACGAGTCAGTTTGGATGAAAAAGTAGTATTACTTGTAACCATTTTACATACACCCACGATCATCACTCTCATTGTCAGCAGACTTATTTATCTTAATATAATAGCAACTTCATTACATACATACATACATCACAAAAGCTAGACACAAAACGTTTAATTATTTTTGCTTTTTTATGCTTCTAAAAATAGTGAGCGCCTGTAATTAACGACGGAAGCTTTCATTATGCATACAAACTGAGTACAATAATATTCAATATCGGTATTAGTATTCATATTACACATTTTCTTTATTATGGTTGCTAATGGTTTTGATTGTTATTGGGATTTGTACCAATACCGCCGCCATCACTAACAAAAAAATACAGAGAATTGAATGAGGAAGGTGGGGTTTGTGCATAAATAATTTTACTATCATGTATTGAGATCGCTGACGTTTGATGTTGTTGCATATGCAGTTGTAATTGTACTTGTTGTTGTTCAGCTTGTTGTTGTTGTTGATCATGCCTAATTTGAAGCTGTTCCAATTCTAATTCTTCATACATTCAGCAATTGTATCACATATAGACTTATATAAATTTCGGTCCTTTGGTAGAATCGCCAATATAGAAAATAATAATTTTCTATTTAATTTTGTTTAATATATTTTAAACTTTATTTTTTGAAAAGATATTTTTGATGACTTAAAATATTTAAATTTTTTAATAATAAAAAATAAATAATATAATAAGGATAAATTTAAAATATAACAAGTATATTTGTTACAAGTAGATAACTCTACAGTCTGCACCGATCGCACCACTACCTCTTACATATGTACATAGTGCTGCCTTCAACTTGATTTAACCCAGATATGCCCATTCATTGTACAGGAAATTGTCCATCGTGATTTTGTATTATTCCCCATTGAAATGACAATAAAAAGACGAACTGATAATGATTTAAAAAAAATTTATTTTTTAAGTTGGATTTTAGAGCCGTCCTATATATAGGACATTGAACACATGGTATACTATGACATCATTTAAATTATTTCCTGTTATATGTAACAAAACATTTTACATGTACTCCAATATTACATTTTTTGCACCTTGTTGTTGCTTTTTTGATGGCAAGCGCCACACCTGGTTTGTTTATCTTGTGGAATTACCAAATGATCCATTCGATCATACCGCAAATCGTTGATGGAACTTTGTGAAGGATGTCCTTTTTGATAGACATTGCCCCTTTTACTTTGGGTGAGCAAAGTTGTCGCAATACTTCTTCTGAAAGATAATTGATCCATTGTTCCACCATTATGTTTATGTATCTGCCAGGCATTTTGAACAGCCATATCCACACAATGAGTTTTAAGGGAAAATACCATCTCTTACCTCTTATGGCAGTGCGGTAAAGACTAATATTTTGGTCTAAACGGTCAATACCTCCCATGCTCTTATTATAATATTTTACGACACACGGTTGTTCAACTTGTATGTATTTCTTTTCCTTTTGGGAGTAACGCGTGGTTAAATTTGTGGGATTCACTCCGATTGCATTGGAACAAAAGGTCACGATATTATTGTCGTTCCACAGTATGAATATTATGAATATTATGTTGTTGTAAGGAACCATGGCTTCATCTACGCTATGATTTTCTTCAGTATAAGCAGTACTCCAATGAAACATTTAATTTGAAATATATCCACCGGTAATGTTTTATTTCTTTGAGCTGCATACCTATTTGTCTCTCTTGTCAATATTTCAAATAACTCATCGTCAAATATTGAATAAAAAAGAGCTAGGTGAATATTCAACTAAATCGAGAACTTCATCAGTGTTTATATACTCAGCATCTGCGCTAAAAACTTCTCCCTTCACGAAGAAATATTGTTTTTTTTTTAAGAATCTTTTTCTTCGGGAGAAACTTTTCTACTTCAGAAAATGGTATGTCATCATCAGAATCCCATTCATCATGCACATTGTATTTCGAAAATACTTCAACGCCGCTATTCATTTGCGAAGCTGGTAAATTATTTATATCAACATTATCTTCCTCGCCGGAATCCTCGTCGGTAACGTCTGCATTTGCATTTGTCTAAAATGGTCAAAGCTTCATGTAGAGAAAATCCCCTAAAAAATGTATATGTAGTATAATATGTGTCCAATGTCCTACATGTAGGACACCAAATTTTATGCTAATAAAACAACTTCACTATAACACCAACAAAAATTTTCTATATACATAACAGTGGACGAATATTTCAAATATACGAACTACGACAAAAAACAGATTTTTTATATTTGAATTAGCTAATTTTTCCTTACCACGCAAAGGTAGCGAGAAATTCCGACATTTTGAAAAAAGCACAAATTTCTAAATTAATTTCGCAGAAATGGTAGAGAAAACTAACCAAAACGAACTGTCGTCAGCATGGTAGAGACAAAAACTAACCAAAGGAGTAAAATTAGAGGTTCTCGGCAGTCCGTTACTCTTTATGTAAACAACTGAGTAGGTGGACTATATACAGGACATTGGGCATATCTGGGTTAAATTTAGTTTGCAAATAATGTGGTTTTGACAGCTTGACTCTTTCTTACTTTTAAAGGTAACGTTTGATTGGCTGACTAAGGGGAAATGCTCATACGTTTTACAATTTTGTATTAGTAATCGAAATAAGTAGTTAAAATGAAGATTGCATAAAAGCCTTTTATCCTCCAACGCATTTCGATGCTCCCAAGTCTTCCTCAGGGATTTGTGTGTATTTTTAACAAGTCCATTTTAAATTAAGTCACCAAAGGAATCAACAGCGTATCAAAATAACTAGCAAATGCTTAAGCTCATATATCAAACAACAAACAAAACAATTTCATCATACGTTTCTTACAGGCAACACCGAAATCAACAAGCTTTAGATGGATTTCATCAGCTTCTCGCTGCGAGTGACCTACATCAAATTTCACCAATTTCGCAAAGATTGCCATCTTTGATCAGCTGATTAAAGGAAAGCGGTCGAAAGAGTTGAGTTGTAAATACGTGCATATATACATACTTTCATTTCTTTTATACATCACACCTTTTGCTGTCAATCTCACTCATGACGCGTGTTTTTCAACTCACTTGTTATCAATATTTTGCTAGCAAAGACCAAAATTTTCCATGAAATGCACGCGCCAACAACACAAAGGTCAACAAACGAAAGGTGTGTGAAAAATATTGAAAACCTTATAGACTGTGGTTGGTTGACTCATTCATTTGAAACAAGTCGCTGCGTGAATTGTTGATGAAACTGGAATAACTGAGAGTAGTATTATATTACAACTGGCCGGAGCTGACTTTTTGCTTAAAACGATCCACTTAAATAACACCCAGCTGTCAGTTACTTGGCTGTAACTAGAAGAATAAGGTTGGAAGGTTATCCATTTGAGTTTTGAAAGATTTTTATCATAGGAGCTGAAATTGCATATAAACGCAAAGAGTAGACAAATTTCGCTTAAGGATTGTATTACAAGAGCATTATTTCTCTTTATTCTTTTTATATTTAGTTTAAGAGTTCATTGAATTAGCACCTGGTGAGAGTCTGCGATATTGAATCACATCAATAGCGTGCTCTTTTGTTAAGAAGTCAATATTCAGACTAACAGAGACTGGGTTCAGCTTTTGCAGCTTGTATTAACTTGAGGGATTCCAATTTTCAAAAGTACAAATTTTCTACGGCTTTACTTGAGGGTCGTATGTTTAACGGCCTGAAAGTACTGAAGCAATTAGCTTTACGGGAAGCAAGCCAGAATAATTTCAGTTCTAGGGTAATTTGTAGTTGAGGCTTCTATATGTTATCTGTGCCGCTATACAATTAGAACATATTAAAAATTTACATAAAGTGATTAGTAAAGCCTTAAAATATATCTAATTTACCTTTCAAATAGTTGCCAACGTCCTCCAAGTCGATTTCCTTAAGTAGCCTTGTCAATTTTTGGTCTTCACTTATTACGCTTTCCTCAGCGACCAAATTTTGGGTATCAATTCGCAGTACTTCACTTGTGTATACAATGTCATCAATATATTGTATTTCTTCCATTTTGATATTCAAATATTAAATAATTAAAATCTTTCACTCCGCATGGTTTGCGTCTTACTGAATGAAAATTGCACAGAATGTCCCGTTAGCCAAAACATAGCAAGCTTAAGCATGGAATGTTAAATCAAGCACTTTCTACTTGATCTAAGATTGCGCACTTGGAAATCGCACCAATGCTCCGACTGTGGCGAATACCAACAAGCTCCCTCTGCAGAAGCTGTCAGGATGAGGAGGAAGAGGAGTCGATCTACTACTTTCTCTGCCGCTGCCCGGGGCTTCACAGAAGAAGGCTCAGATTTCTGGGCTCACGCTTCTTCGACAGGCTGGCAGAGGTTGGGAAGGTGGACGTCTCGCTTCTTCTTGGGTTCATCAGGGAAAGCAAGTGGTTCGTTGAGAACCGCTAGGAGGTAATGGGGCAAAACGAATTTGCCGCCACCCTGTACTTACTGAGGGCAATAACGATGGACAAAAAATGTCTCCGAGTGGAAGTGTGGGTATCGCCCACGCACGCCTCTTAACCTAACCTAACCTTGAATTAAAAATGCATTTTTAAATCAAAATTGCTAATTTTAATTAAGGTTTTTCATAGTTAAAACAACATTGTTTTAGTTAAAATTGAGCATTTTAGGATTAAGTATGATCGTACTTAATTATACCCAGCTGTACTTGTACACAGGGTATTATAACTTTGATTGGATAACGGTTGGTTGTTCAGGTATAAAGGAATCGAGATAGGTATAAACTTCCATATATCAAAATCTCAGTATCGGGAAAAATTTGACTGAGCCATGTCCGTCTGTCCGTTAACACGATAACTTGAGTAAATACTGAGATATCTTCACCAAATTTGGTACACGAGCTTATTAGGGCCCAGAAGAGAAGAAGGTATCGAAAAAGAGCGAAATCGGATGATAACCACGCCCACTTTTTATATATATAATCAGGGCTGTCATGGAATCCAATTGCTGTCGGAATCGGATTTAAAAACGACAAAAAAATAACTTTGGTGTCATGAAATCCAATGTTATCGGTTTAATGTTCGAATCGGAATTAGTGTCGGTTTTAGGTGTCACAGAATCCAATAATATCGGTTTTGCTATCGGAAACAAACCAATCAGTTAAATGCCATTGGATTTCATTTTTTCATAGTTGTTTTTCTCTTGCAGTTGAATATTTTCTAAAAATGTATGTAAATAAAGGTTTATTTTATAAAAATAAATGTAAATTTACATATATTTTCATTCTTAAAAGGGGAAAGCATAAAAATTCAATGCAAAACAGTATTTTTATTGAATTTATGGAAAAATATCCAGATATTGCGAAGGGCTTCACGAAGCGGGATAAGCCAACTGTTGACGATCTTTGGCAACAGTTAGTTACGTCGCTAAACAGTGCCGGTCCACCACAAAAGGATGTGAATGGATGGAGAAAGGTTAAACATAGTTGATACTTAAACGTAATATAACTTTAAATTGCTCAGACGTTTACAATTTTCACCACTTTTACTGGCCTGTAGTGCAAGGTGCCTAATAAGCATCGAAATCTGCTTTTTAGCACTCCTATTGTTCGCTCTACAATATTTCGACCTGATGAATGCGCCAAATTAAATTTATATTCTTTGGAGTTGTAGCTTGGATCTCTGTATGGTGTTAATAAAAAAGGTTCTATGCCATATCCACTATCTCCTAACAATTTAGATGTCCGGTCACCTGACTCATACTTCCTAAGGAAATGTCTTCTGGCCCTACTAACGTTCCATACGAAAGAGTCATGGCTAGAGCCGGGATACCGAGCATCGACCGTACGAATTTTCATGTCAGCATCACAAATCCAGTTTTATAAGCAAAATAAAATTAGTATTAAAGACTACTTACAATCATGGCATTCATACTGAAGTATCCCTTTCGATTATTGAATAAATGTTCGTCAGTACTCGGCTTGATGATTTTTATATTTGTCCCGTCAATACAACCAATTATGGAAGGAATTTTGTACTTTGTATAAAAATAGTCCCTTGATCTGCGTTGTTCGGGTTCGTCCATTTCTAATTTCACCCACTGTGGGCAAACTAACTGATTCATAACGTTGAGCACATCATCTAAAATCGTTGACACCGTGCTTCTAGCTACACTTATGCTAGAATCCTTGCCAACTGATGTTTGATATGATCCTTCAGCTAAAAATCGTAACGTAGCTGCTAGTTGCAGCACTGTCAGAACTTTCAAACGAGTTAAGTGTCCTTCAATGGTGTTCAATACCATTCGAAAAGCCTCTTTGTTTATGCGATAGTATGCAACGAAACTGCAAGTACACTATAAATATTTCGAAACGCACATTAAGGATTATTTTTACTTACGCTCTCTCTGGCAGCTCCAATGGATTGCTGCGATCTCTCAAAATTTTTCTTTTCACCTTCTCACAACTTTCACCTTCCAATAACAACAACTGCTGATGCCATTTTGATGTCAATAAATTTGTTTATTCCTCTTTAGATACACAAAATAATTATTTTATAAAATTTTGCCAAAAAAAAAATTAACATCAAAATTGCCGGTGTACCGATAAAACTGCAAAACAGCTGATTCGAACATCGCTTTTATTTACATTCGAAAAGAGCAAAACCAATACGGTTTTATGACACCAATTTAAATCAATATTGGTTTGCAATTCCGACAAAACGCAAAACCGACTTGGATTCCATGACAGCCCTGAATATTTTGGAAAACACAAAAAAACTGATTATTTAATAAATAATAAACCTAGAATGTTGAAATTTGACGTGTGGACTGATATTGAGACTCTTGATAAAAATTAAAAAAAAAAAATGTTTTTAAATGGGCGTGGCACCGCCCACTTGTGATAAAATCAATTTAACAAATATTATTAAGCATACATAAAAAATCGTTAAACCTATCGTAACAAAATTTGGCAGAGGTACTATAAGGAATGCCTTGAAGAAAAGTTAACGAAATCGGTTTAGGACCACGCCCACTTTTATATAAAAGATTTTTAAAAGGGTCGTAGACGAAAATAATAAGCTATATCTTAGCGAAAAGAAGCTTTGTATCAATAGAATTTTACCTTTTAAATTGAATTATAACATTAAATTGGAAAATACTAAAATTTTTGAAAAGGGGCGTGGCACTGCCCCTTTTATGACAAAGCAATTTTCTATGTTTCGGGAGCCATAGCTCGAAGAAAAAATAGTTGAGAATAGAACCATATGTATATGTACTATTGCGCAGCCTTGTCACACTATTAAGCACACAAAACAAACAACAGCATTTCAAGTGTACAGTTGGGTATGTAATGTTCTGTTTCACCGGAACTTAGACTTCCTTACTTGTTTTACAATGCCTTTGTTCTCTGAGTGTAGCAGTTTAGAAACAGATACAACTAATTAGTGTACCTTTTGTACTTTTCTTTGTTTGTTCATTAAAAATACAAACATTGTACACATATCACGTGGCCTTTCTCAATTCAATAGCACAATTAAGCTGGGCAAATATCTAAACAATTCACAAGGAAATGTTCTTTATCAAAACAGCCAAATATTTGCTTTGTTCCCATTTCCTGAATCTAGAAGTTTCTAATTATTTTTTATTGATACAATCCACTAATGTATAAATAGCGCTCGTCTAGATTGTGACTCCATTAGGCACTCAATAAAACAATAATGAGATAATTAAGAATTTGTATTTTGTATGGAACATTGGGTTTATTAAGGGCTTTAATATAGAAAACGTGGCTAATTATTTCATTGACCCCCTGTGTGAAATTGTTATAGAAATCTCTAAATTTTACGAATATGGGAAGGATGAACATACGTCTAAGTCCACAACCAATTATCGTTTCATTAACACTTAACACAGGACTTCGCTTATGTCAGCCCACTTAACTTCGAGCAATGTTGCTGCTCAAAACTTGGTCCACTGCTCCCAACTCTGGGTTTGTGGGAGTATAAAATAGACAAATTAGCAGAAGTTTCTACTTGTTTTTTATTTACACAATCTACTAATGTATAAATAGCGCCCACAAAACTGTCTAGATTTTTTACTCCATTAGGCACTCAATAAAGCAATAATGAGATAATTAAGAATTTGTATTTTATATGGAACATTGGGTTTTTATTGTGACGAATATTAGTGACACCATCAAACTAAGTCCCAAAAAGTGTTCGCTGTTTAAAAAGGAAGTAAATTATTTGGGTCACAAGGTAACGACACAAGGCATCTGTATTGCGAATGAAAAGATAGAGGCAGTAAAGGATCGGCCAAGACCACTGAACCTGCATGAATTGAGAAGTTTCCTTGGGCTGTGCACATATTACCGCAGATTTGTACCAAACTTTTCCAGCGTAGCCCATAGCCTCCATGAGCTTACAGGAAAAAATAAAGCTTTTGAATGGAAAAAGGAGCAAGAGTCGGTTTTCCAAACATTGAAGGAGCGTTTGTGCACTGCCCCAATGTTGGCATATCCGATTCCAGGAGCAACATTTATTCTAGATACAGATGCGGGTGTATATGCTATAGGAGGCGTTTTGTCGCAACTGGTTGATGGACAGGAGAAGGTAGTTGCATACTACAGCCGTTCAATTCGGAAACCAGAGAGGAACTACTGCGTTACACGGAGAGAGCTGTTGGCATTGGTAGAGTGCATTGAACATTTTCACAAATACCTCTATGGCCAGCGATTCCGAGGCAGGACAGATCACGCAGCGTTGAAATGGCTTCTGCAGTTCCGTAATCCAGAAGGACAATTGGCACGGTAGATCGAGCGGCTACAAAGCTATGACTTTCCCATTGAGCATCGGAAAGGTAGTACCCATGGGAATGCCGTTGCAATGTCACGAAGACCATGTAGTTTGGAATGCAAGCACTGTTCAAGGGCCGAGGCTAAAGAAGACATTATAGATGTCCGGCTAATGACTATAACATGTACGGATGAATGGGACAAGGAAGAACTAAGAAAGCTGGGAAGATACAGATCTGTCACATGTTATGCAAGGGCTCGAACGAAACGAAAGACCAAACAGGGTAGAGATGTTAGCAGAGAGTCCCATTGCGAAGTCATATTGGGCACAGTGGAACAGTTTAGAATTGATATCCGGTTGCCTTCATTGAGTATGGGAGAGTGAGGATGGTCAATGCAAGAAGAAACTGATAGTTGTTCCCAGAAAGAGGATTCCTCACGTGCTCAGCGAGCTGCATAACGGTCCAAGCGGAGGTCATCTTGGAATCACGAAGATTCTCGGGAAGATTAAACAGAGATTCTATTGGGTTGGTTGCCGTCAGTCGGTCACTGAGTGGATTGCGAATTGCGAGGTTTGCAGCAGAGCGAAAGGCCCAAAAACCCGAAGTCATGGCCAGATGAAGCAATATAACTCAGCCATTTGAAAGAATCGCTATGGATGTCGCAGGTCCATTTCCTACTAGCAACTGAGGAAACAAATATGTACTGGTGGTTATGGATTATTTCAGCAAATGGCTAGAAGTATACTCAATCCCAAATCAAGAAGCGGAAACAGTAACAGAAGTGTTTATAAACAATTGGATTGCAAGGTATGGTGTACCAATGGAGTTACATTCTGACCAAATCAGGAATTTCGAATCAGCTGTGTTCCAGGAAATGTGTAAATCATTGGGCATTCGAAAAACACATACAACTGCATTGCATCCTCAGTCCGATGGTATGGTGGAACGTTTCAATAGAACATTGGAGGGGCATTTAAGGAAGGTAGTAGACAAGTACCATAAGGAGTGGGATACACATATATAATTATTCTTGATGGCTTACCGATCGGCAGTGCATGAGACAACGGGCCAAACTCCCGCAAAGGTAATCTTTGGCAATGATCTTTGACTGCCAGCTGATTTGAAGTTTGGGATAGATGTCAATGCGGAGAGAAATGTCAAGAAATCCACTGGGGTCTTGGAAGAAGAGCTGCGAGAGATACACGATACGATAAAGCAAGTAATTCGGAAGGGTTTCAGGAATGAGATTTGGTGCTGTTATACAACCCACAACGAAAAAAAGGTTTGTCTACGAAATTGCAGTGTAATTGGGAAAGCCCGTACAAAGTTGTAAAACGGATCAACGATGTAGTGTACCGCATACAAACCATTGGCAAACCACGAACCAAAATGAAAGTGGTTCATTTGGAAAGTCACTTGTATCTACATAAACGAATCAATCATTATGTCTGCATATGCATATATCTGAGATACTCCCAAAAGTATGCAATAATTGTGCAAGTATCACTCACATATACACGCGCATGGGGTATGAGAGAAGCTATAAAATTGTGCATCTGTAGTTATATCTGAAAAATTTATAGCTGATAACTAACTGAAAATAGAAGCGCCTAGAAATATGCCGGCGAAGAACCCGGACAGTATAAAAGCGGTAACAGTTGAGGCACGAAAATCGGTTTGATTTAAACACGCTATCTGTCGAGCAATAGAAGTGTTATTTTGAAAGTAGTCTAATAACAACCATTTTGCATTATCGAATATTGGAGTTATTTATTCAACAGTTTAGTCCAGGGATGCACCTTAACGTTAAGCTAATCCTTTATCAAAAAATTCCACCGTTTCCGTTGAAACACTTCGAAATATTATCGATAAAGAAATTATCAAGATAAATTTTATCTCGTTTTTAACCGAAACGAAAAGCTTTCGTTAAAGTTAAAAACGTTGACAAAAACGTGATACTTTGTGTTTGAATTGTGCTGGCAATGCTATAGCCATGGTGAAGCCGTAAGGTGGTAACAGCGAGCGGACATACACACACAAACTCCATGTAATTTGTTTATGTAATTCGTTGGTGGTAATGTCAAAAATACTCTGAGAAATGTTCGTACTGTCAAAATTCATGAGAAAAGTTGCAATCAGCTTGGCTAATGCTTTCACCTTTAATGACTCCGCCATCAATCAGCTTTTCCAGCATATTTTGAAATTAATAATCAACATAAACGATTTGATTTCGTTTTGATATGGCAGAAAACGAAACAAAATCATTTCGTTAATTTGACGTTCTTAACGTTAATAAACGAAACGAAATAACTTTGTTTCGTTTATTAACGTTAATTATCGTAACGAAATGATATCGGTTCGTTGGTTAAGCATGCCTGGTATAGTCATTCAAACGTTAGTAGAAGTTTGCAAATAAGAGGAATTGCACTAAAATCGTTACAATGTATAGAAAACATGGCTAATTATTAACCCTCTGTGTGAAATTGCTATAGAAATCTCAAAATTTTACGAATATGGGAAGGATGAACAGACATCTAAGTCCACAACCAATTAACGTCTCATTAACACTTAACACAGGACTTTGATTATGTCAGCCCACTTAACTTCGAGAAATGTTGGTGCTGAAAACTTGGTCCACTGCTCCCAACTCTGAGTTTGTGGGGGTATAAAATAGACAAATTAGCAGTTTGGAAACAGATAAAACTAATTAGTGCACCTTTGGTACTTTTCTTTGTTTTTTCATTAAAAATACAAACATATCACATGACCTTTCTTAATTCAATAGCTTAACTAAACTGGGCAAATATCTAAACAAATCAAAAGAAAATGTTCTTTTCAAAACAGCCAAATATTTGCTTTGTGCCCATTTCCTGAATTTAGAAGTTTCTACTTATTTGTTATTCAAACAATCCACTAATGTATACGGAACACCCACAAACCGCCTAGGGGTATAAAATAGACAAATTAGCAGTTTGGAAGCAGATAAAACTAATTAGTGCACCTTTTGTACTTTTCTGTGTTTATTCATTAAAAATACAAACTTATGACATGGCCTTTCTTAATTCAATAGCAAAATTAAACTGTGCAAATATCTAAACAAATCAAAAGAAAATGTTCTTTTCAAAACAGCCAAATATTTGCTTTGTGCCCATTTCCTGAATCTAGAAGTTTCTACTTAATTTTTAATCGCACAATCCACTCATGTATATAGAACACCCACAAACCGCCTAGGGGTATAAAATAGACAAATTAGCAGTTTGAAACCAGATAAAACTAATTAGTGCACCTTTTGTACTTTTCTTTGTTTATTCATTAAAAATACAAACTTATCACATGGCCTTTCTTAATTCAATAGCTTAATTAAACTGGGCAAATATCTAAACAAATCAAAAGAAAATGTTCTTTTCAAAACAGCCAAATATTTGCTTTGTGCCCATTTCCTGAATCTAGAAGTTTCTACTTAATTTTTAATCGCACAATCCACTAATGTATATAGAACACCCACAAACCGCCTAGGGGTATAAAATAGACAAATTAGCAGTTTGGAAGCAGATAAAACTAATTAGTGCACCTTTTGTACTTTTCTTTGTTTTTTCATTAAAAATACAAACATATCACATGACCTTTCTTAATTCAATAGCTTAATTAAACTGGGCAAATATCTAAACAAATCAAAAGAAAATGTTCTTTTCAAAACAGCCAAATATTTGCTTTGTGCCCATTTCCTGAATCTAGAAGTTTCTACTTAATTTTTAATCGCACAATCCACTAATGTATATAGAACACCCACAAACCGCCTAGGGGTATAAAATAGACAAATTAGCAGTTTGGAAGCAGATAAAACTAATTAGTGCACCTTTTGTACTTTTCTGTGTTTATTCATTAAAAATACAAACATATCACATGGCCTTTCTTAATTCAATAGCTTAATTAAACTGGGCAAATATATAAACAAGTCACAATGAAATTTTGTTTTGAAAACAGCCATATATTTGCTTTGTGCCCATTTCCTGAATCTAGAAGTTTCTACTTATTTGTTATTCAAACAATCCACTAATGTATACGGAACACCCACAAACCGCCTAGGGGTATAAAATAGACAAATTAGCAATTTGGAAACAGATAAAACTAATTAGTGCACCTTTTGTTCTTTTCTTTGTTTTTTCATTAAAAATACAAACTTATCACATGGCCTTTCTTAATTCAATAGCTTAATTAAACTGGGCAAATATCTAAACAAATCAAAAGAAAATGTTCTTTTCAAAACAGCCAAATATTTGCTTTGTGCCCATTTCCTGAATCTAGAAGTTTCTACTTAATTTTTAATCGCACAATCCACTAATGTATATAGAACACCCACAAACCGTCTAGGGGTATAAAATAGACAAATTAGCAGTTTGAAACCAGATAAAACTAATTAGTGCACCTTTTGTACTTTTCTTTGTTTATTCATTAAAAATACAAACTTATCACATGGCCTTTCTTAATTCAATAGCTTAATTAAACTGGGCAAATATATAAACAAGTCACAATGAAATTTTGTTTTGAAACAGCCATATATTTGCTTTGTGCCCATTTCCTGAATCTAGAAGTTTCTACTTATTTGTTATTCAAACAATCCACTAATGTATACGGAACACCCACAAACCGTCTAGGGGTATAAAATAGACAAATTAGCAGTTTGGAAACAGATAAAACTAATTAGTGCACCTTTTGTACTTTTCTTTGTTTATTCATTAAAAATACAAACATATCACATGGCCTTTCTTAATTCAATAGCTTAATTAAACTGGGCAAATATATAAACAAGTCACAATGAAATTTTGTTTTGAAAACAGCCATATATTTGCTTTGTGCCCATTTCCTGAATCTAGAAGTTTCTACTTATTTGTTATTCAAACAATCCACTAATGTATACGGAACACCCACAAACCGCCTAGGGGTATAAAATAGACAAATTAGCAGTTTGGAAACAGATAAAACTAATTAGTGCACCTTTTGTACTTTTCTTTGTTTTTTCATTAAAAATACAAACATATCACATGGCCTTTCTTAATTCAATAGCTTAATTAAACTGGGCAAATATCTAAACAAATCAAAAGAAAATGTTCTTTTCAAAACAGCCAAATATTTGCTTTGTGCCCATTTCCTGAATCTAGAAGTTTCTACTTATTTGTTATTCAAACAATCCACTAATGTATACGGAACACCCACAAACCGTCTAGTGGTATAAAATAGACAAATTAGCAGTTTGGAAACAGATAAAACTAATTACTGCACCTTTTGTACTTTTCTTTGTTTATTCATTAAAAATACAAACATATCACATGGCCTTTCTTAATTCAATAGCTTAATTAAACTGGGCAAATATATAAACAAGTCACAATGAAATTTTGTTTTGAAAACAGCCATATATTTGCTTTGTGTCCATTTCCTGAATCTAGAAGTTTCTACTTATTTGTTATTCAAACAATCCACTAATGTATACGGAACACCCACAAACCGTCTAGGGGTATAAAATAGACAAATTAGCAGTTTGGAAACAGATAAAACTAATTAGTGCACCTTTTGTACTTTTCTTTGTTTATTAATTAAAAATACAAACATATCACATGGCCTTTCTTAATTCAATAGCTTAATTAAACTGGGCAAATATATAAACAAGTCACAATGAAATTTTGTTTTGAAAACAGCCATATATTTGCTTTGTGCCCATTTCCTGAATCTATAAGTTTCTACTTATTTGTTATTCAAACAATCCACTAATGTATACGGAACACCCACAAACCGCCTAGGGGTATAAAATAGACAAATTAGCAGTTTGGAAACAGATAAAACTAATTAGTGCACCTTTTGTACTTTTCTTTGTTTTTTCATTAAAAATACAAACATATCACATGGCCTTTCTTAATTCAATAGCTTAATTAAACTGGGCAAATATCTAAACAAATCAAAAGAAAATGTTCTTTTCAAAACAGCCAAATATTTGCTTTGTGCCCATTTTCTGAATCTAGAAGTTTCTACTTAATTTTTAATCGCACAATCCACTAATGTATATACAACACCCACAAACCGTCTAGGGGTATAAAATAGACAAATTAGCAGCTTGAAACCAGATAAAACTAATTAGTGCACCTTTTGTACTTTTCTTTGTTTGTTCATTAAAAATACAAACATTAAATCACATGGCCTTTCTTAATTCAATAGCACAATTAAACTGTGCAAATATATAAACAAGTCACAATGAAATTTTGTTTTGAAAACAGCCAAATATTTGCTTTGTGCCCATTTCCTGAATCTAGAAGTTTCTACTTATTTGTTATTCAAACAATCCACTAATGTATACGGAACACCCACAAACCGCCTAGGGGTATAAAATAGACAAATTAGCAGTTTGGAAACAGATAAAACTAATTAGTGCACCTTTTGTACTTTTCTTTGTTTATTCATTAAAAATACAAACATATCACATGGCCTTTCTTAATTCAATAGCTTAATTAAACTGGGCAAATATATAAACAAGTCACAATGAAATTTTGTTTTGTAAACAGCCAAATATTTGCTTTGTGCCCATTTCCTGAATCTAGAAGTTTCTACTTATTTGTTATTCAAACAATCCACTAATGTATACGGAACACCCACAAACCGTCTAGGGGTATAAAATAGACAAATTAGCAGTTTGGAAGCAGATAAAACTAATTAGTGCACCTTTTGTACTTTTCTTTGTTTATTCATTAAAAATACAAACTTATCACATGGCCTTTCTTAATTCAATAGCTTAATTAAACTGGGCAAATATATAAACAAGTCACAATGAAATTTTGTTTTGAAAACAGCCAAATATTTGCTTTGTGCCCATTTCCTGAATCTAGAAGTTTCTACTTATTTGTTATTCAAACAATCCACTAATGTATACGGAACACCCACAAACCGCCTAGGGGTATAAAATAGACAAATTAGCAGTTTGGAAACAGATAAAACTAATTAGTGCACCTTTTGTACTTTTCTTTGTTTATTCATTAAAAATACAAACATATCACATGGCCTTTCTTAATTCAATAGCTTAATTAAACTGGGCAAATATATAAACAAGTCACAATGAAATTTTGTTTTGTAAACAGCCAAATATTTGCTTTGTGCCCATTTCCTGAATCTAGAAGTTTCTACTTATTTGTTATTCAAACAATCCACTAATGTATACGGAACACCCACAAACCGCCTAGGGGTATAAAATAGACAAATTAGCAGTTTGGAAGCAGATAAAACTAATTAGTGCACCTTTTGTACTTTTCTTTGTTTATTCATTAAAAATACAAACTTATCACATGGCCTTTCTTAATTCAATAGCTTAATTAAACTGGGCAAATATATAAACAAGTCACAATGAAATTTTGTTTTGAAAACAGCCAAATATTTGCTTTGTGCCCATTTCCTGAATCTAGAAGTTTCTACTTATTTGTTATTCAAACAATCCACTAATGTATACGGAACACCCACAAACCGCCTAGGGGTATAAAATAGACAAATTAGCAGTTTGGAAACAGATAAAACTAATTAGTGCACCTTTTGTACTTTTCTTTGTTTATTCATTAAAAATACAAACATATCACATGGCCTTTCTCAATTCAATAGCTCAATTAAACTGTGCAAATATATAAACAAGTCACAATGAAATTTTGTTTTGAAAACAGCCAAATATTTGCTTTGTGCCCATTTCCTGAATCTAGAAGTTTCTACTTATTTGTTATTCACACAATCCACTAATGTATAAATAGCGCCCACAAAACCGTCTAGATTTTTGACTCCATTAGGCACTCAATAAAGCAATAATGAGATACTTAAGAATTTGTATTTTGTATGGGACATTGGGTTTTTATTGTGACGAATATTAGTGACACCATCAAACTAAGTCCCAAAAAGTGTTCGCTGTTTAAAAAGGAAGTAAATTATTTGGGTCACAAGGTAACGACAAAAGGCATCTGTACTGCGATTGAAAAGATAGAGGCAGTAAAGGATTGGCCAAGACCACTGAACCTGCATGAATTGAGAAGTTTCCTTGGGCTTTGCACATATTACTGCAGATTTGTACCAAACTCTTCCAGCGTAGCGCATAGCCTCCTTGAGCTTACAGGAAAAAATAAAGCTTTTGAATGGAAAAAGGAGCAAGAGTTGGCTTTCCAAACATTGAAGGAGCGTTTGTGCATTGCCCCAATGTTGGCATATCCGATTCCTGGAGCAAGAATTATTCTAGATACAGATGCGAGTGGATATGCTATAGGAGGCGTTTTGTCACAACTGGTTGATGGACAGGAGAAGGTAGTTGCATACTACAGCCGTTCAATTGGGAAACCAGAGATGAACTACTGCGTTACATGGAGGGAGCTGTTGGCATTGGTAGAGTGCATTAAACTTTTTCACAAATACCTCTATGGCTAGCGATTCCGAGTCAGGACAGATCAAGAAGCGTTGAAATGGCTTCTGCAGTTCAGTAATCCAGAAGGACAATTGGCACGGTAGATCGAGCGGCTACAAAGCTATGACTTTTCCATTGAGCATCGGAAAGGTAGTACCCATGGGAATGCCGATGCAATGTCACGAAGACCATGTAGTTTGCAATGCAAGAACTGTTCAAGGGCCGAGGCTAAAGAAGACATTATAGATGTCCGGCTAATGACTATAACATGTACGGATGAATGGGACAAGGAACAACTAAGAAAGCTGGGAAGATACAGAACTGTCACATGTTATGCAAGGGCTCGAACGAAACGAAAGACCAAACAGAGAAGAGATGTTAACAGAGAGTCCCATTGCGAAGTCATATTGGGCACAATGGAACAGTTTAGAATTGATATCCGGTTGCCTTCATCGAATACGAGCGAGTGAGGATGGTCAATGTAAGAAGAAACTGATAGTTGTTCCCAGAAATAGGATTCCTGACGTGCTCAGCGAGCTGCATAATAGTTCAAGCGGATTTCATCTTGGAATCACGAAGACGCTCGAGAAGATTAAACAGAGATTCTATTGGGTTGGTTGCCGTCAGTCGGTCACTGAGTGGATTGCGAACTGCGAGGTTTGCAGCAGAGCGAAAGGCCCAAAAACCCGAAGTCATGGCCAGATGAAGCAATATAACTCAGCCATTTGAAAGAATCGCTATGGATGTCGCAGGTCCATTTCCTACTAGCAACTGCGGAAACAAATATGTATTGGTGGTTATGGATTATTTCAGCAAATGGCCAGAGGTATACCCAATCCCAAATCAAGAAGCGAAAACAGTAACAGAAGTGTTTATAAACAATTGGGTTGCAAGGTATGGTGTACTAATGGAGTTACATTCTGACCAAGGCAGGAATTTCGAATCATCTGTGTTCCAGGAAATGTGTAAATCATTGGGCATTTGAAAAACACGGACAACTGCATTGCATCCTCGGTCCGATGGTATGGTGGAACGTTTCAATAGAACATTGGATGAGCATTTAAGGAAGGTAGTAGACAAGTACCATAAGGAGTGGGATACACACATATCATTATTCTTGATGGCTTACCGATCGGCAGTGTATGAGACAACGGGCCAAACTCCCGCAAAGGTAGTTTTTGGCAATGATCTTTGACTGCCAGCTGATTTGAAGTTTGGGATAGATGCCAATGCGGAGGGAAATGTCAAGAAATCCACTGGGGTCTTGGAAGAAGAGCTGCGAGAGATACACGATCTGGTAAGGCAACGAGCAAAGATTATGAGTGACAAGATGAAAGCCAGATACGATAAAGCATGTAATTCGGAAGGGTTTCAGGAATGAGATTTGGTGCTGTTATACAACCCACAACGAAAAAAAGGTTTGTTTACGAAATTGCAGCGTAATTGGGAAAGCCCGTACAAAGTTGTAAAATGGATCAACGATGTAGTGTACCGCATACAAACCATTGACAAACCACGAACCAAAATGAAAGTGATTCATTTGGAAAGTCACTTGTATCTAAATAAACGCATCAATCATTATGTCTACACATATGTACGTACACGCAGCGGAGAAGCAACTCACAACCACATGCATATATCTGAGATACTCCCAAAAGTATGCAATAATTGTGCAAGTATCACTCACATATACACGCGCATGGGTTATGAGAGAAGCTATAAAATTGTGCATCTGTAGTTATAGCTGAGAAATTTATAGCTGATAACTAACTGAAAATAGAAGCGCCTAGAAATATGCCGGCGAAGAAACCGGACAGTATAAAAGCGGCAACAGTTGAGGCACGAAAATCGGTTTGATTTAAGCACGCTATCTGTCGAGCAATAGAAGTGTTATTTTGAAAGTAGTCTAATAAAGACCATTTTGCATTATCGAATATTGGAGTTATTTATTCAACAGTTTAGTCATTCGAACGTTAGTAGAAGTTTGCAAATAAGAGGAATTGCACTAAAATCGTTACAATGTATAGAAAACATGGCTAATTATTTCATTAACCCTCTGTGTGAAATTGCTATAGAAATCTCAAAATTTTACGAATATGGGAAGGACGAACAGACGTCTAAGTCCACAACCAATTAACGTCTCATTAACACTTAACACAGGACTTTGATTATGTCAGCCCACTTAACTTCGAGCAATGTTGGTGCTGAAAACTTGGTCCACTGCTCCCAACTCTGAGTTTGTGGGGGTCTAAAATAGACAAATTAGCAGCTTGGAAACAGATAAAACTAATTGGTGCACCTTTTGTACTTTTCTTTGTTTTTTCATTAAAAATACACACATTGTGCACATGTCACCACGTGGCCTTTCTTAATTCAATAGCTTAATTAAACTGGGCAAATATCTAAACAAATCAAAAGAAAATGCTCTTTTCAAAACAGCCAAATATTTGCTTTGTGCCCATTTCCTGAATCTAGAAGTTTCTACTTAATTTTTAATCACACAATCCACTAATGTATATAGAACACCCACAAATCGTCTAGGGGTATAAAATAGACAAATTAGAAGTTTGAAACCAGATAAAACTAATTAGTGCACCTTTTGTACTTTTCTTTGTTTGTTCATTAAAAATACAAACATTATATCACATGGCCTTTCTTAATTCAATAGCACAATTAAACTGTGCAAATATATAAACAAATCACAATGAAATTTTGTTTTGAAAACAGCCAAATATTTGCTTTGTGCCCATTTCCTGAATCTAGAAGTTTCTACTCATTTGTTATTCACACAATCCACTGATGTATAAATAGCGCCCACAAAACTTATCTTGATTTACTCAATATTTAACAAGCATCTCAAAAAGTTATAGTTTAAAATGAGTTTAAGAAATTATTTCGTCCTATTTGTCGCGCTTAGCTTCCCTTTCACCCACACGAATGCAGAATTTCGCGTTGGTGGTAGCAGTTCTAGCAGTCCTGTGGTTACAGAGGATGAATCATATGTGGTGGCAATATATTATAACGACAAATATGAATGCGCTGGATCATTGATTACTTTGGAAAATGTGGTTACAGTTATAAATTGCATGTGGGTAGAACCGAAAATGATGACAATTAAAGCTGGTGCTGGGCAAGGGCAAGTTCGCCAAGGGAAATCTTTTATGGAAAATGATATCAACGGAATGAACGATATGAGTTTAGGTATAATTCAAGTGGAATCTCCCTTTAATCGAGATACAGTTCGAACAATAGGACCTTGCAAAACTGTATTACAACCGGGCATGCAAATGGAAGTTAAGGGATGGTCTTCAGAAAATGGTCATCATATCTGCTCTACTGTCGAAAATATAGCAGAAATGGACCATTGTCTAGCTGAATTCTCTTGGCAAATAAATATATTTCACAGCACAACAATTTGTGGACAAGGTGCAAATGGAATAAAACGTGGAGCACCGGGCGTTGTGGGCGGATCTCTTTGTGCTGTGGCATCTTATATACGTAATTCAATTTTATATACAGATATATCTAACACAAAATTTCCTCATTCGTATATAAAAGCAAAAAGGGGGCCGCCATCAAAACGGCTAACAAATGATATCATAAATGTATGTAATACTTAAATAAATAAATAAATAAATAAAAATGTTTTCCTTTTTTTCTTTTCCATGAGGGGATGTACCTAAATTATAATTTTTTATTGTAAAACTTAAGCTGCCAAAATCAAAATACTTCGTGAATTAAAAAATCATTGCGCAAATATTGTTGTAGCAATATCGAAGTATTACATATATGACTGCTGAGTGGAACATCGCCCTATCTCGCCTGAAAGCCTCATTAAAGAACTTGTTGTATAAATGCCCCATCTCACGTCAAAACATTTTAAATTTAGGCAGAGGTAGCGCGTTTTCGAAATGGTGGCTGAGATAGCGTGAAATTCCACTCAGTAGTCGAAATGGCGATGTTCTTATGGTATTATCTAGAAAATGCGATTTAATAAAAAGTTTTGGTTATATTCGTTGAATGAAACTCATAAATTTATTTCTATTTCACCAATTCTGAGTTGACAAAAAAATAAATACATACTTACTAAAACTCATTGAAATACTTATCGCTTTTTATAATATTAAACAAGGTAAAATTGACATCTTTCCAACGTCCTAATCAAGGCTGCTACGCACAGTCCCTACTGGATGAATTGCAGCCAGGGAATATTTTCGGAGCGGACCCTTCCCCATACCGGATCGCTTCGGGATGTAATAATGGACGTACCACAGGAAGGGGCGTTGTTGTAGCGGACGTTTTTTATTCCCACTCTTAACATTAGACCGCTGAGCCCGCCTTGCTGGACAGGTGGTCGTACGACCAATATGAGCTCAAAAACTTTTACAGTAAGGATGAGAAGTAAAAAGCGATTGCGTCGCTAGGCCAACCAACAACGAGAGTGATCGGTTGGCATGGGCCAAAGAGACAGTGCCCGAGAGTAAATAGGCAACGATCAGCTAAACCTGACAAGAGTGCTTTTAAGAGTTAGGAGGCGAAGGGAAAACGCCCCGTCCCAGAACCAGGAAGCAAGCCGGAATGACAGGAACCAGATCTCAAATTCTGCAAGGCGGAAAGAAGGGGGAAGTTCTAGAAACCCATGTACCCTAAAAACTGTAGTGCCGGAAGAGGAAATAAGAAACAAAACGTAAATGGTAATAAGCCAAAGTGAGGTAATGACCAGACTCCAGCTTATTCGGTGTAACTCAAAGGAGCTAATGATGAGACTCCGGTTTTCACCGAGAAGAAGGTGAACAAAGTTGCGAAATAGTCCTTAACTATGGCACTGCTAGATTGCAACAACCCCAATGGACTGGTGTCAACCGAAAGGCAGAGGTGATGGAATTGGGCAAAAAGACTAATAAAGCTGCGAGTGTAGCAGAGACGCCTATATCAGAGGAGGGACAAGCGTACCTACAAACCCCGGAAACAACGAAAAAAAGTATTGCTTGAGTGCAGTGGCGGAGAATTTGGAGAGAGACAAACAGCTCAAAGGCGTTGCGAGACTTACAGATAAATATCCAACACAGTAAAGTGGCGTCGAGCAAGCTCCTCCTGACACTTTAGGAGGGTTTTTTTGATGTGGCGCTGATACAGGAGCCATGGGTCTGATCTGGAGGAAAGGTTTCTGGATTCAGCGCTCGCAGATTCAGCGTTTATTATACAAAGACGAACAGCAGGGTAAGAGATGCAGTCATGGTTAGAAAACACCCATGCTCGTTTATTCTATCTAACTTCAGCACTGCAGACCTGGCAATGGTAGCAATAGAGGGGGAAAAAGAACCGTCCCTTATCCAAACATCCTGCTACATGGCCCATAACGTGGAAGCCCAACCAGAAGAGTTCAAAAGGCTAGTGGATCAAGAAGGGTGCAGAGGACGGCTTGTCATAGGTGCGAATTCGAATGCGCATCACAGCGTGTGGAGAGGGGACGATATTAATGGTAGAGATGAGTCCCTTTTTTATTATATACTATAGAGTAGTCTACAGGTTGCTGACAGCAGTAGCGTTCCTACATATGTCAAGCAATATGATAACACATTGAGTTTTATTATATGTCGGGGTATGAATAGAGAGTCCTTGACAGGACATCCTTCTCAGACCATACACTTTCTGTTTCAGCATAGAGAAGGGGAAACCCTAAGGCAACGGACTGCCAAACAGCCAAAAGAGGTTACCACCGTTGAGGGGTTGGAGGAGTGCAACAATTCTGAGAAGATTCAAAGGGAAAGTAAAGCCACCATGGTGTAGTAAGGAGTTGATTCTTCTTAGAGGGCACGTAGAAGAGATTCTTTAGTTGGCAGTAGTTGCGGAAAATGAGGAGTGTTGGGACGAATATGAGATCTGTTGTGGATCTTTAAACGTGAAATCAACAGGTCGAAGAGGGTTTCATGGAAAATTTTCTGTGGGAACATAGAATGCTATAGCGAAACGGCGAGACTCAGGAAAGTCGTATCCCCCAGCGGATTAGGGGGTTAGAATATACCCGCGGTAAGTATGCTTGTCGTAAGAGGCGACTAAAATATCAGATTCAAGAGGTTGTGTAGCGCAACCTTATCATGTTGCCAGCGCAATATATGTATAGCTTCTCCAAACCCAATTGTCAACCTCACCTTCGAGCGGCGAATCCCGTTTTACTAACAGGCGAGGCTCTGGCGCCCCCAAGCTCCTCATGGAACTTAGGGGTGGGGAGGGAGGGATGGCCAGAAGGTTTAATGTGGCCATATAAATCGTTCCCGAGATGGTCTGGCTATACCTTAATGGAGCTGTGTTACCAGAGCGTACCGGATCTGTATCCGTCAAAGGGCCATCACATCGATAACACTCCCCAAAACTTTCGAGGAGTAACATTATCGCTACAACAACAAAAACAACAGGAAAGTCGTATCCAAGGGAGATGCGGCCCAGGCACTGATAAAAAAGGTCGATGAAGAGTCCCTTGAGGCACTACTTAACACACTTCCCATCAGGAGATGATGTAACAACATCTACACTCCTAATACGGAGGGAGAGGTAGCAGCTTTGATGATAAATGCCAAAATTGAATAGGCAATGAAATCGTCTGCATCCGGAGGATATGAGAGGACTATAGGTCCAATAGTTTGATATCTATTTTGCTCAAAACCATGGAAAGATTAAAAGATGTGTATATAAAATCAAATATGAATGAGGAGTTAACCTTTGCAGCACAACATACACCAAAGGTAAGTGAATCCAAACTGCATTGCATAGGGTGGTCATAAATATAGAGAAAGCCCTGGAACACCAGGAATATGCTCTAAGTGATTTTCTGGAGCTTTCAACAATATCTCGAAATGAGTAAACATGGACAGTCTCAACACAATTAAAGTTCATCCCTCCTTTACAAAATGGATCGGCTCGAAGTTAAGCTGCGGAGTGATCACTTCGCAATGGGGTCTATGCGAGGCAACAAAATCTGTGAACATAGAATCGCTGCAAGGTGGGAACGCTGGTTATCAACCAATTGCTTAGGGGTTTCCACGGAGGACCAATCAAACTGCATATCAGATTACGTTAAAGTCATAATAAACGGCAGATGCCTAACAACAATCAACTCTCTGGTGGATCAGGCACTTCGGCATGTACAGGCCTGGGCATCTGGCGTCGAGTTAACTACCAACGCGGAAAAATGCACGTATTTACTAGCAAATATAGGTCCTAATTGGACAAAGCCTAAGCTTGGAGGTGTAACCCTGCAAGAAAAATATAGCCCCAAAATATCTAGGAGTCATCCTAAATGGTAAGTTGTCTATGAAAGAGAGAACCAAGAAAGCCTACGCGACACCGTATGCATGCAAGAGGATGCTAGGATGCACGTTGACATAAACTCCGTTACGGCAATTGTCAAACCCATACTTTACAATGGGGTCCTTGTTTGGTGGACAGCCACACAAAAAAGTACGAATACGAAACAAATTTAGGGGCATGTAGATTATCAAAGATTAGCATAACGGGAGCACTAAAAACTACTCCGACAGTAACATTGCTTGCCATTCTACACATCACGCCTGCAGATCTAATGGCTAAAACTATCGCGTTAGCCACCGCAACAAGACTCAAGGTCTCGGGGCAACTTGTGTGCAGGCCATATGTCCATAGCAGTATATCCTCGTCTAATATCGGGCAAACGGAATATATGGCCCCATGCTTAGCTTCGACTTCAACTTCGTTTGAAGTTGCGTATCAGATTTACACACGGCGGCTCTTTCTAAGCAACAATTTGACATTTTATATAAATTCTTTCTAAACCTTTTTTTTATTCATTGAAAATTTGAAAAATTATTGTCAAGTATAAGAAATATTTAATAAACTTATAAAAATTTCTATTCAAAATCAGCCAAAAGTTCCTCAATCAAAACAAAATTTACAAAAATCAGAATTTGAAAACATAAAAAAAGACAGCTCAAAGCAAGTCGCCAAGCGCAAGAAACTCAGTGCACGCGCTTTCCTCGTTACCCCCTCTTGATCAAATAGCAAGTTTCAACAACAAAAATATTTGTGTATAAACAGCGACTTGACCCATTAGCGCCCAATGTTCCCAATTGGGAGCATTAGGCACTATGTACACAAATTTTGTACATATTTTTCGTTATCGTTTTTGGCTGATATTTTTATATCTAAAGCATGTTTAGCCAAAGAGCTCTTAAACTTCATGAAATTGAAGGAATTTTAAAAGAACTCCTCGAGGATGCAGAGCTGGATGACGAAAGTGCTATTGATATAGTGCAACTGCCTCCAGATGCTGATACCCTGACTGATTGTGAAGATATTGATGAAGACAATCTTGATGAAGTTACAGAACTGAAGGATGTTCCTGGCGAAGTAGAAATTCATTTTACTGAAATTGAAAAAGATGTCGACTTCACGCCAAGTACAACTTCGAAAAGACAAAAGCTGGAAGAAGAAAATCCAGCCTGCACATCGCGATGGCTTCATACTGATGCAAGTTATAGTAACAATTTTCCATCGCCTAAACGCTGCCAGGATAATATAACTAAAACTCGAGAGAATTTTCAGCAAAGAGAGGCATTTGAAATTTTTGAATTCTTTTTTGACAAATCGCTAGTTCAACACATAGTTGACGAAAGTTTGCGCTATGCACACCAATGTAATTTCAATAACTTCTGCCTTTCTTCAGAATGTTTTCGTTAGTTTCTTGGCATATTGATTTTAACATCATACCACAGTTTACCCAGTGAAAGGATGTATTGGTGCACAGACGACGACGTACACATTGAAATTGTAAGAAACTGCATGCCAAGGAACAGATACCTTGAAATCAAACGATTTTTGCACTTCAAAAACAATGAAAACATTGGTATTCCTGAAAAGGACTTCAAAATAAAGCCACTGATTGAGAAGCTGAATGAAATTTTTTTAAAGCTTAATGTTTTTTCAAAACAATTGTCTATAGATGAGCAGATGGTAAGGTATTACGGAGGTCACTTCTTAAAGCAATTTATTAGAGGAAAGCCAATATGGTTTGGTTTAAAGCAGTGGATCATGGCCTGCGGAGAAGCTCGATTTTGTTACAACATTGAGCTTTATCAGGGGAAAAGGGACCCGGTTGAGAAAGACTTGACTGGTGTTGGCGAAAAGGTTATTACTTCAATGGTTCAACTTCTAGAGTATCCTGAAGACGACGAGTTTTATTTTGACAATTTTTTTTCAAGCTTCAGACTAGTTTCAGTTCTTAATAAAAAACAAGTAAGGAAGGCTAAGTTCGGGTGTAACCGAACATTACATACTCAGTTGAGAGCTATGGAGACAAAATAAGGGAAATCACCATGTAGGAAAATGGACCTAGGGTAACCCTGGAATGTGGTTGTATGACATGTGTATCAAATGGAAGGTATTAAAGAGTATTTTAAGAGAGAGTAGGCCATAGTTCTATTGATGGACGCCATTTAGGGATATCGCCATAAAGGTGGACCAGGGCTGACTCTAGAATTTGTTTGTACGATATGGGTATCAAATGAAAGGTGTTACTGAGCATTTTAAGAGGGAGTGGGCCTTAGGTCTATCGGTGGACACCTTTTCGAGATATCGCCATTAAGGTGGACTAGGGGTGACTCTAGAATGTGTTTGTACGATATGGGTATCAAATGAAAGGTGGTAATGATTATTTTAAAAGGGAATGGGCTTTAGTTCTATAGGTGAACGCCTTTTCGAGAAATCGCCATAAAGGTGGACCAGGGGTGACTCTAGAATATGTTTGTACGATATGGGTATCGAATGAAAGCCGTTAATGAGTATTTTGAAAAGGGGTGATCCTTAGTTCCATAGGTCGACGCCGTTTCGAGATATCGCCATATCAAACGAAAGGTGTTACTGAGCATTTTAAGAGGGAGTGGGCATGAGGTCTATAGGTGGACGCCTTTTCGAGATATCGTCATTAGGGTGGGCAGGGGTGACTCTAGAATGTGTTTGTACGATATGGGTATCAAACGAAAGGTGTTACTGAGCATTTTAAGAGGGAGTGGGCATTAGGTCTATAGGTGGACGCCTTTTCGAGAAATCGCCATTAGGGTGGGCCAGGGGTGACTCTAGAATGTTTGTACGATATGGGTATCAAACGAAAGGTGTTACTGAGCATTTTAAGAGGGAGTGGGCATTAGGTCTATAGGTGGACGCCTTTTCGAGATATCGCCATTAGGGTGAGCCAGAGGTGACTCTAGAATGTGTTTGTACGATATGGGTATCAAATGAAAGGTGGTAATGAGTATTTTAAAAGGGAGTAATCCTTAGTTCAATAGGTGGACGCCTTTTCGAGATATCGCCATAAAGGTGGACAAAGGGTGACTCTAGAATGTTTGTACGATATGGGTATGAAACGAAAGGTGTTACTGAGCATTTTAAGAGGGAGTGGACATTAGGTCTATAGGTGGACGCCTTTTCGAGATATCGCCATTAGGGTGGGCCAGGGGTGACTCTAGAATGTTTGTACGATATGGGTATGAAACGAAAGGTGTTACTGAGCATTTTAAGAGGGAGTGGACATTAGGTCTATAGGTGGACGCCTTTTCGAGATATCGCCATTAGGGTGGGCCAGGGGTGACTCTAGAATGTTTGTACGATATGGGTATCAAACGAAAGGTGTTACTGAGCATTTTAAGAGAGAGTGGGCATTAGGTCTATAGGTGGACGCCTTTTCGAGATACCGCCATTAGGGTAGGCCAGGGGTGACTCTAGAATGTTTGTACGATATGGGTATCAAACGAAAGGTGTTACTGAGCATTTTAATAGGGAGTGGGCATTAGGTCTATAGGTGGACGCCTTTTCGAGATATCGCTATTAGGGTGGACCAGGGGTGACTCTAGAATGTTTGTACGATATGGGTATCAAACGAAAGGTGTTACTGAGCATTTTAATAGGGAGTGGGCATTAGGTCTATAGGTGGACGCCTATTCGAGATATCGCCATTAGGGTGGGCCAGGGGTGACTCTAGAATGTGTTTGTACGATATGGATATCCAATTAAAGGTATTAATGAGGGGTTTAAAAGCGAGTGGCCCTTAGATGTATATGTGAAGGCGTTCTCGGAATATCGACCAAAATGTGGACCAGGTGATCCAGAAAATCATCTGTCGGGTACTGCTAATTTATTTATATATGGAATACCACTAACAGTATTCCTGCCAAGATTCCAAGGGCTGTTGATTTCGCCTTGTAGAACTTTTTCATTTTCTTCTACTTAATATGGTAGGTGTCACACCCATTTTACAAAGTTTTTTCCAAAGTTATATTTTGCGTCAATAAACCAATCCAGTTACAATGTTTCATCCCTTTTTTCGTATTTGGTATAGAATTATGGCATTTTTTTATTTTTCGTAATTTTCGATATCGATAAAGTGGGCGTGGTTATGGTCGGATTTCGGTCATTTTTTATATCGAGATAAAGTGAGTTCAGATAAGTACGTGTGCTAAGTTTAGTAAAGATATATCGATTTTTGCTCAAGTTATTGTGTTAACGGCCGAGCGGAAGGACAGACGGTGGACTGTGTATAAAAAGTGGGCGTGGCTTTAACCGATTTCGCCCTTTTTCACAGAAAACAGTTATCGTCCTAGGAGCCAAGCCTCTACCAAATTTCAGAAGGATTGGTTAATTTTTGTTCGACTTATGGCATTAAAAGCATCCTAGACAAATTAAATGAAAAAGGGCGGAGCCACGCCCATTTTGAAATTTTCTTTTATTTTTGTAATTTGTTGCACCACATCATTACTGGAGTTGAATGTTGGCATAATTTACTTATATGCTGTAAAGATATTAACTCTTCTTTTAAAATTTTAATTTAAAAAAATTTTTTTTAAAAAGTGGGCGTGGTCGTTCTCCGATTTTGCTAATTTTTATTAAGCAGACATAAAGTAATAAGGGTAATGTTCCTGCCAAATTCCATCATGATATCTTTAACGACTGCCAGATTACAGCTTGCAAAACTTCTAAATTACCTTCATTTAAAAGTGGGCGGTGCCACGCCCAATGGCCAAAATTTTACTAGTTTTCTATTTTGCGTCATAAGCTCAACTCACCTACCAAGTTTCATCGCTTAATGCGTATTTGGTAATGAATTATCGCACTTTTTTGATTTTTCGAAATTTTCGATATCGAAAAATTGGGCGTGGTTATTTTCCGATATCGTTCATTTTAAATAGCGATCTGAGATGAGTGCCCAGGAACATATATACCAAATTTCATGAAGATACCTCAAAATTTACTCAAGTTATCGTGTTAACGGGCAGACGGACGGACGGACGGACGACTGTGTATAAAAACTGGGCGTGGCATCAACCGATTTCGCCTATTTTCACAGAAAACAGTTAACGTCGTAAAATCTACTCCCCTACCAAATTTCAAAAGGATCGGTTAATTTTTGTTCGACTTATGGCGTTAAAAGTATCCTAGACAAATTAAATGAAAAAGGGCGGAGCCACGCCCATTTTGAAATTTTCTTTTATTTTTGTATTTTGTTGCACCATATCATTACTGGAGTTGAATGTTGACAGAATTTACTTATATACTGTAAAGATATTAAATTTTTTGTAAAAATTTTACTTCAAAAAAAAAATTTTTTTTAAAGTGGGCGTGGTCCTTCCCCGATTTTGCTAATTTTTATTAAGCGTACATATAGTAATAGTAGTAACGTTCCTGACAAATTTCATCATGATATCTTCAACGACTGCCAAATTACACCTTGCAGAAGTTTTAAATTACCTTCTTTTAAAAGTGGGCGGTGCCACGCCCATTGTCCAAAAATTTACTAATTTTCTATTCTGCGTCATAAGTTCAACTCATCTACCAAGTTTCGTCGCTCTTTTGTAATGAATTATCGCACTTTTTCGGTTTTTCGAAATTTTCGATATCGAAAAAGTGGGCGTGGTTATAGTCCGATATCGTTCATTTTAAATAGCGATCTGAGATGAGTGCTCAGGAACCTACATACCAAATTTCATCAAGATACCTCAAAATTTACTCAAGTTATCGTGTTAACGGACGGACGGACGGACGGACATGGCTCAATCAAATTTTTTTTCGATCCTGATTATTTTGATATATGGAAGTCTATATCTATCTCGATTCCTTTATATATGTACAACCAACCGTTATCCAATCAAACTTAATATACTCTGTGAGCTCTGCTCAACTGAGTATAAAAAAGTGCGTACTACTGGTACTTCCAGATTCAACCGTCTAAATAAGTGTCCGATAAAAACAGATGAGGCTATGAAAAAAGAGCCTCGCGGCGCTACTGATTATAGATTTGATAAAAATAACGAAGTATTAGTTGTTTCGTGGAATGATAACAGATGTGTAAAAGTTATTACCAACCATCAAAGTGTAAATCCCATGCAGCCTGTGCAAAGGTACAGTAAAAAGGATAAAAAAATATGTTGAAGTTCTTCAGCCGCATGTAATATCACAATATAACAAATACATGGGAAGTGTGGATAAGTTAGACTGGCATATCAACAAGTATCCCGTAGAAATTAAAGGAAAAAAATGGTACTTTAGGCTTTTTACAAACTGTCTGGATATTTGTATGTGTAATGCATTCGTTATATATAATTTAAGTCATGACAAAATTCCATATCTTGACTTCATTCGCATGGTAGCGCGAAGCTATTTGCACATAAAAACTAGACTCTCAGATCCGAAAACGCTTGGTCGCCCAGTTCGTACACTCAGGCAGAGCCGAGCCATAACAAAACATGTTTTAGCCGCTATTCCAAATGGAAAACAAAAACGATGTGCGCTGTGTAAAAAAATGCACGTAAAATGTGTACTGAATGCGACCGAGGTATACATGTTCATTGTTTTGTAGACTATCACAACATGATTTAAGTCTTATGTACCCAATGTTCCCATTTGGGAACAAATCTTTCAGATGCAATAAAATATATACATGAAGTATTAAGAAAATTTTGTGTGCATTAGTCTCTATATTTTGGACCATACTAACAGAAAAAGATGATAAAGTAGCAAAACAAAAGTTGGGCGTTAATGGGTTAAGCTCCTATTATATGGAATTGCAATGGATACGCCATTTTAAAAAGTTTTATAAACCTTTCGTACTTTTCCCTCCATAGTCATAACAAAGAAAATAGGAAAAAGCTCTTATAACTCAAAATTTGTACGAAAATGTCAATTTAACACTTAGACTACTGGTGACTGAAATTGTCGTTAACGCTGTTGTGGTCTGACAGACCACAAGGTAATGTATACGTGCCACTACCCAAAAAAAGTAACTGAACAACCCGAATGTGTTACAGTGTTTATTTAATTAAAAAGTATAGTCAAGAATTGTTCCAAAAATGTATGAATGTTAATTGTTTTTAATTAATATGCCAGTCTGAATGAAAATAGATTCGTATATGTCCTTAGTTCGAGGAGTCCCTTGGTGTTTCTTCAGAAATGCATTTGAAACACATTTTACTTGAGTGCGAATAAAAAACCGGATATTTACATTTCATGCAATGGAAACGCGTTTTCCTGTTTCTTTCATCCTCCTTATAGCACATACGGCAAACAGGCCGGTTAGAGGTAGATGGGGTATATATAGGCAAATTATTTTTATTACTTATTGTAATCTAATATTTGCAGGGTCTTGCTATTCTCCCCAGCTACGTCGGAAATGTAATGTTCGGTTGAAATAAGAATGGCAGACTTGTTTTTCTTTGGCACGTACGATCATAAAGAAAAGTCGTTTTCGTAGAAACAAAAGATGATGCTGCTCAGTATACGAGTAGAAGATGCAAGCAATTCTGGTGGAATGAATCTTTTATTTTTACGAAAAGTTCCAACGAAAGTCAAGTTTTTCGACATAAGATCGCTAGCTAGTTCTAGTGATGTGAAAAAAGTTGTCAGCGTATATTATTCGTCCCGTGCGGAAATATTTTTCAACTAAATCCATCAAAACCCGTTGACCTTGATTTGCATATTTTCCTAAGTACATCGCTTAGTTGACCAGTATAAATTTGTCCCTTCAATGGATAATTGAATGTTGCGTCACAAGCCCACTAAACTTTGATTCCATACTTTGCAGGCTTCAATGGAATATACTGTGTGAACTTGGTTTTTCCACGATAAGCAAACAGCTGCTGATCAACCGTTATCTACGCATTTGGGACATAAGCACGCTCTAAGTTGGCATGTAACATAATCCACGTATCATCTATTGGAGCAGTTTTACTAGCTTATAGTCGTATAGTCCTCATATTTGCATTGTCAAATCGAATGAACCGTAAAATATCTTGAAAACGATTAAATGACATATGTAGTTGCTTTGTAAATTTGATGATTATATGGTGCCCAAATCGCTTTAAGCAGCTGTGACGTAGCATGAAAGTGCCGCAAAACAATACCAAACTATTGAAAGCATAACATTCCACTTCAGAAAATGGTTCCCAATTTTGAGTCTTGTTCGGATTAGCTGAATTCCACTTCTCAATAACTGCTTTAGCCTTTCGATTCGTTTCCCGAACAACTATATCAAAAATTTCACGAGTTATAAATTGATTGAAAATCGAGATAGGGTTGGGAAAGATGGATATTGATGGCCCTGGTATAGCTACTACTAGACAGTTATGTGCTGTTTTACAACCCGTCCTGGCGGGTGGAGTAGTGCCCCAAACCTTCCAATCTTTTACAAGAAAATAATGACCACTCGTTGCACTCGCCATAGCTGTTCCCGATGGGAAATTACATCTTCCTCTTCATCGTCGTCATTACTTTCTTCAACACAATCCTCGATTATGGCATTTTCTTCAATATCTGAAGCATCCGAAGCCATACCAAGAGGTACAAAATCAGGGTCAAGTTCTTCACCTCCTGCAAATGGTTCTTTTTCGCTATATTCTTCACCCAAAGCATATAGAGATACTATTCTGGCGTTATATTCCTCTTGTGCGCTGTCAGTAAGATTGCCGTATCGGGTATTACGGCGACATTCTTTTAACATTTTATCCTTTTCCTTTTCACTAACAGCTGAATTCAGTAAACCGTCTCTAGTCACTATTAGAGAATATTTGAGGTGAAAATCACTTTTGAGACAATTTCCATTCTATAAGCTGTCTCGCGTCTCCAGCCTCACAAAAGCAATCACTAATTTATGAGCTTGGCCGGGGCATATCACAAACATGAAATTTTCAGAAAAAGTATGAAAAATATTTGCGAAAAACGCTTTAAATATGTTGTTTTATTCCTAAAATTAATATAAGCATAGAAAAAATTTAAAAACAGGAAATACTTAAAAAAGAACATCGAATCGAAATCATATGTGACGCCGCTGAGATTAGAACTTACACACTTTGGGATTTTCTATACAAAATTGTGAGCGTCGTCTTCGCAAGCTCAGCCACAATACCACCCAACGTTATGTTGACAAAATGCAACATACTGCATACATGACTTTCGTTTACTGAATACCGAAATCATCCCAAGTCATAAAAATTTTCTCTAAAAGAAAATCTCAAATTTAGAGACTTGAGATGAGACTGAATTATAGAATTCAGTCGTAAAGTTCATTTTCGAGCGCTCAAATTTTTTTATGCAAAACTTACTATTTGACTGAAAGGAAATAACTAATTTGATTTTGCATTCAGCTGGTTGTGTCATTTATAGCCAATATTTATAAGGTAGGTACAGTTTCTACGCTGTGGTCTGACAGACCACAACCTGGAAAACCCATATATAACACCAAACGATGTTTTTTATACAAAAAATGAGACAAACGATATTGTTCTATACTGGAATAGAAATTCCTCATGGTACTTTATAAAGTCATAAGACAGTTTGTCGAAAAATGTTGGGAAACCCAAAAATTTTTATTAAAATTTTTGAAAATGGTCTCCCAGACCACAACGCTAGTCTAAGGGTTAAAACTCTTTAATCCTGTTATATTTTTTATGAATATAGGGGCTTATCCATAAAAGGGTTAAAATTTTTCAACGGTATTTGACTCAAAAATATCATGGCTATAACGGGCAGAGTGATTTAAATAATAAGATTTATTTTTGTAACTTAAAGTTAAACCTAGAAGTATTTTTATTGCCAAATTCTTTAAATCTAGAAGGTAAAGTTTTCGCTTATTATCCATGCAAAATTTTGTGAAATGAGTTGCTCCCATGGTTTCCAATTTGTATATTGAAGGTCTCTTAAGCTAGCCCAAGCTTTTCAGCCCAATCAAAAAACGAGACCGTACTAAATTGCACAAAATGTAATGCTAATTTAATACGGGTTAATTAAATTTATTAAACTTGTTTTTTAAAAAGCAGCTTAAACATAAGCTAGCCCAACCCATATGCACAATCAAAAAACGAAAACGTATTTAATGACAGCTAGCCCAACCCTCGATATTTTTATACTCAACTGAGCAGAGCTCACAGAGTATATTAACCTCGTTCGCATAACAGTAATCCGTAACGGCATAAACTAATCGAGATAGATATCGACTTCTCTATATCGAAATGATCTGGGCGAAAAAAGAAATTTATTTAGCCATGTCCGTCCGTCCGTCCGTAAACACGATAATGTGAACTCCTCTTGAACCTCCAGAAATCGTTCTCCTTGCGTGCACGCACGCTATCACGCACAGGCACTCCCATTTAATGCAACCACAGATTATATTTTAGTTTACTATCGTATTTTTTATTTATTTATGTTATAGTTTTATAACAAGTATATATATATTTTTTTTTTTTTATTATTTATATATATATAGTTTCCACAATAGTTTTTGGGTTTCTTTAATTTTAACTGGAATCACTGAGTTAAACTTAGTTTTTTTTTTCAACGCGTGTTCGCCAAGTCCAAAAAATGTATCTCCTAATGATGGCCGCCTTTTTCTATTTTTTTCCGACCTCCCCGTTTCCAACTTGTGAATGGACAACAGGGTTGCACCAAGTGGGAAACAGGGTGAGATCATAAGGCTGCTGTTACACCATCCCCCTTTTCGAAAAAAAAGGTTGAAGTCGACAAGTTGATCAAGTTTGTCGGCTTCAACTTTTTTTTTTTGTGGTATTGGTTTCAAATACCTTCCGAATAGCAAATTAAACAAATTGAGAAAAAAATTGGACATTTGTGGCAGATATACTTAGGTTAACGTAGTTAATATAACTAATTACATCTAAAATTAGAATCTTTGCGGCAAATATAGTTAGGTAATCTAGTTAATTTAATTAATTACATTTATTTGTACTTATATGTGTTATGCTTAGTTTTTCATTTATTGTAAGCCTACATATTTACATATATGAATATTAACAGTTTTTATACCTTTTTGTTTGTTTTTCTTTGTGATTCAAAATTTCATCTACATCGGTTTTGTATAGTAACTTATACATACATTTTCTATTTGTTTATTTTATTTACAATAAGTATTGTTTTAAAGTATGCTACATTTTTTTCCAATTTGCTTAAATTTAGTGAAATAAAATGATTAAAAAAATTTATTTTGACTATCTCAAAATGAAATTGAGTACATCCGATTATATTTATTTGGGTGCTCTTATGCGGTTTTTATGTACCGTTTTGTATTTTTTGTTTTCATTATCAAAAATAGTTACATTTACACCGTCTATATTTGTTACTAAATAGGGGCCCTGATATATGTTTTTATGTTTTTCACGTGGTTCTTTTTGAACTAAAACCATATCGTTTATGTTTACTACTATTGGTTGTGCATTTTTGTCGTATGCATCTTTATTTCTTATTTTGTGTTTTTCTACTAACTTTTTAGCCAAGGCGTGGCATTTTTGCATTCGGTACTTTACTTCTTTTGAATAATTTTCGATATTATAAATGGGATCGATTGTTTCGTTCTTCAATTCAGATGGCACAATGGCCTTTTTACCAAAAATTAATTCAAAGGGAGTAAGTTTATTATCGAATACCGTATTTGGCGTTGTGTTGTGCACCGTATATTAAAATGAAGCCTTCGAATAGTGCTGACGCGATGGTTTTTGCACTTTTATCCGGTATTGATATTGTAACTAAGTATTTTGTCAGATCGCAGATTATGGTAAGTGCGAACTTATTACCATATCTCGATTCTGGCAATGGGCCTATGGTATCAATTACGACAATGTCAAAAGGTTCATTAGGAGTAGGAGTTAGAACGAGTTTTTCTTTATTTCCTATTTTGACTTTATTCAAAAGACATTTTTCGCATTTCCTAACATAACTAACTAGCTATGTCTTTTATCATGTTTTTCCAGTAAAATTTGTTTCGTAATTTGGCGTATAATTTTTTCGTTCCACAGTAACCTCCAATGATGGGATCATTGTGATAAATTGATAATAATATTGATTTTTGTTCCTGATCAGTGATTGTTTCAATTGGATCCATTAAAATAATTTTTAAAAGTTGTAAAAGCTTATTTCCTCTTTCTTTAAAATTTGTAATTGTAATGTGTTAGAAAATTAAATCGTTTTTTGGCCATTCTATTTCCTTAATATTAAGTTTTCCGGCTTCTTTCTCTGGCCTCGAAAGTAAAGTATCGAAATTCTTTATTTCGTTAGAAAATTCAAAATCAAGTAAAATTGTTCTTTTATGCTTTATATGCGCGCATATTCTTAAAAATTGTTTATTGTTTTTATCATGAAATATTTCTGATCTAATACGAGGAATTTTTTTTGACAAGTTATGAGTAAATTTATCATAAACGTTTAATGTTTGTATATTTTCACATAAGTTTAGATTTTCGATAGAACTACATTTATCCTTTTCCTTACTCATAGCCCTAGTCTGAACTGCAAGTATATTTTTGGTTGATTCTTTTATTTCGCCAATGGTTATACGAGAAAGTGCATCAAATCCTACATTTCATTTTCCCTGTATGTACTCTATTGTGAAATTGTATTCTGCCAACTCAAGTCTAATTCTAGAAAGTTTTGAAGATGGGTCTTTCATATTGAATAAATAGACTAAATGCCTGTGATCTGATTTTACAATAAAGTGATTTCCATAAACGTAGGGTCTGAATTGTTTAATGGCAAAATAAATGGCTAGTAATTCCCACTCAATGATGGCTTTCTTTTTTTCTGCCTCATTAAAAGATTTTGACGCATAAAATATGGGCAAATCGCTGCCTTGATGTTCTTGGCTGAGTATTGCTCCACATCCCGTCTTAGAAGCGTCTACTGTAATGGTAAACTGTTTGGAAAAATCCGGGTATTGTAATATCTTTGGTGACATTAGGGATGCTCTTAGTGCATCAAAAGCTTTATCGCATGCTGCGTCCCAGTTAAATGCTACTCTTTTTCTATTCAGTCTATTCAGAGGTGCTGCCAGAGATGCAAAGTTTGGAATAAAGCGTCTGTAGTAGTTGGCAAAAGCTACAAACCATCTTACAGCGTCCTTGTCTGTTGGCTTAGTTCAGTTACGAATTGCGTCTATTTTAGATTCGTCTGGTGACAGACCTTCAGCTGAGCATTTGTGTCCTAGGAATGTTACTTCTGGTCTTAGAAAATTACATTTATTTGGATTGAGTTTAAGGTTGAATGATCTACAAGTATTGAATACTTTAGAAAAATTTTTAATGTAATGGGATTCGCTACAGCCGATGACTCTAATGTCATCTACATAAAGAAAAGTTACATTAGGTGGTATTCCTGAAAATGCGATGGTCATCATCCTAGAAAACGAATTTGGTGCAATATTCAACCCAAATGGCAATACCTTCCATCGCTACGCTCCGCGATCAGTACAAAATGAGGTTATATCGCGTGAATCTACGTGTAATGGTATTTGGTGAAATCCAGAAAAAAGGTCTAAGGTTGAGAAAAATTTGGCTCTGCCAAGATTGTCTAAAATATCATCGATTCGTGCTAATGGAAATTTGTCTGCTATTAGCTTCTTGTTAACTGCGCGAAAGTCAACACACATTCGGTATGCTTTTTTGCCATTTATTTTCTTTTTAGGAACTAAGATAAGAGGACTGTTGTAGTTAGAATAGCTTTCTTCTATTAAATCATTTTCTAATAACTTTGTAACTTGTCTGTTAATTTCTTCCCGCTGCGAATAGGGTAGACGATAGTTCTTTATATACACTGGTTCGTTGTCAGTTAACCGCAATTTCTGCTCATAAAAATTATTTAACGTCATCTTATCGTTGTCAAGCGCGAATATGTCAGCATATTGTATGCATAGATATAAAAGTTCAGATGGTGCATCTTTAGGAATTTGATCTTTTAAGATCGAAGTTATTTCGTTAATTCGCTTCTCATCTGACTTAGTTTTGTCGATTACGTAGACGTGATAATAAGATAAGTTTTCTGCTTTAATAGAATTTTTGTGTACGAATTGTACCTCACTTGTGGTATTGATTAATTTTATGACTGGATTATTGGAATTTGTAATACATCTTGCGGTAAATACGCCTTTTTGTGTTTCTTGAGATTCAACGAAAAGTGGAGTTGTTGAGTGACCTAAGTCGAAAATTCGAAAAACTTCGCATCTTGGTGGTATAACACACATATATATCTCTTTCTGTTCCGTGTAGGATTGGCATATTGACTTTTTCTTTATTTGCCCAGAATGAGATGCTACTATTTGAATAATCTATTACACATTTGTTATGATGAAGAAAGTCTTTACCCAGTATACCCTCTAATGGGATATTGAAGTCATCGTTTACCACATGTAAGCTATGTTCGACTAGATTATTAGAAAAATTTAGGTCTATGTTTATTTTACCCAAAGTAGCAACAAAATTTGATGTAACGCCTGTGATATTAACCATATCGTCAGAATTAATTGGAATTTGCTTATTTAAGCTTGAAATTTTAATCAGAGAAATATCAGCTTGTGTATCTAGTAAAAATGTACATAATTTGTTAGATCCGGTTATATAAATTTCGATAAAATCTGAGTAATTTAGATTTAGAGAAAAAATATTTTTAATATTTATTCGTTTACCTCCTCGTCCCTCAGTGTTCGCTGCTGAGGGGCGAACAAGTTTAAAGAGCGAACGTTTGCATTATTTCGCGTATTTGAACTTCCGGCGTTAGTATTGGTTCTGTTTTCTAGCCTATTTTGACTGTTGATAGTGTTACGCGAGTTACTATTGTTTCGATTGTCGTTGTTTTGCCTATTTTGATTGTTATTATTGTATCTACCGTTATTATTGTTGTTGTACCTATTGAAATTATTATTGTTATTAAACCTATTGAAATTACTATGGTTGTTGTATCTATTATTGTTGTTGTAGTAGTCATTGCCTCTATTGTTATTGCGAAAGTTGGTTTAATTGTTAAACCTTGATCGAAAAGCTAATACCTGTCTTTCTGTAGTCTGATTGTTTTATTCGACTATCATTTTTGCTACTACGGCTTTTGCGTCACTAAAAGAGGATGATGCGAGAATTGATTTGACTAAGTCTGAGCGCGTATTTAGCCTACAAACGTTTACTGACTGTTCGACTGCCATCTCGTGCGCTTTGGCTTTTGATATGCCCTCGATAATTAGAGACCTCTCTAAAGAATCAGATAATTCCTCTATTCGTTTAGCAAACTCGTTTAAATTATTGTTCGTAGCTTTAAGTGAAGCTATTTTCCCTGCAACGACTTTTGAATTGTCTGGCTTTATTCGACTTTTAAGTGTATCTTTAATTTCTTGAATAGATGTTATATTTGTCGGAATAGCTTCTCAAGCTTTCCCTTCGAGCTTCGATTTAACGAGTGAAATGAAAGTTGGCATAAGATCTGGATCTATACAGCCTTCTACTAGTTCAATTTTATCTATGAAGGAGTCTAGCGCTAAGGGGTCACCGTTATAGTTTTCCCTAAATAAGGGCGCCCACGACCCAATAAAGTGTCTCTTTTGCTCTGGTGTAGCCATTATTGTTGGTTCTAGAAAATTGGTACGAGATTGGTTGGAATTTGAGAAAGTTGTTAAAAGCCCTAAAGAATTGTTTGATGTAACGACTGGGTTATCGAAACCACAGAAGTTTCTTGTAATGAAATATTTTCAGTATGAGGTAAAGAACAACTTTGTTCACCGATACGACTGTCGAGTGTTTCCGGCTTTGATGAGTCAGAGAATTCTTCTTCTTCCTCAGATTCGATTTTGTATGCGTCGAAGGATTCTTTTTCTTTCCGATCAGTATCTGGTATAAAAATGTTATCTTGGACTAAGTCGCTGTAGTTCGTTGGTACTTTAACTGTGCAGTTGAGTTTTGTAAAACATTTAATTAATTCTTCCCTACAACGTGATAAACTTTTATTCACAACAATTGGCCGAGGTCGGTTTTCAAAATGACCATTTACCTCTACTAAAATGTTATTATATGCCTCAATTAAAGAATTTTTATATTCATCTAACTTCTCTTGCCTTGTCGGTAAAGAACGACCTGTATGCAAAACGCGTTTTTTAATTTTAAAGAAATTTTATCTCAATTCTTTGAATTTTGTTTCGAAATTTGACATTAGCAGAAGAAAGACTCTTACACTTGCAGCTTTGTGTGCTTGGATATTAAGGAATTTGAATGAAAAAGAAGGTTGAAATGATTTTATAATCTAAATCGAATTGTGAAAAAGTTGCAAGTTTGAGGTATGAATATGGACGAATTTGAATGAAAAAGAAATTTGGAATGGTTTTTTTTATAACCTATATTGTTTGAGTTATGAGTATAACCAAATTAGGATTGAAAGGGAATTTGAAAGGGTTTTATCACCTAAGTTGAATTAGAGAAAGTGGCGAGTTTGTGTCATGAATGTGAAAAAAAAATTTTTTTACTTGAAAGGAAATTTAAAATGATTTTATAATCTAATTTGAAACCGCTTTACTTAAATTTTGTATTGAGTTTTGGCATAAATTTGTTAGGGTTATTTGAAGTTAGAATTGCTTGAAAGTTGATTGAATTGTATTCCAGATGAACCGTCAATTAAGTTTTGGCTTTGAAAAATTTTGTTTTGTACCGGGTGTGCTACCATATACGACCTACAATGGAAGACTGATCTATTTTTTCCCAATTTTCGCAAGACGATATTAATTTTAAACTTGATATGTTTATTGCAATTTAGTATTTATTACAATATTATTTAACGTGTCGGCCGCACCGTTTCGCAGCAAAATGTTCCGTATGTAATTGTAAAAATTTATTAAATTTTCATAATTTAGCGTGTCGGCCGCGCCGTTTCTTAGCAAAATGCCTTCTTTTTTTTGTATATATTTTTATATTAAATCTTATTTTGTTTTACCATTTTTTGTAGTTTAAAGTATTTTCAAATAGAATGCAGTGAGAATTTAATAAAGTTTTAATGTAGTAAATTTTTAAAGTGTTTTAAAAGTATTGAATGTATTCGAAAGTAATTAAATTTTCACAAAGTGTGTTAATGTATATGTATATATCCACCCACTTTATAAAAATGTATAATGTTGCAAATATAGACGTTGTATGTTGTGCTATATTTGGGTATGCATTAATGCAAATTTTTGTTGAAAATATAAATTTTATGTATGACCAATTTCATTTTATTTTTTGAATTTTTTGAATTTTTTTTGTATATTTTTTGAATTTTTTGTATTTTTTTTTTTTTTGAATTTTTTTGTATATTTTTGAACTTAATTCTTTGTATTTTTTTTGTAAATTTTAGTAGAACAATTTTTTGATTGATGCAAAAAAGTTAAAATTCAATTTAAATTTAAAATGTTTGCACTGTGTAATTGAAGGGGAAAAAAAAAAATCTGTAAGTATATGGTATGCAAAGCGAAATCACCCCATTTAATGGAATTATTATGTTTGGTATACATACATACGTATATGTGTTTACCAAAAAATTTTTTTTCTACATACATATATACATATGTGTATACTTATTTTTGTGCTGCCACTGCTGCCTCGATGCTGGTGTTAATCCTGCTGCTGCTTTTGCTTGCTTGGTGTTGTTCGCTGGTGGCGTTGATGCATGTCGCTTATGTTCGCTGGTGCTGACATTGCTACTGCCGTTGATGTTCGCTGGTGGTCGTGGTGGATGTAAAATGGCGAATACTCTGCCGGTATTTAGTGGCGTGGGTTTATATGCCGTTACGATTTCCGAAAAATTTTCTTTTTTTTCAGAGTTAATATTTCCTCCGTTTCTTTTTATTTGTGAGTTTTAGTTAGTTGTATTATTTCCGCTGTATTTGATTGTAGGTTTTAGAATTTTTATTATTTTAATAGATTTTGCATTACTTCCGTATATTTTGGTCGTAGTTTTAGGTTTATTTTTATTATAATTTTGATTTTTTCTCTCATTTCACCCACTGCCACTTTTTACCACGATTTATTGAAAAATTCCGCACCACCACCTACCTGGATCACGGTCGCCATGTAAGTTTTGAGGTGTCTTGATGAAATTTGGTATGTAGGTGCCTGGTCACTCATCTCAGATCGCTATCTAAAATGAACGAAATCGGACTATAACGACGCCCACTTTTTCGATATCGAAAATTTCGAAAAAACCAAAAAGTGCGATAATTCATTACCAAAGACGGTTAAAGCGATGAAATTTGATAGGTGGGTTGACGTTATGAAGTAGAATAGACAAATAGTAAAATTTTGGACAATGGGCGTGGCACCGCCCACTTTTGAAAGAAGGTAATTTGAAAGTTTTGCAAGCCGTAATTTGGCAGGCGTTGAAGATATCATGATGAAATTTAGCAAGAACGTTACCTCTATTCCTATATGTGTGCTAAATAAAAATTAGCAAAATCGAATGACGAACACGCCCACTTTTAAAAAAAAATTGTTTAAGTCAAATTATAACAAAAAATTTTATATCTTTACAGTATATAAGTAAATTATGTCAACATTCAACTCCAGTAATGATAGGGTGCAACAAAATACAAAAATGAAAGAAAATTTCAAAATGAACGTGGCTCCGCCCTTTATCATTTAATTTGTCTAGAATACTTTTAATGCCATAAGTCGAACAAAAATTAACCAATCCTTGTGAAATTTGGTAGGGGCATAGATTCTATGACGATGACTGTTTGCTGTGAAAATGGGCGAAATAAGTTGAAGGCACGCCCAGTTTTTATACACAGTCGACCGTCTGTCCTTCCGATCGGCCCATAACACGATAACTTGAGCAAAAATCAATTTATCTTTACTAAACTTAGTTCACGTACTTATCTGAACTCACTTTATCTTGGTATTAAAAATGGGCGAAATCCGACTATGACCACGCCCACTTTTTCGATATCGAAAATTACGAAAAATGAAACAAATGCCATAATAATATACCAAATACGAAAAAAGGGATGAAACATGGTAATTGGATTGGTCTATTGACGCAAAATATAACTTTAAAAAAAAACTTTGTAAAATGGGTGTGACACCTACCATATTAAGTAGAAGAAAATTAAAAAGTTTTGCAGGGCGAAATCAAAAGCCCTTGGAATCTTGGCAGGAAGACTGTTCGTAGTATTGCATACATAAATAAATTAGCGGTACCCGACACATTTTGGTCGATATCTCGAAAAGGTCTTCAAATATACAACTGAAGGCCACTCCATTTTAAACCCCTCATTAATACCTTTATTTTGATACCCATATCGTACAAACAAATTCTAGAGTCACCTCTGGTCCACCTTTATGGCGATATCTCGAAAAGGCGTCGGTCGTGGGCGTGGTCGACATATAGTAATAGGAGTAACGTTCCTGCCAAATTTCATCATGATATCTTCAACGACTGCCAAATAACAGCTTGCAAAACTTCTAGATTACCTTCTTTTAAAAGTGGGCGGTGCCAAGCCCATTGTCCAAAATTTTACTATTTTTCTATTCTGCGTCATATGTTCAACTAACTTACCAAGTTTCATCGCTTAATCCGTATTTGGTAATGAATTATCGCACTTTTTCGATTTTTCTAAATTTTCGATATCGAAAAAGTGGGCGTGGTTATTGTCCGATATCATTCATTTTAAATAGCGATCTGAGATGAGTGCCCAGGAACCTACATGCCAAATTTCATCAAGATACCTCAAAATTTACTCCAGTTATCGTGTTAACGGACAGACGGACGGACGGACGGACGGACATGGCTCAATCGAATTTTTTTTCGATACTGATGATTATGATATATGGAAGTCTACATCTATCTCGATTCCTTTATACCTGTACAACCAACCGTTATCCAATCAAAGTTAATATACTCTGTGAGCTCTGCTCAACTGAGTATAAAAAAAAGAATTTAAAATAAACACAACAAATTTTTAAAAACTTATTAAAAAAACCCTGCAAATTAAATAAAATATTAATAAAAAAATTTAAACAATAAATCAACTTTGTATTGAAAAGTTTTGGCGCCAACTTACAAAAATCCAAGAATACAAAGAAACAAGTTTATGAAAACAAAACAAAAATATAAATGAAAAGCAATAAAATATGAAATAAAAAATTAAGACAAATATATCTTAACCAAAAAAATCACATTTGCGAAAAAATAATGTAATAAAAAAGTTAAAAAATAATACAACAAAAAATGCGAAAAAAAATAAAACTAAACAAATAAAAAAGGCTACACAAATTGAGAAAGAACAAAAAAAAAAAAAAAATTTATCGTAAGAAAATTTTAAGCGAAAAAAAATTAAGTAATAAACAATTTTTTTTAAGTTAAACGGTTTTATTGAAAACAATACTTACATGAAGTAATAACAATACTAAAAGCTAGAAAATAAGTAGGTAGGTCCTAGGTACTATTCATCACACTCCTCATCAATTTCGGGCGTTGATAATAAAGCGTTGGGCGCGTGAAATTTCTAAAAATACGAGGCGTAGCATAACCTCATTAAGGTTCAGTTGGTCAATAGAAATTTGACGCGTCCAACGCTTTTATTTAATTGCCTATTATTTCTCATTCTATTAGTCCATTTAGTGACTCATTATTACAAGGACTCTTTCCTGAGAATTTGTTACAATCAAAGTCCTCAATACATAATGCTTCTAAAGACTTTACTCGACTCTGCGCCACGTATGCTTGTCCCTCCTCCAACTCTAATATATTTTGATGTCATTTCTACCGGACTGTATGTAATATTTGTTCCAAATATGAGCCAAATCGGACATCATAGGTCGCTTTCTATTCTTGTATGTATTATGTCTTCTAAATATGAGCCAAATCGGACCACAAATACGGTTTTTGTGAATATATCGATCCTTTCACCACCTAGCGGCGCTTTTTTCATAGGTCGCTCTCTATTCTTGTATGTATTATGTGTTCCAAATATGAGTCAAATCGCACCACACTCACGATTTTTGTGAATATCTCGATCCTTGCGCCACCTAGCTTCTATACTTGTATGTATTATGTGTTCCAAATATGAGCCAAATCGGACCACAAATACGATTTTTGTGAACATATCGATCCTTGCGTCACCTAGCGGCGATTTTTTCATAGGTCGCTTTCTATTCTTGTAAGTATTATGTGTTCCAAATATGAGCCAAATCGGACCACAAAGACGATTTTTGTGAATATATCGATCCTTGCACCACGTAGGGGCGATTTTTTCATAGGTCGATTTCTATTCTTGTAAGTATTATATGTTCCAAATATGAGCCAAATCGGACCACAAATGCGATTTTTAGAAATATTTCGATCCATGCGCCACCTAGCTTCTATACTTGTATGTATTATGTGTTCCAAATATGAGCCAAATCGGACCACAAATACGATTTTTGTGAATATATCGATCCTTGCGTCACCTAGCGGCGATTTTTTCATAGGTCGCTTTCTATTCTTGTAAGTATTATATGTTCCAAATATGAGCCAAATCGGACCACAAATGCGATTTTTAGAAATATTTCGATCCATGCGCCACCTATTGGAGTTTTTTTCTCATTATTGCATTGTCATCGTCTATGTTCCAAGTTTCAAAATTCGTGCCAACCAGCCAGCCTGTCAAGTCAAGCTAAATATAAAACCGTTTTAAAACAGAAAAACTTAAACTAAAAAAGCCAATTAAAAACTAAAACGAAACGAAGACATAAAGAAATTTATGAAAAATATGTAAATAAAATTGAAAAGAAAAAAATTTCTAAACTAAATGAACTACTCAGAGTCAAATATATAAGTATAAAAAATAAACTTATGAAACAATATTTTTATTAAAAAAAAATTACAAAAAACAAGAAAGGAAGGCTAAGTTCGGGTGTAACCGAACATTACATACTCAGTTGAGAGCTATGGAAACAAAATAAGGAAAATCACCATGTAGGAAAATGAACTTAGGGTAACCCTGGAATGTGGTTTTATGACATGTGTATCAAATGGAAAGTATTAAAGAGTATTTTAAGAGAGAGTAGGCCATAGTTCTATAGATGGACGCCATTTAGGGATATCGCCATAAAGGTGGACCAGGGCTGACTCTAGAATTTGTTTGTACGATATGGGTATGAAATGAAAGGTGGTAATGAGTATTTTAAAAGGGAATGGGCTTTAGTTCTATAGGTGAACGCCGTTTCGAGATATCGCCATAAAGGTGGACCAAGGGTGTCTCTAGAATGTGTTTGTACGATATGGGAATCAAATGAAAGGTGTTACTGATCATTTTAAGAGGGAGTGGGCATTAGGTCTATAGGTGGACGCCTTTTGAGATATCGCCATTAGGGTGGGCCAGGGGTGACTCTAGAATGTTTGTACGATATGGGTATCAAACGAAAAGTGTTACTGAGCATTTTAAGAGGGAGTGGGCATTAGGTCTATAGGTGGACGCCTTTTCGAAATGTCGCCATTAGGGTGGGCCAGAGGTGACTCTAGAATGTGTTTGTATGATATGGGTATCAAATGAAAGATGCTAATAAGTATTTTAAAAGGGAGTAATCCTTAGTTCTATAGGTGGACGCCTTTTCGAGATATCGCCATAAAGGTGGACCAAGGGTGACTCTAGAATGTTTGTACGATATGGGTATCAAACGAAAGGTGTTACTGAGCATTTTAAGAGAGAGTGGGCATGAGGTCTATAGGTGGACGACGCCTTTTCGAGATATCGTCATTAGGGTGGGCCAGGGGTGACTCTAGAATGTGTTTGTACGATATGGGAATCAAACGAGAGGTGTTACTGAGCATTTTAAGAGGGAGTGGGCATTAGCTCTATAGGTGGACGCCTTTTCGAGATATCGCCATTAGGGTGGGCCAGGGGTGACTCTAGAATGTTTGTACGATATGGGTATCAAACGAAAGGTGTTACTGAGCATTTTAAGAGGGGTGGGCATTAGGTCTATAGGTGGACGCCTTTTCGAGATATCGCAATTAGGGTAGGCCAGGGGTGACTCTAGAATGTGTTTGTACGATGTGGGTATCAAATGAAAGGTGGTAATGAGTATTTTAAAAGGGAGTAATCCTTAGTTCTATAGGTGGAGCCTTTTCGAGATATCGCCATAAAGGTGGACCAAGGGTGACTCTAGAATGTTTGTACGATATGGGTATCAAACGAAAGGTGTTACTGAGCATTTTAAGAGGGAGTGGGCATTAGGTCTATAGGTGGACGCCTTTTCGAGATATCGCCATTAGGGTGGGCCAGGGTTGATTCTAGAATGTTTGTACGATATGGGTATCAAACGAAAGGTGTTACTGAGCATTTTAAGAGGGAGTGGGCATTAGGTCTATAGGTGGACGCCTTTTCGAGATATCGTCATTAGGGTGGGCCAGGGGTGACTCTAGAATGTGTTTGTACGATATGGGTATCAAATGAAAGGTGGTAATGAGTATTTTAAAAGGGAGTAATCCTTAGTTCTATAGGTGGAGCCTTTACGAGATATCGCCATAAAGGTGGACCAAGGGTGACTCTAGAATGTTTGTACGATATGGGTTTCAAACAAAAGGTGTTACTGAGCATTTTAAGAAGGAATGGGCATTAGGTCTATAGGTGGACGCCTTTTCGAGATATCGCCATTAGGGTGGGCCAGGGTGACTCTAGAATGTGTTTGTACGATATGGGTATCAAATGAAAGGTAGTAATGAGTATTTTAAAAGGGAGTAATCCTTAGTTCTATAGGTGGGCGCCTTTTCGAGATATCGCCATAAAGGTGGACCAAGGGTGACTCTAGAATGTTTGTACGATATGGGTATCAAACGAAAGGTGTTACTGAGCATTTTAAGAGGGAGTGGGCATTAGGTCTATAGGTGGACGCCTTTTCGAGATATCGCCATTAGGGTGGGCCAGGGTGACTCTAGAATGTGTTTGTACGATATGGGTATCAAATGAAAGGTGGTAATGAGTATTTTAAAAGGGAGTAATCCTTAGTTCTATAGGTGGACGCCTTTTCGAGATATCGCCATAAAGGCGGACCAAGGGTGACTCTGGAATGTTTGTACGATATGGGTATTAAACGAAAGGTGTTACAGAGCATTTTAAGAGGGAGTGGGCATTAGGTCTATAGGTGGACGCCTTTTCGAGATATCGCCATTAGGGTGGGTCAGGGGTGACTCTAGAATGTTTGTACGATATGGGTATCAAACGAAAGGTGTTACTGAGCATTTTAAGAGGGAGTGGACATTATGTCTATAGGTGGACGCCTTTTCGAGATATCGTCATTAGGGTGGGCCAGGGGTGACTCTAGAATGTGTTTGTACGATATGGGTATCAAATGAAAGGTGGTAATGAGTATTTTAAAAGGGAGTAATCCTTAGTTCTATAGGTGGAGCCTTTTCGAGATATCGCCATAAAGGTGGACCAAGGGTGACTCTAGAATGTTTGTACGATATGGGTATCAAACGAAAGGTGTTACTGAGCATTTTAAGAGGGAGTGGGCATTAGGTCTATAGGTGGACGCCTTTTCGAGATATCGCCATTAGGGTGGGCCAGGGTTGATTCTAGAATGTTTGTACGATATGGGTATCAAACGAAAGGTGTTACTGAGCATTTTAAGAGGGAGTGGGCATTAGGTCTATAGGTGGACGCCTTTTCGAGATATCGTCATTAGGGTGGGCCAGGGGTGACTCTAGAATGTGTTTGTACGATATGGGTATCAAATGAAAGGTGGTAATGAGTATTTTAAAAGGGAGTAATCCTTAGTTCTATAGGTGGAGCCTTTACGAGATATCGCCATAAAGGTGGACCAAGGGTGACTCTAGAATGTTTGTACGATATGGGTTTCAAACAAAAGGTGTTACTGAGCATTTTAAGAAGGAATGGGCATTAGGTCTATAGGTGGACGCCTTTTCGAGATATCGCCATTAGGGTGGGCCAGGGTGACTCTAGAATGTGTTTGTACGATATGGGTATCAAATGAAAGGTAGTAATGAGTATTTTAAAAGGGAGTAATCCTTAGTTCCATAGGTCGACGCCGTTTCGAGATATCGCCATATCAAACGAAAGGTGTTACTGAGCATTTTAAGAGGGAGTGGGCATTAGGTCTATAGGTGGACGCCTTTTCGAGATATCGCCATTAGGGTGGGTCAGGGGTGACTCTAGAATGTTTGTACGATATGGGTATCAAACGAAAGGTGTTACTGAGCATTTTAAGAGGGAGTGGGCATTAGGTCTATAGGTTGACGCCTTTTCGAGATATCGCCATTAGGGTGGGCCAGGGGTGACTCTATAATGTTTGTACGATATGGGTATCAAACGAAAGGTGTTACTGAGCATTTTAAGAGGGAGTGGACATTATGTCTATAGGTGGACGCCTTTTCGAGATATCGCCATTAGGGTGGGCAAGGGGTGACTCGAGAATGTTTGTACGATATGGGTATCAAACGAAAGGTGTTACTGAGCATTTTAAGAGGGAGTGGGCATTAGGTCTATAGGTGGACGCCTTTTCGAGATATCGCCATTAGGATGGGCCAGGGGTGACTCTAAAATGTGTTTGTACGATGTGGATATCAAATTAAAGGTATTAATGAGGGTTTTAAAAGCTAGTGGCCCTTAGATGTATATGTGAAGGCGTTCTCGGGACATCGACCAAAATGTGGACCAGGTGATCCAGAAAATCATCTGTCGGGTACTGCTAATTTATTTATATATGCAATACCACTAACAGTATTCCTGCCAAGATTCCAAGGGCTGTTGATTTCGCCTTGTAGAACTTTTCATTTTCTTCTACTTAATATGGTAGGTGTCACACCCATTTTACAAAGTTTTTTCCAAAGTTATATTTTGCGTCAATAAACCAATCCAGTTACCATGTTTCATCCCTTTTTTCGTATTTGGTATAGAATTATGGCATTTTTTTCATTTTTCGTAATTTTCGATATCGATAAAGTGGGCGTGGTTATGGCCGGATTTCGGCCATTTTTTATACCGAGATAAAGTGAGTTCAGATTAGTACGTGGGCTAAGTTTAGTAAAGATATATCGATGTTTGCTCAAGTTATTGTGTACACGGCCGACCGGAAGGACAGACGGTGGACTGTGTATAAAAACTGGGCGTGGCTTCCACCGATTTCGCCCATTTTTACAGAGAACAGTTACCATCATAGAATCTATGCCCGTACCAAATTTGAGAAGGTTTGGTAAATTTTTGTTCGACTTATGGCATTAAAAGTATTCTAGACAAACTAAATGAAAATAGGCGGAGCCACGCCCATTTTGAGATTTTCTTTTATTTTTGTATTTGTTGCATCATATCATTACTGGAATTGAATTTTGACATAATTTACTAATATACAGAAAAGATATTAAATTTTTTGTTAAAATTTGAATTTTAAACAAATTTTTTTTAAAAAGTGGGCGTGTTCTTCATCCAATTTTGCTAATTTTTATTTAGCACATATATAGTAATAGTAGTAACGTTCCTGCCAAATTTCATCATGATATCTTCAACGACTGCCAAATTAAAGCTTGCAAAAGTTTTAAATTACCTTCTTGTAAAAGTGGGCGGCGCCACGCCCATTGTCCAAAATCTTACTAATTTTCTATTCTGCATCATAACGTTAACCAATCTACCAAGTTTCATCACTTTAACCGCTTTTGGAAATGAATTATCGCATTTTTTCGGTTTTTCGAAATTTTCGATATCGAAAAAGTGGGCATGGTTATAGTCCGATATCGTTCATTTTAAATAGCGATCTGAGGTGTGTGCCCAGGAATCTACATTCCAAATTTCATCAAGATACCTCAAAATTTACTCAAGTTATCGTGTTAACGGGCAGACGGACGGACGGACGGACGGACGGACATGCCTCAATCAAATTTTTTTTCGATACTGATGATTTTGATATATGGAAGTCTATATCTATCTCGATTCCTTTATACCTGTATAACCAACCGTTATCCAATCAAAGTTAATATACTCTGTGAGCTCTGCTCAACTGAGTATAATAACAGAGTTAGTTCCAGATTGAAATTTGATAGCTAACACTATATTAAGTACCGATTCAGCTAGTAAACTACAGATATTGCACCGTCTGGCAATACCCTCTTTCTAGCACAAACCAACATAATGCCTTAGTCAGTTAAACGCTGAATAAAGTACGAAATTAAGACGTTCACAGCTCGTGTGCTCAATAGACTATTTATTTTTTTAGTCTTGACACTTTAGCTCAATAATTAATTTTTCGGTATCATTTGATGTGATAAGCCATATCACAAAAGGCACATAAAATAAATAAACACAAGGCGCGCTAACCTCCGAAGAGATTTTGGGCCGAGCTTCTCTTCCTATTTGGGTCGTTCTACTTTTAATTTTTTTTCTACAAATTGGCGGGACGGAAGCTACATGATTTACACCGACTTCGAACAGCATATGCAAGGCAGATTAGTTTTCACTGAGACCCCGATCGGAAACACATTTTTTTCTAATTTAAAACACTTTTTCCAGATGTTTTCATGTTGCTTTGCCCTGGCATTGAACCCATTATCTTCGGTGTGGTAGAAGGAGCGCTCTACCACCACTACAATTAGTAAACTTTGACTCTGCGACGCCATATGGCATAAATATGTTTGCATGGCTGAAATGCTGTTTAACAGAATTCTTGTGTAAATATATCTTTAAGGTGTTTACATCATTCCTACATTTAATATGAAAACACTCAACTAAATACATAACTAGGAGTACTATCTACTAAAATCCACGTCACATAAGCAGTTTTTCATAAAGATGCGTTTAACTCAGTCTTATGCATTATGAGTAGATTGCACGTATTTTTATGGAGGACGGCATATTGAGCGACACTGGCGCCATCTGACATGAAAAAGTAGTCAACTTGCAACTTTTGTTGCAAGCAAAGAATAAGAAGAAGAATTTGACATTTGCTTTGGCTAAGGGTGCTGGCACACTTTGCATGTGAAATTGTTTTTCCCACTCGTTGGTAACTTTTCTAACATTTTTCTCAATTAAAAACTGCTATATAACAAATGAATACGGCACCAAATATGTTAGGAAATATTTTTGTTGTATAGGGAGAATGTTTATAACAGTGCTTCACGAAATGTTGATGTGAATGGGCAAGGCGAAATAAACCGTAATTGCCAAGTCTGAAGTTCCTTCATATGGAATGCATAAGCTTGTGTTAAACGCATCTATATGAAAAATGTCATTGTGCCGCGGCCTTAACATGTTTTATTTACTCAGTTATAGAAATAAATATTTCATCTATAAAAAAAAAGAACAAATGAAGAAGGCGCATTCCATTTCAAGACACCCGGACACAGTTGAAAAAATAGGGGAATAAAATATCAATTGCATTTTATCGAATTCAATTGCCGATAAAAGCGAAAAAAAATTTTTTTGAGGCAAAAAAAAAAAAAATACGTGTTTCATTATTTTGCCCAAAGAACAACATATTAAAATTTCATCGAAATCAAAAATCATGTCCTGCGCGGACCGGGTGTCTGAAATGGAATGACCTATATATATAAAATGTGTGCGTGGTTATCATCCTATTTCGCTCATTTTCAATACCAATCTATTCTAGGCCCAGATTAGCTCGTGTCCCAAATTTGGTGAAGATATCTCAATATTTACTCAAGTTATGGTGTTAACGGACAGACGGACGGAGGGACGGACATGGGTCAATAAAATTTTTTTTTCGACACTGATGATTTTGATATATGGAAGTCCATATCTATCTCGATTCCTTTGGTTGTACCAACCGTTATCCAGTCAAAGTTAATATACTCTGTGTGCAAAGCACAAATAAATTAAAAAAAAAAAAAATTAATTTAAGGCGCGATAACCTCCGAAGAGATCTAAGGCCGAGCTTCTCTTCCAATTTGCGTCGTGCTCCTCTTGATTTTTCCCTACAAATTGGCCGGACGGGACCTACATGTTTTATGCCGACTCCGAACGGCATCTGCAAGGCAGATGAGTTTTCACTGAGAGCTTTTCATGGCAGAAATACACTCGGAGCGCTTGCCAGACACTTCCGAGGGGCGACCCCGCTTAGATAAATTTTCTTCTAATTGAAAAACCTTATTTCTAAAATTTTGATGTTGCTTTGCCCACGAGTTGAACCCAGGGCATACGGTGTGATAGGCGGAGCACGCTACCATCACACCACGGTGGCCGCCAAAGCACAAATGCCTACTATAGTAATCCCGAAGGGATTCTGAAATTGTTCCAAATGGGTTCCAAAATAGTGTCTAAATGATTCCGAAACTTATCCAGAAGTGGTCTTAAAATTGCCCCAAAATTGCATGGAAATAGTTTCAAAGTGAACCTGAAGTATAATCGCGAAGAGCTCCTCAAGTCTTCTCGAAATATTCACGAATTAGTCCAAAAAGTTCCATGAATGTGCGATACATTTCCATCCCCTTCAAAATTTGGTCTGAGTCCGTCAATCCGTTACGCATGGTCAAAATGGCACTTACGTAGCTTCATATTGACTGAACAAAATTTGTTGTCACGAAATAGTTTCGAAACGATTTTGAAAATAATCCCAAAGTTATCTTATAAAGTCCTAAAAGTGCTTGGAAAAATTCTCGAAATGATTCTAAAAAAATCCGGAAGTGATTCTGAAATTGTCCCCGAAATAGTCTCGAAATGCTTCCAACAAAATGCCAAAGTTATCCTAAAATTGCCCAAAATTGCATCCAAATGAATCTTAAAACAAGTAAGGAATGCTAAGTTCGGGTGTAACCGAACATTACATACTCAGCTGAGAGCTTTGGAGACAAAATAAGGGAAAATTACCATTTAGCAAAATGAACTTAGGGGTAACCCTGGAATGTGTTTGTATGACATAGGTTTCAAATGAAAGGTATTAAAGAGTATTTTAAAAGGGAGTGGGCCTTAGTTCTATAGGTGAACGCAATTTCAGGATATCGCCATAAAGATGGACCAGGGGTGAATCTATAATGTTTTTGTACGATATAGGTATCAGATTAAAGGTATTAAATGAGGGTTTTAAAAAGAAGTGGTGGTAGTTGTATATGTGAAGGCGTTTTCGAGTTATCGACCCAAATGTGGACCATGCTGACCCCGAACATCATCTGTCGGGTACCGCTAATTTATTTATATATGTCATACCACGAACAGTATTGCTGCCAAGATTCCAAGGGCTTTTGATTTCGCCCTGCAAAACTTTTTCATTTTCTTCTACTTAATATGTTAGGTGTCACACCCATTTTACAAAGTTTTTTCTAAAGTTATATTTTGTGTCAATAAACCAATCCAGTTACAAGGTTTCATAACTTTTTTCACATTTAGTATAGAATTATGGCATTTTTTCATTTTTCGTAATATTCGATATCGAAAAGTGGGCGTGGTCATTGTCGGATTTCGGCCATTTTTTATACCAAGATAAAGTGTGTTCAGATAAGTACGTGAACTGAGTTTAGTAAAGATATATCGATTTTTGCTCAAGTTATCGTGTTAACGGCCAGCGGAAGGGCAGACGGTCGACTGTGTACAAAAACTGGGCGTGGCTTCAACCGATTTTGCCCATTTTCACAGAAAACAGTTATCGTCATAGAATCTATGCCCCTACCAAATTTCACAAGGATTGGCTAATTTTTGTTCGACTTATGGCATTAAAAGTATTCTAGACAAATTAAATGAAAAAGGGCAGAGCCACTTTCATTTTGAAATTTTCTTTTATTTTTGCATTTTGTTGCACCATATCATTACTGGAGTTGAATGTTGGCATAATTTACTTATATACTGTAAAGATTTTAAATTTTTTGTTAAAATTTGACTTTAAAAAAATTTTTTTTAAAGTGGGCGTGTGCGTTATCCGATTTTGCTAATTTTTATTAGGCGTACATATAGTAATAGGAGTAACGTCCCTGCCAAATTTCATAATGATATCTTCAACGACTGCGAAATTACAGCTTGCGAAACTTTTAAACTACCTTCTTTTAAAAGTAGGCGGTGCCACGCCCATTGTCCAAAAATTTACTAATTTTCTATTTTGCATCATAAGGTCAACGCACATACAAAGTTTCATCGCTTTATCCGTCTTTGGTAATGAATTATCGCTCTTTTTCGGTTTTTCGGAATTTTCGATATCGAAAAAGTGGACGTGGTTGTGGTCCGATTTCGTTCATTTTAAATAGCGATCTGAGATGAGCACCCAGGAACCTACATACCAAATTTAATCAAGATACCTCAAAATTTACTCAAGTTATCGTGTTTACAGACGGACGGACGGATGGACGGACATGGCTAAATGAATTTCTTTTTTCACCCAGATCATTTTGATATATAGAAGTCTATATCTATCTCGATTAGTTTATGCCGTTACGGATTACCGTTATGCGGACAAAGTTAATATACTCTGTGAGCTCTGCTCAGCTGAGTATAATAATCTTGGAAGTCATGTTCACTAAGCAATCTCGAAGTAGTGGCATTCCCCCTTTCCTGAATAACATGATGTATTCATCTTTAATTGAATGATCTGGTATGTCTTTTTTTTATTGTATGAATCGTAGTGCCCCCATTTTAATGGAAACCCCCAAAAGTCCCATTTTTGCCGCCCATTTTTCTTTTACCGAACTTTTACGGATATGTTCAGAAGCTTCGCTTTTATTAAATACATCCCGTTTTTACTGCCGACCATTCATATAGACCTCGAACCTCGGTTTATAGCTTACCAAACTCGCCCTTGATTTATAATTCCAATGAGGTTTTATTGTTTGGCTGTCGAAAAAAATTGTTTAAATGGCGTTGACATATACGGGTAGTGCGAGTAGATTGTGACCTTCACATCTCAGTCCCTTTTGGAGCCGTTAGGCAGATTTGTGTGTCATTCCTACTTTAAAGCTTAAATCTACTTACAAACTTCGGTACCTCAGTTTTGCTCATAAGTGAAAGATCAATCAAGTTACTAAGCTAAGTGTTACAAGCTCGAGAGGTACCAACACTTGCAGTTATGTATATCAATAGTTTGATATTGAATATCGTCTCACTATTCAAAAGAGTCATATGTCTTTATAGAAAATAATAATTTTCTATTTAATTTTGATTAATATATTTTAAACTTTATTTTTTTAAAAGATATTTTTGATGACTTAAAATTAATAAATAAAAAATAAAATTAATTAATAAAAAATAAATAATATAATAAGAATAAATTTAAAATATAACAAGTATATTTGTTTGTTTGAGATAACTCTACATATACTCCCCCTCCAGAGAAGCGAACAATTTATTAAACGGTTTTATTTTTTTTAGTGTTAATTTGCAGTGTACATTTATTACTGTAAGAATTTTGTAATTTTTTTGTTTTTAATTGTCAGATAGTGTTTATATAATTGTGTTAAGTTTACGTTGGTATTGATGTAAGTACTCAATCTTTTGACGATTCGATGCACTTAATAGCTAATTTTATTTTTTAAATGGTAAGTGTTGTTATTATTTATTTATTGTATTAATATTTATATGTATACTAATATTTGGTTTTGTTATTGCTATATTGTTAAAGGTTTAAAATATCTTAATAGCTGTTTGTGAAATATTGTCAATTATAATGATACGTTTGAAGAACTTAGAATGAGGTTGAATGATAGTAGATGGCAACTTTGTGTGCACAATCATTCAAAAATTAAAAACTTGTATTATGCAGAATATATATTCAATATATAATTGTACTCAGCATAATGTATGTCCAAGTTGTTGATGTGGAATGAAAACTTGATTCCTTTATTTGTTTGAGGGTGATATGAAATTGTTATTTATTCGTGTCATGGTAATGATTTTAATATTGAGTTTTAAATATTATTTTAATAATTTCATAAATTATTGTAAGAAATCTCTTGTGATTTTTAAAATTGATTCTAGTAATTAGTTTAATTTTAAAAATTTTAAGTTATTTCTTTTTTCTGTATATTTTTGTTGTTGTTTTAGAATTGAAAATGAGGTTATTGTTTATATTTTGAGTTAGAATATTTGTTGTTGTGAAAGTTCTTGTATACATAATTGATAAATGTATTTATTTATGTACTGGAGAAGAAGTTTACACAATTAAAACATACTTAATATTACTTTAATTTTAAAAAAAATTTAATAACATTTTATATTTTTAGTGATGTCATCAATAATACGTATTGAAATAAGATAACTTGATGTCTTGTTTGTATAATGGTTTAACAAAAGATTTACGAAAGAACGTTTTTTTTTTTATCGTCACATTTAGATGTGCAGCATTTTCTTTTAACTTGAGATATTATCGTTGTATCTGAGATAACATAAAGTTGTATTTAACAGATTAAACATTTATTATTACGGGTCAGTTTGGATGGAAAGGTAGTATTACTTGTAACCATTTTACATACACCCACGATCATCACTCTCATTGTCAGGAGTCTTATTTATCTTAATATAATAGCAACTTCATTACATACATACATCACAAAAGCTAGACACAAAACGTTTAATTATTTTTGCCTTTTTATGCTTCTAAAAATAGTGAGCGCCTGTAATTAACGACGGAAGCTTTCATTATGCATACAAATTGAGGACAATAATATTCAATATTGGTATTAGTATTCATATTACACATTTTCTTTATTAAGCTTGCTATTGGTTTTGATTGTTATTGGGATTTGTACCAATACCGCCGCCATCACTAACAAAAAAAGACAGAGAATTGAATGAGGAAGGTGGGGTTTGTGCATAAATAATTTCACTATAATGTATTGATATCGCTGACGTTTGATATTGTTGCATATGCAGTTGTAATTGTACTTGTTGTTGTTCAGCTTGTTGTTGTAGTTGATCTTGCCTAATTTGAATCTGTTCCAATTCTAATTCTTCATCCAATTGTTTCATTAATGAATCCTTATTGGCATGTCAATATTTGACGGGAATGCGTAGCGTCGTGTTTAAAATATCGGTATGTTCTTCAAGTGAATTTGTGGCAGGATCGTATGCACATTTGCTGAAACCAGAGATAGTTTAGCTGCACTTCTATTTGTGGTATTGTATTAGTCAGTAGCTCTGCGATACGTAAAGCGCCACATTCAGCAATTGTATCACATATATACTTATATAAATTTCGGTCCGTTGGTAGAATCGCCAATATAGAAAATAATAATTTTCTATTTAATTTTGTTTAATATATTTTAAACTTTATTTTTGATGACTTAAAATATTTTAATTTTTTAATAATAAAAAATAAATAATATAATAAGAATAAATTTAAAATATAACAAGTATATTTGTTACAAGTAGATAACTCTACAGTCTGCACCGATCGCACCACTACCTCTTACATATGTACATAGTGCTGCCTTTAACTTGATTTAACCCAGATATGCCCATTCATTGTACAGGAAATTTTCCATCGTGATTTTGTATTATTCCCCATTGAAATGACAATAAAAAGACGAACTGATAATGATTTAAAAAAAAATTTATTTTGTAAGTTGGATTTTAGAGCCGTCCTATATATAGGACATTGAACACATGGTATACTATGACATCATTTAAATTATTTCCTGTGATATGTAACAAAACATTTGACATGTACTCCAATATTACATTTTTCGCACCTTGTTGTTGCCTTTTGATGGCATGCGCCACACCTGGTTTGTTTATCTTGTGGAATTACCAAATGATCCATTCGATCATAACGCAAATCGTCGATGGAACTTTGTGAAGGATGTCCTTTTTGATAGACATTACCCCTTTTACTTTGGGTGAGCAAAGTTGTCGCAATACTTCTTCTGAAATATAATTGATCCATTGTTCCACCATTATGTTTATGTATCTGCCAGGCATTTTGAACAGCCATATCCACACAATGAGTTTTGAGGGGAAAATACCATTTCTTACCTCTTATGGCAGTGCGGTAAAGACTAATATTTTGGTCTGAACGGTTAATACCTCCCATGCTCTTATTATAATTTTTTACGACACACGGTTGTTCAACTTGTATGTATTTCTTTTCCTTTTGGGAGTAACGCGTGGTTAAATTTGTGTGATTCACTCCGATTGCATTGGAACAAAAGGTCACGATATTATTGTCGTTCCACTGTATGAATGTTATGAATATTATGTTGTTGTAAGGAACCATGGCTTCTTCTACCCTATAATTTTCTTCAGTATAAGGCAGCTTCCATAAACTTTTTATTCAAGTATGTAAACAATGGTCTTACTTTGGAAAATTTGTTAGACTCGTCTAAAGAATTGTTATCATTACAATGGATGTTGGAGATTATGAACTCGAATTTGTTTTTGTCTTGATATAGCTTCACAAACCAGTTCGTTGCTGCAATCTTTCGGGCGTTCCCCGAACATTCTTCTTCTGGGGATTGGAATGTATCCACTAATAAGCAGTACTCCAATGAAATATTTCATTTGAAATATATCCACCTGGAATGTTCTATTTCTTTGAGCTGCATACCTATTTGTCTCTCTTGTCAATATTTCAAATAACTCATCGTCAAATATTGAGTAAAAAAGAGCTAGGTGAATATTCAACTAAATCGAGAACTTCATCAGTGTTTATAAACTCAGCATCTGCGCTAAAAACTTCTCCCTTCACGAAGAAATATTGTTTTCTTTTTTTAAGAATCTTTTTCTTCGGGAGAAACTTTTCTACTTCAGAAAATGGTATGTCATCATCAGAATCCCACTCATCATGCACATTGTATTTCGAAAATACTTCAACGCCGCTATTCATTTGCGAAGCTGGTAAATTATTTATATCAAAATTATCTTCCTCGCCGGAATCCTCGTCGGTAACGTCTACATTTGCATTTGTTGGTGGGAATAGTGCTATGGTATCAAAATCTGTACTATCATCTTCAAAAATGGTCAAAGCTCATGTAGAGAAAATCCCCTAAAAAATGTATATGTAGTATAATATGTGCCCAATATCTTACATGTAGGACACCAAATTTGATGCTAATAAAACAACTTCACTATAACACCAACAAAAGTTTTCTATATACATCACAGTGGACGAATATTTCAAATATACGAACTACGACAAAAAACATTGATTTTTTATATTTGAATTAGCTAATTTTTCCTTACCACGCAAAGGTAGCGAGAAATTCCGACATTTTGAAGAATTTGTAAATTAATTTCGCAGAAATGGTAGAGAAAACTAACCAAAACGAACTGTAGTCAGCATGGTAGAGACAAAAACTAACCAAGGGAGTAAAATTAGAGGTTCTCGACAGTCCGTTACTCTTTATGTAAACAACTGAGTAGGTGGACTATATACAGGACATTGGGCATATCTGGGTTAAATTTAGTTTGCAAATAATGTGGTTTTGACAGCTTGACTCTTTCTTACTTTTAAAGGTAACGTTTGATTGGCTGACTAAGGGGGAAATGCTCATACGTTTTACAATTTTGTATTAGTAATCAAAATAAGTAGTTAAAATAAAAGCCTTTTATCCTCGAACGCGTTTCGATGCTCCCAAGTCTTCCTCAGGGAGTTGTGTGTATTTTTAACAGGCCCATTTTAAATTAAGTCACCAAAGGAATCAACAGCGTATCAAAAAAACTAGCAAATGCTTAAGCTCATATATCAAACAACAAACAAAACAATTGCATCATACGTTTCTTACAAGCAACACCGAAATCAACAAGCTTTAGATGGATTTCATCAGCTTCTCGCTGCGAGTGACCTACATCAAATTTCAACAATTTCGCAAAGATTGCCATCTTTGATCAGCTGATTAAATGAAAGCGGTCGAAAGAGTTGAGTTGTACATACATGCATATATACATACTGTCATTTCTTTTATACATCACACCTTTTGCTGTCAATCTCACTCATGACGCGTGTTTTTCAACTCACTTGTTATCAATATTTTGCTAGCAAAGACCAAAGTTGTCCATGAAATGCACGTGCCAACAACACAAAAGTCAACAAACGAAAGGTGTGTGAAAAATATTGAAAACCTTATAGACTGTGGTTGGTTGACTCATTCATTTGAAACAAGTCACAGCGTGAATTGTTGATGAAACTGGAATAACTGAGAGTATTATTATATTACAACTGGCCGGAGCTGACTTTTTGCTTAAAACTACCCACTTAAATAACACCCAGCTGTCAGTTACTTGGCTGTAACTAGAATAATAAGGGTAGAAGGAATATATCCCTGTGACTTTTGAAAGATGTTCATCATAGGAGCTGAAATTGCATATAAACGCAAAGAGTAGAAAAATTTCGCTTAAGGGTTGTATTACAAGAGCATTATTTCTCTTTATTCTTTTTATATTTAGTTTAAGAGTTCATTGAATTAGCACTTGGTGAGAGTCTGCGATATTGAATCACATCAATAGCGTGCCCTTTTGTTAAGAAGTCAATATTCAGACTAACAGAGACTGGGTTCAGCTTTTGCAGCTTGTATTAACTTGAGGGATTCCAATTTTCAAAAGTACAAATTTTCTACGGCTTTACTTGAGGGTCGTATGTTTAACGGCCTGAAAGTACTGAAGCAATTAGCTTTACGGGAAGCAAGCCAGAATAATTTCAGTTCTAGGGTAATTTGTAGTTGAGGCTTCTATATGTTATCTGTGCCGCTATACAATTAGAACATATTAAAAATTTACATAAAGTGATTAGTAAAGCCTTAAAATATATCTAATTTACCTTTCAAATAGTTGCCAACGTCCTCCAAGTCGATTTCCTTAAGTAGCCTTGTCAATTTTTGGTCTTCACTTATTACGCTTTCCTCAGCGACCAAATTTTGGGTATCAATTTGCAGTACTTCACTTGTGTATACAATGTCATCAATATATTGTATTTCTTCCATTTTGATATTCAAATATTAAATAATTAAAATCTTTCACTCCGCATGGTTTGCGTCTTACTGAATGAAAATTGCACAGAATGTCCCGTTAGCCAAAACATAGCAAGCTTAAGCATGGAATGTTAAATCAAGCACTTTCTACTTGATCTAAGATTGCGCACTTGGAAATCGCACCAATGCTCCGACTGTGGCGAATACCAACAAGCTCCCTCTGCAGAAGCTGTCAGGATGAGGAGGAAGAGGAGTCGATCTACTACTTTCTCTGCCGCTGCCCGGGGCTTCACAGAAGAAGGCTCAGATTTCTGGGCTCACGCTTCTTCGACAGGCTGGCAGAGGTTGGGAAGGTGGACGTCTCGCTTCTTCTTGGGTTCATCAGGGAAAGCAAGTGGTTCGTTGAGAACCGCTAGGAGGTAATGGGGCAAAACGAATTTGCCGCCACCCTGTACTTACTGAGGGCAATAACGATGGACAAAAAATGTCTCCGAGTGGAAGTGTGGGTATCGCCCACGCACGCCTCTTAACCTAACCTAACCTTGAATTAAAAATGCATTTTTAAATCAAAATTGCTAATTTTAATTAAGGTTTTTCATAGTTAAAACAACATTGTTTTAGTTAAAATTGAGCATTTTAGGATTAATTATGATCGTACTTAATTATACCCAGCTGTACTTGTACACAGGGTATTATAACTTTGATTGGATAACGGTTGGTTGTTCAGGTATAAAGGAATCGAGATAGGTATAAACTTCCATATATCAAAATCTCAGTATCGGGAAAAATTTGACTGAGCCATGTCCGTCTGTCCGTTAACACGATAACTTGAGTAAATATTGAAATATCTTCACCAAATTTGGTACACGAGCTTATTAGGGCCCAGAAGAGAAGAAGGTATTGAAAAGGAGCGAAATCGGATGATAACCACGCCCACTTTTTATATATATAATCAGGGCTGTCATGGAATCCAATTGCTGTCGGAATCGGATTTAAAAACGACAAAAAAATAACTTTGGTGTCATGAAATCCAATGTTATCGGTTTAATGTTCGAATCGGAATTAGTGTCGGTTTTAGGTGTCACAGAATCCAATAATATCGGTTTTGCTATCGGAAACAAACCAATCAGTTAAATGCCATTGGATTTCATTTTTTCATAGTTGTTTTTCTCTTGCAGTTGAATATTTTCTAAAAATGTAAGTAAATAAAGGTTTATTTTATAAAAATAAATGTAAATTTACATATATTTTCATTCTTAAAAGGGGAAAGCATAAAAATTCAATGCAAAACAGTATTTTTATTGAATTTATGGAAAAATATCCAGATATTGCGAAGGGCTTCACGAAGCGGGATAAGCCAACTGTTGACGATCTTTGGCAACAGTTAGTTACGTCGCTAAACAGTGCCGGTCCACCACAAAAGGATGTGAATGGATGGAGAAAGGTTAAACATAGTTGATACTTAAACGTAATATAACTTTAAATTGCTCAGACGTTTACAATTTTCACCACTTTTACTGGCCTGTAGTGCAAGGTGCCTAATAAGCATCGAAATCTGCTTTTTAGCACTCCTATTGTTCGCTCTACAATATTTCGACCTGATGAATGCGCCAAATTAAATTTATATTCTTTGGAGTTGTAGCTTGGATCTCTGTATGGTGTTAATAAAAAAGGTTCTATGCCATATCCACTATCTCCTAACAATTTAGATGTCCGGTCACCTGACTCATACTTCCTAAGGAAATGTCTTCTGGCCCTACTAACGTTCCATACGAAAGAGTCATGGCTAGAGCCGGGATACCGAGCATCGACCGTACGAATTTTCATGTCAGCATCACAAATCCAGTTTTATAAGCAAAATAAAATTAGTATTAAAGACTACTTACAATCATGGCATTCATACTGAAGTATCCCTTTCGATTATTGAATAAATGTTCGTCAGTACTCGGCTTGATGATTTTTATATTTGTCCCGTCAATACAACCAATTATGGAAGGAATTTTGTACTTTGTATAAAAATAGTCCCTTGATCTGCGTTGTTCGGGTTCGTCCATTTCTAATTTCACCCACTGTGGGCAAACTAACTGATTCATAACGTTGAGCACATCATCTAAAATCGTTGACACCGTGCTTCTAGCTACACTTATGCTAGAATCCTTGCCAACTGATGTTTGATATGATCCTTCAGCTAAAAATCGTAACGTAGCTGCTAGTTGCAGCACTGTCAGAACTTTCAAACGAGTTAAGTGTCCTTCAATGGTGTTCAATACCATTCGAAAAGCCTCTTTGTTTATGCGATAGTATGCAACGAAACTGCAAGTACACTATAAATATTTCGAAACGCACATTAAGGATTATTTTTACTTACGCTCTCTCTGGCAGCTCCAATGGATTGCTGCGATCTCTCAAAATTTTTCTTTTCACCTTCTCACAACTTTCACCTTCCAATAACAACAACTGCTGATGCCATTTTGATGTCAATAAATTTGTTTATTCCTCTTTAGATACACAAAATAATTATTTTATAAAATTTTGCCAAAAAAAAAATTAACATCAAAATTGCCGGTGTACCGATAAAACTGCAAAACAGCTGATTCGAACATCGCTTTTATTTACATTCGAAAAGAGCAAAACCAATACGGTTTTATGACACCAATTTAAATCAATATTGGTTTGCAATTCCGACAAAACGCAAAACCGACTTGGATTCCATGACAGCCCTGAATATTTTGGAAAACACAAAAAAACTGATTATTTAATAAATAATAAACCTAGAATGTTGAAATTTGACGTGTGGACTGATATTGAGACTCTTGATAAAAATTAAAAAAAAAAAATGTTTTTAAATGGGCGTGGCACCGCCCACTTGTGATAAAATCAATTTAACAAATATTATTAAGCATACATAAAAAATCGTTAAACCTATCGTAACAAAATTTGGCAGAGGTACTATAAGGAATGCCTTGAAGAAAAGTTAACGAAATCGGTTTAGGACCACGCCCACTTTTATATAAAAGATTTTTAAAAGGGTCGTAGACGAAAATAATAAGCTATATCTTAGCGAAAAGAAGCTTTGTATCAATAGAATTTTACCTTTTAAATTGAATTATAACATTAAATTGGAAAATACTAAAATTTTTGAAAAGGGGCGTGGGACTGCCCCTTTTATGACTAAGCAATTTTCTATGTTTCGGGAGCCATAGCTCGAAGAAAAATTGGTTGAGAATAGAACCATATGTATATGTACTATTGCGCAGCCTTGTCACACTATTAAGCACACAAAACAAACAACAGCATTTCAAGTGTACAGTTGGGTATGTAATGTTCTGTTTCACCGGAACTTAGACTTCCTTACTTGTTTTACAATGCCTTTGTTCTCTGAGTGTAGCAGTTTAGAAACAGATACAACTAATTAGTGTACCTTTTGTACTTTTCTTTGTTTGTTCATTAAAAATACAAACATTGCGCACATATCACGTGGCCTTTCTCAATTCAATAGCACAATTAAGCTGGGCAAATATCTAAACAATTCACAAGGAAATGTTCTTTATCAAAACAGCCAAATATTTGCTTTGTTCCCATTTCCTGAATCTAGAAGTTTCTAATTATTTTTTATTGATACAATCCACTAATGTATAAATAGCGCTCGTCTAGATTGTGACTCCATTAGGCACTCAATAAAACAATAATGAGATAATTAAGAATTTGTATTTTGTATGGAACATTGGGTTTATTAAGGGCTTTAATATAGAAAACGTGGCTAGTTATTTCATTCACCCTCTGTGTGAAATTGTTATAGAAATCTCTAAATTTCACGAATATGGGAAGGATGAACATACCTCTAAGTCCACAACCAATTACCGTTTCATTAACACTTAACATAGGACTTCGCTTATGTCAGCCCACTTAACTTCGAGCAATGTTGCTGCTCAAAACTTGTTCCACTGCTCCCAACTCTGGGTTTGTGGGGGTATAAAATAGACAAATTAGCAGAAGTTTCTACTTGTTTTTTATTCACACAATCTACTAATGTATAAATAGCGCCCACAAAACCGTCTAGATTTTTGACTCCATTAGGCACTCAATAAAGCAATAATGAGATAATTAAGAATTTGTATTTTATATGGAACATTGGGTTTTTATTGTGACGAATATTAGTGACACCATCAAACTAAGTCCCAAAAAGTGTTCGCTGTTTAAAAAGGAAGTAAATTATTTGGGTCACAAGGTAACGGCAGAAGGCATCTGTACTGCGAATGAAAAGATAGAGGCAGTAACGGATTGGCCAAGACCAGTGAACCTGCATGAATTGAGAAGTTTCCTTGGGCTGTGCACATATTACCGCAGATTTGTACCAAACTTTTCCAGCGTAGCCCATAGCCTCCATGAGCTTACAGGAAAAAATAAAGCTTTTGAATGGAAAAAGGAGCAAGAGTTGGCTTTCCAAACATTGAAGGAGCGTTTGTGCATTGCCCCAATGTTGGCATATCCGATTCCAGGAGCAAGAATTATTTTAGATACAGATGCGAGTGGATATGCTATAGGAGGCGTTTTGTCACAACTGGTTGATGGACAGGAGAAGGTAGTTGCATACTACAGCCGTTCAATTGGGAAACCAGAGAGGAACTACTGCGTTACACGGAGAGAACTGTTGGCATTGGTAGAGTGCATTAAAGATTTTCACAAATACCTCTATGGCCAGCGAGTCCGAGGCAGGACAGATCACGCAGCGTTGAAATGGCTTCTGCAGTTCCGTAATCCAGAAGGACAATTGGCACGGTAGATCGAGCGGCTACAAAGCTATGACTTTCCCATTGAGCATCGGAAAGGTAGTACCCATGGGAATGCCGTTGCAATGTCACGAAGACCATGTAGTTTGGAATGCAAGCACTGTTCAAGGGCCGAGGCTAAAGAAGACATTATAGATGTCCGGCTAATGACTATAACATGTACGGATGAATGGGACAAGGAAGAACTAAGAAAGCTGGGAAGATACAGATCTGTCACATGTTATGCAAGGGCTCGAACGAAACGAAAGACCAAACAGGGTAGAGATGTTAGCAGAGAGTTCCATTGCGAAGTCATATTGGGCACAGCGGAACAGTTTAGAATTGATATCCGGTTGCCTTCATTGAGTATGGGAGAGTGAGGATGGTCAATGCAAGAAGAAACTGATAGTTGTTCCCAGAAAGAGGATTCCTCACGTGCTCAGCGAGCTGCATAACGGTCCAAGCGGAGGTCATCTTGGAATCACGAAGATTCTCGGGAAGATTAAACAGAGATTCTATTGGGTTGGTTGCCGTCAGTCGGTCACTGAGTGGATTGCGAATTGCGAGGTTTGCAGCAGAGCGAAAGGCCCAAAAACCCGAAGTCATGGCCAGATGAAGCAATATAACTCAGCCATTTGAAAGAATCGCTATGGATGTCGCAGGTCCATTTCCTACTAGCAACTGAGGAAACAAATATGTACTGGTGGTTATGGATTATTTCAGCAAATGGCTAGAGGTATACCCAATCCCAAATCAAGAAGCGGAAACAGTAACAGAAGTGTTTATAAACAATTGGATTGCAAGGTATGGTGTACCAATGGAGTTACATTCTGACCAAAGCAGGAATTTCGAATCAGCTGTGTTCCAGGAAATGTGTAAATCATTGGGCATTCGAAAAACACGGACAACTGCATTGCATCCTCAGTCCGATGGTATGGTGGAACGTTTCAATAGAACATTGGAGGGGCATTTAAGGAAGGTAGTAGACAAGTACCATAAGGAGTGGGATACACACATATAATTATTCTTGATGGCTTACCGATCGGCAGTGCATGAGACAACGGGCCAAACTCCCGCAAAGGTAATCTTTGGCAATGATCTTTGACTGCCAGCTGATTTGAAGTTTGGGATAGATGTCAATGCGGAGAGAAATGTCAAGAAATCCACTGGGGTCTTGGTAGAAGAGCTGCGAGAGATACACGATACGATAAAGCAAGTAATTCGGAAGGGTTTCAGGAATGAGATTTGGTGCTGTTATACAACCCACAACGAAAAAAAGGTTTGTCTACGAAATTGCAGTGTAATTGGGAAAGCCCGTACAAAGTTGTAAAACGGATCAACGATGTAGTGTACCGCATACAAACCATTGGCAAACCACGAACCAAAATGAAAGTGGTTCATTTGGAAAGTCACTTGTATCTACATAAACGAATCAATCATTATGTCTGCATATGCATATATCTGAGATACTCCCAAAAGTATGCAATAATTGTGCAAGTATCACTCACATATACACGCGCATGGGGTATGAGAGAAGCTATAAAATTGTGCATCTGTAGTTATAGCTGAAAAATTTATAGCTGATAACTAACTGAAAATAGAAGCGCCTAGAAATATGCCGGCGAAGAACCCGGACAGTATAAAAGCGGTAACAGTTGAGGCACGAAAATCGGTTTGATTTAAACACGCTATCTGTCGAGCAATAGAAGTGTTATTTTGAAAGTAGTCTAATAACGACCATTTTGCATTATCGAATATTGGAGTTATTTATTCAACAGTTTAGTCCAGGGATGCACCTTAACGTTAAGCTAATCCTTTTTCAAAAAATTTCCACCGTTTCCGTTGAAACACTTCGAAATATTATCGATAAAGAAATTATCAAGATAAATTTTATCTCGTTTTTAACCGAAACGAAAAGCTTTCGTTAAAGTTAAAAACGTTGACAAAAACGTGATACTTTGTGTTTGAATTGTGCTGGCAATGCTATAGCCATGGTGAAGCCGTAAGGTGGTAACAGCGAGCGGACATACACACACAAACTCCATGTAATTTGTTTATGTAATTCGTTGGTGGTAATGTCAAAAATACTCTGAGAAATGTTCGTACTGTCAAAATTCATGAGAAAAGTTGCAATCAGCTTGGCTAATGCTTTCACCTTTAATGACTCCGCCATCAATCAGCTTTTCCAGCATATTTTGAAATTAATAATCAACATAAACGATTTGATTTCGTTTTGATATGGCAGAAAACGAAACAAAATCATTTCGTTAATTTGACGTTCTTAACGTTAATAAACGAAACGAAATAACTTTGTTTCGTTTATTAACGTTAATTATCGTAACGAAATGATATCGGTTCGTTGGTTAAGCATGCCTGGTATAGTCATTCAAACGTTAGTAGAAGTTTGCAAATAAGAGGAATTGCACTAAAATCGTTACAATGTATAGAAAACATGGCTAATTATTAACCCTCTGTGTGAAATTGCTATAGAAATCTCAAAATTTTACGAATATGGGAAGGATGAACAGACATCTAAGTCCACAACCAATTAACGTCTCATTAACACTTAACACAGGACTTTGATTATGTCAGCCCACTTAACTTCGAGAAATGTTGGTGCTGAAAACTTGGTCCACTGCTCCCAACTCTGAGTTTGTGGGGGTATAAAATAGACAAATTAGCAGTTTGGAAACAGATAAAACTAATTAGTGCACCTTTTGTACTTTTCTTTGTTTTTTCATTAAAAATACAAACATATCACATGACCTTTCTTAATTCAATAGCTTAATTAAACTGGGCAAATATCTAAACAAATCAAAAGAAAATGTTCTTTTCAAAACAGCCAAATATTTGCTTTGTGCCCATTTCCTGAATCTAGAAGTTTCTACTTAATTTTTAATCGCACAATCCACTAATGTATATAGAACACCCACAAACCGTCTAGGGGTATAAAATAGACAAATTTGCAGTTTGAAACCAGATAAAACTAATTAGTTCACCTTTTGTACTTTTCTTTGTTTGTTCATTAAAAATACAAACATTATATCACATGGCCTTTCTTAATTCAATAGCACAATTAAACTGTGCAAATATATAAACAAGTCACAATGAAATTTTGTTTTGAAAACAGCCATATATTTGATTTGTGCCCATTTCCTGAATTTAGAAGTTTCTACTTATTTGTTATTCAAACAATCCACTAATGTATACGGAACACCCACAAACCGCCTAGGGGTATAAAATAGACAAATTAGCAGTTTGGAAGCAGATAAAACTAATTAGTGCACCTTTTGTACTTTTCTGTGTTTATTCATTAAAAATACAAACTTATCACATGGCCTTTCTTAATTCAATAGCAAAATTAAACTGTGCAAATATCTAAACAAATCAAAAGAAAATGTTCCTTTCAAAACAGCCAAATATTTGCTTTGTGCCCATTTCCTGAATCTAGAAGTTTCTACTTAATTTTTAATCGCACAATCCACTAATGTATATAGAACACCCACAAACCGCCTAGGGGTATAAAATAGACAAATTAGCAGTTTGAAACCAGATAAAACTAATTAGTGCACCTTTTGTACTTTTCTTTGTTTATTCATTAAAAATACAAACTTATCACATGGCCTTTCTTAATTCAATAGCTTAATTAAACTGGGCAAATATCTAAACAAATCAAAAGAAAATGTTCTTTTCAAAACAGCCAAATATTTGCTTTGTGCCCATTTCCTGAATCTAGAAGTTTCTACTTAATTTTTAATCGCACAATCCACTAATGTATATAGAACACCCACAAACCGCCTAGGGGTATAAAATAGACAAATTAGCAGTTTGGAAGCAGATAAAACTAATTAGTGCACCTTTTGTACTTTTCTTTGTTTTTTCTTTAAAAATACAAACATATCACATGACCTTTCTTAATTCAATAGCTTAATTAAACTGGGCAAATATCTAAACAAATCAAAAGAAAATGTTCTTTTCAAAACAGCCAAATATTTGCTTTGTGCCCATTTCCTGAATCTAGAAGTTTCTACTTAATTTTTAATCGCACAATCCACTAATGTATATAGAACACCCACAAACCGCCTAGGGGTATAAAATAGACAAATTAGCAGTTTGGAAGCAGATAAAACTAATTAGTGCACCTTTTGTACTTTTCTGTGTTTATTCATTAAAAATACAAACATATCACATGGCCTTTCTTAATTCAATAGCTTAATTAAACTGGGCAAATATATAAACAAGTCACAATGAAATTTTGTTTTGAAAACAGCCATATATTTGCTTTGTGCCCATTTCCTGAATCTAGAAGTTTCTACTTATTTGTTATTCAAACAATCCACTAATGTATACGGAACACCCACAAACCGCCTAGGGGTATAAAATAGACAAATTAGCTATTTGGAAACAGATAAAACTAATTAGTGCACCTTTTGTTCTTTTCTTTGTTTTTTCATTAAAAATACAAACATATCACATTGCCTTTCTTAATTCAATAGCTTAATTAAACTGGGCAAATATCTAAACAAATCAAAAGAAAATGTTCTTTTCAAAACAGCCAAATATTTGCTTTGTGCCCATTTCCTGAATCTAGAAGTTTCTACTTAATTTTTAATCGCACAATCCACTAATGTATGTAGAACACCCACAAACCGTCTAGGGGTATAAAATAGACAAATTAGCAGTTTGAAACCAGATAAAACTAATTAGTGCACCTTTTGTACTTTTCTTTGTTTATTCATTAAAAATACAAACTTATCACATGGCCTTTCTTAATTCAATAGCTTCATTAAACTGGGCAAATATATAAACAAGTCACAATGAAATTTTGTTTTGAAACAGCCATATATTTGCTTTGTGCCCATTTCCTGAATCTAGAAGTTTCTACTTATTTGATATTCAAACAATCCACTAATGTATACGGAACACCCACAAACCGTCTAGGGGTATAAAATAGACAAATTAGCAGTTTGGAAACAGATAAAACTAATTAGTGCACCTTTTGTACTTTTCTTTGTTTATTCATTAAAAATACAAACATATCACATGGCCTTTCTTAATTCAATAGCTTAATTAAACTGGGCAAATATATAAACAAGTCACAATGAAATTTTGTTTTGAAAACAGCCATATATTTGCTTTGTGCCCATTTCCTGAATCTAGAAGTTTCTACTTATTTGTTATTCAAACAATCCACTAATGTATACGGAACACCCACAAACCGCCTAGGGGTATAAAATAGACAAATTAGCAGTTTGGAAACAGATAAAACTAATTAGTGCACCTTTTGTACTTTTCTTTGTTTTTTCATTAAAAATACAAACATATCACATGGCCTTTCTTAATTCAATAGCTTAATTAAACTGGGCAAATATCTAAACAAATCAAAAGAAAATGTTCTTTTCAAAACAGCCAAATATTTGCTTTGTGCCCATTTCCTGAATCTAGAAGTTTCTACTTATTTGTTATTCAAACAATCCACTAATGTATACGGAACACCCACAAACCGTCTAGTGGTATAAAATAGACAAGTTAGCAGTTTGGAAACAGATAAAACTAATTACTGCACCTTTTGTACTTTTCTTTGTTTATTCATTAAAAATACAAACATATCACATGGCCTTTCTTAATTCAATAGCTTAATTAAACTGGGCAAATATATAAACAAGTCACAATGAAATTTTGTTTTGAAAACAGCCATATATTTGCTTTGTGCCCATTTCCTGAATCTAGAAGTTTCTACTTATTTGTTATTCAAACAATCCACTAATGTATACGGAACACCCACAAACCGTCTAGGGGTATAAAATAGACAAATTAGCAGTTTGGAAACAGATAAAACTAATTAGTGCACCTTTTGTACTTTTCTTTGTTTATTAATTAAAAATACAAACATATCACATGGCCTTTCTTAATTCAATAGCTTAATTAAACTGGGCAAATATCTAAACAAATCAAAAGAAAATGTTCTTTTCAAAACAGCCAAATATTTGCTTTGTGCCCATTTCCTGAATCTAGAAGTTTCTACTTATTTGTTATTCAAACAATCCACTAATGTATACGGAACACCCACAAACCGTCTAGTGGTATAAAATAGACAAGTTAGCAGTTTGGAAACAGATAAAACTAATTACTGCACCTTTTGTACTTTTCTTTGTTTATTCATTAAAAATACAAACATATCACATGGCCTTTCTTAATTCAATAGCTTAATTAAACTGGGCAAATATCTAAACAAATCAAAAGAAAATGTTCTTTTCAAAACAGCCAAATATTTGCTTTGTGCCCATTTCCTGAATCTAGAAGTTTCTACTTATTTGTTATTCAAACAATCCACTAATGTATACGGAACACCCACAAACCGTCTAGTGGTATAAAATAGACAAGTTAGCAGTTTGGAAACAGATAAAACTAATTACTGCACCTTTTGTACTTTTCTTTGTTTATTCATTAAAAATACAAACATATCACATGGCCTTTCTTAATTCAATAGCTTAATTAAACTGGGCAAATATCTAAACAAATCAAAAGAAAATGTTCTTTTCAAAACAGCCAAATATTTGCTTTGTGCCCATTTCCTGAATCTAGAAGTTTCTACTTATTTGTTATTCAAACAATCCACTAATGTATACGGAACACCCACAAACCGTCTAGTGGTATAAAATAGACAAGTTAGCAGTTTGGAAACAGATAAAACTAATTACTGCACCTTTTGTACTTTTCTTTGTTTATTCATTAAAAATACAAACATATCACATGGCCTTTCTTAATTCAATAGCTTAATTAAACTGGGCAAATATATAAACAAGTCACAATGAAATTTTGTTTTGAAAACAGCCATATATTTGCTTTGTGCCCATTTCCTGAATCTAGAAGTTTCTACTTATTTGTTATTCAAACAATCCACTAATGTATACGGAACACCCACAAACCGTCTAGGGGTATAAAATATACAAATTAGCAGTTTGGAAACAGATAAAACTAATTAGTGCACCTTTTGTACTTTTCTTTGTTTATTAATTAAAAATACAAACATATCACATGGCCTTTCTTAATTCAATAGCTTAATTAAACTGGGCAAATATATAAACAAGACACAATGAAATTTTGTTTTGAAAACAGCCATATATTCGCTTTGTGCCCATTTCCTGAATCTATAAGTTTCTACTTATTTGTTATTCAAACAATCCACTAATGTATACGGAACACCCACAAACCGCCTAGGGGTATAAAATAGACAAATTAGCAGTTTGGAAACAGATAAAACTAATTAGTGCACCTTTTGTACTTTTCTTTGTTTTTTCATTAAAAATACAAACATATCACATGGCCTTTCTTAATTCAATAGCTTAATTAAACTGGGCAAATATCTAAACAAATCAAAAGAAAATGTTCTTTTCAAAACAGCCAAATATTTGCTTTGTGCCCATTTCCTGAATCTAGAAGTTTCTACTTAATTTTTAATCGCACAATCCACTAATGTATATAGAACACCCACAAACCGTCTAGGGGTATAAAATAGACAAATTAGCAGCTTGAAACCAGATAAAACTAATTAGTGCACCTTTTGTACTTTTCTTTGTTTGTTCATTAAAAATACAAACATTAAATCACATGGCCTTTCTTAATTCAATAGCACAATTAAACTGTGCAAATATATAAACAAGTCACAATGAAATTTTGTTTTGAAAACAGCCATATATTTGCTTTGTGCCCATTTCCTGAATTTAGAAGTTTCTACTTATTTGTTATTCAAACAATCCACTAATGTATACGGAACACCCACAAACCGTCTAGTGGTATAAAATAGACAAATTAGCAGTTTGGAAACAGATAAAACTAATTACTGCACCTTTTGTACTTTTCTTTGTTTATTCATTAAAAATACAAACATATCACATGGCCTTTCTTAATTCAATAGCTTAATTAAACTGGGCAAATATATAAACAAGTCACAATGAAATTTTGTTTTGAAAACAGCCATATATTTGCTTTGTGCCCATTTCCTGAATCTAGAAGTTTCTACTTATTTGTTATTCAAACAATCCACTAATGTATACGGAACACCCACAAACCGTCTAGGGGTATAAAATAGACAAATTAGCAGTTTGGAAACAGATAAAACTAATTAGTGCACCTTTTGTACTTTTCTTTGTTTATTAATTAAAAATACAAACATATCACATGGCCTTTCTTAATTCAATAGCTTAATTAAACTGGGCAAATATATAAACAAGTCACAATGAAATTTTGTTTTGAAAACAGCCATATATTTGCTTTGTGCCCATTTCCTGAATCTATAAGTTTCTACTTATTTGTTATTCAAACAATCCACTAATGTATACGGAACACCCACAAACCGCCTAGGGGTATAAAATAGACAAATTAGCAGTTTGGAAACAGATAAAACTAATTAGTGCACCTTTTGTACTTTTCTTTGTTTTTTCATTAAAAATACAAACATATCACATGGCCTTTCTTAATTCAATAGCTTAATTAAACTGGGCAAATATCTAAACAAATCAAAAGAAAATGTTCTTTTCAAAACAGCCAAATATTTGCTTTGTGCCCATTTCCTGAATCTAGAAGTTTCTACTTAATTTTTAATCGCACAATCCACTAATGTATATAGAACACCCACAAACCGTCTAGGGGTATAAAATAGACAAATTAGCAGCTTGAAACCAGATAAAACTAATTAGTGCACCTTTTGTACTTTTCTTTGTTTGTTCATTAAAAATACAAACATTAAATCACATGGCCTTTCTTAATTCAATAGCACAATTAAACTGTGCAAATATATAAACAAGTCACAATGAAATTTTGTTTTGAAAACAGCCATATATTTGCTTTGTGCCCATTTCCTGAATTTAGAAGTTTCTACTTATTTGTTATTCAAACAATCCACTAATGTATACGGAACACCCACAAACCGCCTAGGGGTATAAAATAGACAAATTAGCAGTTTGGAAGCAGATAAAACTAATTAGTGCACCTTTTGTACTTTTCTTTGTTTATTCATTAAAAATACAAACTTATCACATGGCCTTTCTTAATTCAATAGCTTAATTAAACTGGGCAAATATATAAACAAGTCACAATGAAATTTTGTTTTGAAAACAGCCATATATTTGCTTTGTGCCCATTTCCTGAATCTAGAAGTTTCTACTTATTTGTTATTCAAACAATCCACTAATGTATACGGAACACCCACAAACCGTCTAGGGGTATAAAATAGACAAATTAGCAGTTTGGAAACAGATAAAACTAATTAGTGCACCTTTTGTACTTTTCTTTGTTTATTCATTAAAAATACAAACATATCACATGGCCTTTCTTAATTCAATAGCTTAATTAAACTGGGCAAATATATAAACAAGTCACAATGAAATTTTGTTTTGAAAACAGCCAAATATTTGCTTTGTGCCCATTTCCTGAATCTAGAAGTTTCTACTTATTTGTTATTCAAACAATCCACTAATGTATACGGAACACCCACAAACCGCCTAGGGGTATAAAATAGACAAATTAGCAGTTTGGAAACAGATAAAACTAATTAGTGCACCTTTTGTACTTTTCTTTGTTTATTCATTAAAAATACAAACATATCACATGGCCTTTCTTAATTCAATAGCTTAATTAAACTGGGCAAATATATAAACAAGTCACAATGAAATTTTGTTTTGTAAACAGCCAAATATTTGCTTTGTGCCCATTTCCTGAATCTAGAAGTTTCTACTTATTTGTTATTCAAACAATCCACTAATGTATACGGAACACCCACAAACCGCCTAGGGGTATAAAATAGACAAATTAGCAGTTTGGAAGCAGATAAAACTAATTAGTGCACCTTTTGTACTTTTCTTTGTTTATTCATTAAAAATACAAACTTATCACATGGCCTTTCTTAATTCAATAGCTTAATTAAACTGGGCAAATATATAAACAAGTCACAATGAAATTTTGTTTTGAAAACAGCCAAATATTTGCTTTGTGCCCATTTCCTGAATCTAGAAGTTTCTACTTATTTGTTATTCAAACAATCCACTAATGTATACGGAACACCCACAAACCGCCTAGGGGTATAAAATAGACAAATTAGCAGTTTGGAAACAGATAAAACTAATTAGTGCACCTTTTGTACTTTTCTTTGTTTATTCATTAAAAATACAAACATATCACATGGCCTTTCTCAATTCAATAGCTCAATTAAACTGTGCAAATATATAAACAAGTCACAATGAAATTTTGTTTTGAAAACAGCCAAATATTTGCTTTGTGCCCATTTCCTGAATCTAGAAGTTTCTACTTATTTGTTATTCACACAATCCACTAATGTATAAATAGCGCCCACAAAACCGTCTAGATTTTTGACTCCATTAGGCACTCAATAAAGCAATAATGAGATACTTAAGAATTTGTATTTTGTATGGGACATTGGGTTTTTATTGTGACGAATATTAGTGACACCATCAAACTAAGTCCCAAAAAGTGTTCGCTGTTTAAAAAGGAAGTAAATTATTTGGGTCACAAGGTAACGACAAAAGGCATCTCTACTGCGATTGAAAAGATAGAGGCAGTAAAGGATTGGCCAAGACCACTGAACCTGCATGAATTGAGAAGTTTCCTTGGGCTTTGCACATATTACTGCAGATTTGTACCAAACTCTTCCAGCGTAGCGCATAGCCTCCCTGAGCTTACAGGAAAAAATAAAGCTTTTGAATGGAAAAAGGAGCAAGAGTTGGCTTTCCAAACATTGAAGGAGCGTTTGTGCATTGCCCCAATGTTGGCATATCCGATTCCTGGAGCAAGAATTATTCTAGATACAGATGCGAGTGGATATGCTATAGGAGGCGTTTTGTCACAACTGGTTGATGGACAGGAGAAGGTAGTTGCATACTACAGCCGTTCAATTGGGAAACCAGAGATGAACTACTGCGTTACATGGAGGGAGCTGTTGGCATTGGTAGAGTGCATTAAACTTTTTCACAAATACCTCTATGGCTAGCGATTCCGAGTCAGGACAGATCAAGAAGCGTTGAAATGGCTTCTGCAGTTCAGTAATCCAGAAGGACAATTGGCACGGTAGATCGAGCGGCTACAAAGCTATGACTTTTCCATTGAGCATCGGAAAGGTAGTACCCATGGGAATGCCGATGCAATGTCACGAAGACCATGTAGTTTGCAATGCAAGGACTGTTCAAGGGCCGAGGCTAAAGAAGACATTATAGATGTCCGGCTAATGACTATAACATGTACGGATGAATGGGACAAGGAACAACTAAGAAAGCTGGGAAGATACAGAACTGTCACATGTTATGCAAGGGCTCGAAGGAAACGAAAGACCAAACAGAGAAGAGATGTTAGCAGAGAGTCCCATTGCGAAGTCATATTGGGCACAATGGAACAGTTTAGAATTGATATCCGGTTGCCTTCATCGAATATGAGCGAGTGAGGATGGTCAATGCAAGAAGAAACTGATAGTTGTTCCCAGAAATAGGATTCCTGACGTGCTCAGCGAGCTGCATAATAGTTCAAGCGGAGTTCATCTTGGAATCACGAAGACGCTCGAGAAGATTAAACAGAGATTCTATTGGGTTGGTTGCCGTCAGTCGGTCACTGAGTGGATTGCGAACTGCGAGGTTTGCAGCAGAGCGAAAGGCCCAAAAACCCGAAGTCATGGCCAGATGAAGCAATATAACTCAGCCATTTGAAAGAATCGCTATGGATGTCGCAGGTCCATTTCCTACTAGCAACTGCGTAAACAAATATGTATTGGTGGTTATGGATTATTTCAGCAAATGGCCAGAGGTATACCCAATCCCAAATCAAGAAGCGAAAACAGAAACAGAAGTGTTTATAAACAATTGGGTTGCAAGGTATGGTGTACTAATGGAGTTACATTCTGACCAAGGCAGGAATTTCGAATCAGCTGTGTTCCAGGAAATGTGTAAATCATTGGGCATTTGAAAAACACGGACAACTGCATTGCATCCTCGGTCCGATGGTATGGTGGAACGTTTCAATAGAACATTGGAGGAGCATTTAAGGAAGGTAGTAGACAAGTACTATAAGGAGTGGGATACACACATATCATTATTCTTGATGGCTTACCGATCGGCAGTGTATGAGACAACGGGCCAAACTCCCGCAAAGGTAGTTTTTGGCAATGATCTTTGACTGCCAGCTGATTTGAAGTTTGGGATAGATGCCAATGCGTAGGGAAATGTCAAGAAATCCACTGGGGTCTTGGAAGAAGAGCTGCGAGAGATACACGATCTGGTAAGGCAACGAGCAAAGATTATGAGTGACAAGATGAAAGCCAGATACGATAAAGCATGTAATTCGGAAGGGTTTCAGGAATGAGATTTGGTGCTGTTATACAACCCACAACGAAAAAAAGGTTTGTTTACGAAATTGCAGCGTAATTGGGAAAGCCCGTACAAAGTTGTAAAACGGATCAACGATGTAGTGTACCGCATACAAACCATTGACAAACCACGAACCAAAATGAAAGTGATTCATTTGGAAAGTCACTTGTATCTAAATAAACGCATCAATCATTATGTCTACACATATGTACGTACACGCAGCGGAGAAGCAACTCACAACCACATGCATATATCTGAGATACTCCCAAAAGTATGCAATAATTGTGCAAGTATCACTCACATATACACGCGCATGGGTTATGAGAGAAGCTATAAAATTGTGCATCTGTAGTTATAGCTGAGAAATTTATAGCTGATAACTAACTGAAAATAGAAGCGCCTAGAAATATGCCGGCGAAGAAACCGGACAGTATAAAAGCGGCAACAGTTGAGGCACGAAAATCGGTTTGATTTAAGCACGCTATCTGTCGAGCAATAGAAGTGTTATTTTGAAAGTAGTCTAATAAAGACCATTTTGCATTATCGAATATTGGAGTTATTTATTCAACAGTTTAGTCATTCGAACGTTAGTAGAAGTTTGCAAATAAGAGGAATTGCACTAAAATCGTTACAATGTATAGAAAACATGGCTAATTATTTCATTAACCCTCTGTGTGAAATTGCTATAGAAATCTCAAAATTTTACGAATATGGGAAGGACGAACAGACGTCTAAGTCCACAACCAATTAACGTCTCATTAACACTTAACACAGGACTTTGATTATGTCAGCCCACTTAACTTCGAGCAATGTTGGTGCTGAAAACTTGGTCCACTGCTCCCAACTCTGAGTTTGTGGGGGTCTAAAATAGACAAATTAGCAGCTTGGAAACAGATAAAACTAATTGGTGCACCTTTTGTACTTTTCTTTGTTTGTTCATTAAAAATACAAACATTATATCACATGGCCTTTCTTAATTCAATAGCACAATTAAACTGTGCAAATATATAAACAAATCACAATGAAATTTTGTTTTGAAAACAGCCAAATATTTGCTTTGTGCCCATTTCCTGAATCTAGAAGTTTCTACTCATTTGTTATTCACACAATCCACTGATGTATAAATAGCGCCCACAAAACTTATCTTGATTTACTCAATATTTAACAAGCATCTCAAAAAGTTATAGTTTAAAATGAGTTTAAGAAATTATTTCGTCCTATTTGTCGCGCTTAGCTTCCCTTTCACCCACACGAATGCAGAATTTCGCGTTGGAGGTAGCAGTTCTAGCAGTCCTGTGGTTACAGAGGATGAATTATATGTGGTGGCAATATATTATAACGACAAATATGAATGCGCTGGATCATTGATTACTTTGGAAAACGTGGTTACAGTTATAACTTGCATGTGCGTAGAACCGACAATGATCACAGTTAAAGCTGGTGCTGGGCAAGAGCAAGTTCGCCAAGGGAAATCTTTTATGAAAAATGATATCAACGGAATGAACGATATGAGTTTAGGTATAATTCAAGTGCAATCCCCTTTTAACCGAGATACAGTACGAACAATAGGACCTTGCAAAACTGCATTACAACCGGGCATGCAAATGAAAGTTAAGGGATGGTCTTCAGAAAATAGTCATCATATCTGCTCTACTGTCGAAATTATAGCAGAAATGGACCATTGTCTAGCTGAATTCCCTTGGCAAATATATACATTTCACAGCACAATAATTTGTGGACAAGGTGCAAATGGAATAAAACGTGGAGCACCGGGCGTTGTGGGCGGATCTCTTTGTGCTGTGGCATCTTATATACGTAATTCAATTTTATATACAGATATATCTAACACAAAATTTCCTCATTCGTATATAAAAGCAAAAAGGGGGCCGCCATCAAAAGGGCTAACAAATGATATCATATATGTATGAAATACTTAAATAAATAAATAAATAAATAAAAATGTTTTCCTTTTTTTCTTTTCCATGAGGGGATGTACCTAAATTATAATTTTTTATTGTAAAACTTAAGCTGCCAAAATCAAAATACTTCGTGAATTAAAAAATCATTGCGCAAATATTGTTGTAGCAATATCGAAGTATTACATATATGACTGCTGAGTGGAACATCGCCCTATCTCGCCTGAAAACCTCATTAAAGAACTTGTTGTATAAATGCCCCATCTCACGTCAAAACATTTTAAATTTAGGCAGAGGTAGCGCGTTTTCGAAATGGTGGCTGAGATAGCGTGAAATTCCACTCAGTAGTCGAAATGGCGATGTTCTTATGGTATTATCTATAAAATGCGACTTAATAAAAAGTTTTGGTTATATTCGTTGAATGTGTGATAAATTAAGATGTTACTTCCTTTACTGACATCAACCGAACTCATAAATTTATTTCTATTTCACCAATTCTGAGTTGACAAAAAAATAAATACATACATACTAAAACTCATTGAAATACTTATCGCTTTTTATAATATTAAACAAGGTAAAATTGACATCTTTCCAACGTCATAATCAAGGCTGCTAGGCACAGTCCCTATTGGATAAATTGCAGCCAGGGGATATTTTCGGAGCGGACCCTTCCCCATACCGGATCGCTTCGGGATGTAATAATGGACTTACCACAGCAAGGGGCGTTGTTGTAGCGGACGTGTTTTATCCCCACTCTTAACATTAGACCCGCCTTGTTGGACAGGTGGTCGTACGACCGATATGAACTCAAAAACTTCTAAAGTAAGGATGAGAAGTAAAAAGCGATTGCGTCGCTAGGCCAACCAACAACGAGAGTGATCGGTTGGCATGGGCCAAAGAGACAGTGCCCGAGAGTAAATAGGCAACGATCAGCTAAACCTGACAAGAGTGCTTTTAAGAGTTAGGAGGCGAAGGGAAAACGCCCCGTCCCAGAACCAGGAAGCAAGCCGGAATGACAGGAACCAGATCTCAAATTCTGCAAGGCGGAAAGAAGGGGGAAGTTCTAGAAACCCATGTACCCTAAAAACTGTAGTGCCGGAAGAGGAAATAAGAAACAAAACGTAAATGGTAATAAGCCAAGTGAGGTAATGACCAGACTCCAGCTTATTCGGTGTAACTCAAAGGAGCTAATGATGAGACTCCGGTTTTCACCGAGAAGAAGGTGAACAAAGTTGCGAAATAGTCCTTAACTATGGCACTGCTAGATTGCAACAACCCCAATGGACTGGTGTCAACCGAAAGGCAGAGGTGATGGAATTGGGCAAAAAGACTAATAAAGCTGCGAGTGTAGCAGAGACGCCTATATCAGAGGAGGGACAAGCGTACCTACAAACCCCGGAAACAACGAAAAAAAGTATTGCTTGAGTGCAGTGGCGGAGAATTTGGAGAGAGACAAACAGCTCAAAGGCGTTGCGAGACTTACAGATAAATATCCAACACAGTAAAGTGGCGTCGAGCAAGCTCCTCCTGACACTTTAGGAGGGTTTTTTTGATGTGGCGCTGATACAGGAGCCATGGGTCTGATCTGGAGGAAAGGTTTCTGGATTCAGCGCTCGCAGATTCAGCGTTTATTATACAAAGACGAACAGCAGGGTAAGAGATGCAGTCATGGTTAGAAAACACCCATGCTCGTTTATTCTATCTAACTTCAGCACTGCAGACCTGGCAATGGTAGCAATAGAGGGGGAAAAAGAACCGTCCCTTATCCAAACATCCTGCTACATGGCCCATAACGTGGAAGCCCAACCAGAAGAGTTCAAAAGGCTAGTGGATCAAGAAGGGTGCAGAGGACGGCTTGTCATAGGTGCGAATTCGAATGCGCATCACAGCGTGTGGAGAGGGGACGATATTAATGGTAGAGATGAGTCCCTTTTTTATTATATACTATAGAGTAGTCTACAGGTTGCTAACAGCAGTAGCGTTCCTACATATGTCAAGCAATATGATAACACATTGAGTTTTATTATATGTCGGGGTATGAATAGAGAGTCCTTGACAGGACATCCTTCTCAGACCATACACTTTCTGTTTCAGCATAGAGAAGGGGAAACCCTAAGGCAACGGACTGCCAAACAGCCAAAAGAGGTTACCACCGTTGAGGGGTTGGAGGAGTGCAACAATTCTGAGAAGATTCAAAGGGAAAGTAAAGCCACCATGGTGTAGTAAGGAGTTGATTCTTCTTAGAGGGCACGTAGAAGAGATTCTTTAGTTGGCAGAAGTTGCGGAAAATGAGGAGTGTTGGGACGAATATGAGATCTGTTGTGGATCTTTAAACGTGAAATCAACAGGTCGAAGAGGGTTTCATGGAAAATTTTCTGTGGGAACATAGAATGCTATAGCGAAACGGCGAGACTCAGGAAAGTCGTATCCCCCAGCGGATTAGGGGGTTAGAATATACCCGCGGTAAGTATGCTTGTCGTAAGAGGCGACTAAAATATCAGATTCAAGAGGTTGTGTAGCGCAACCTTATCATGTTGCCAGCGCAATATATGTATAGCTTCTCCAAACCCAATTGTCAACCTCACCTTCGAGCGGCGAATCCCGTTTTACTAACAGGCGAGGCTCTGGCGCCCCCAAGCTCCTCATGGAACTTAGGGGTGGGGAGGGAGGGATGGCCAGGTTTAATGTGGCCATATAAATCGTTCCCGAGATGGTCTGGCTATACCTTAATGGAGCTGTGTTACCAGAGCGTACCGGATCTGTATCCGTCAAAGGGCCATCACATCGATAACACTCCCCAAAACTTTCGAGGAGTAACATTATCGCTACAACAACAAAAACAACAGGAAAGTCGTATCCAAGGGAGATGCGGCCCAGGCACTGATAAAAAAGGTCGATGAAGAGTCCCTTGAGGCACTACTTAACACACTTCCCATCAGGAGATGATGTAACAACATCTACACTCCTAATACGGAGGGAGAGGTACCAGCTTTGATGACAAATGCCAAAATTGAATAGGCAATGAAATCGTCTGCATCCGGAGGATATGAGAGGACTATAGGTCCAATAGTTTGATATCTATTTTGCTCAAAACCATGGAAAGATTAAAAGATGTGTATATAAAATCAAATATGAATGAGGAGTTAACCTTTGCAGCACAACATACACCAAAGGTAAGTGAATCGAAACTGCATTGCATAGGGTGGTCATAAATATAGAGAAAGCCCTGGAACACCAGGAATATGCTCTAAGTGATTTTCTGGAGCTTTCAACAATATCTCGAAATGAGTAAACATGGACAGTCTCAACACAATTAAAGTTCATCCCTCCTTTACAAAATGGATCGGCTCGAAGTTAAGCTGCGGAGTGATCACTTCGCAATGGGGTCTATGCGAGGCAACAAAATCTGTGAACATAGAATCGCTGCAAGGAGGGAACGCTGGTTATCAACCAATTGCTTAGGGGTTTCCACGGAGGACCAATCAAACTGCATATCAGATTACGTTAAAGTCATAATAAACGGCAGATGCCTAACAACAATCAACTCTCTGGTGGATCAGGCACTTCGGCATGTACAGGCCTGGGCATCTGGCGTCGAGTTAACTACCAACGCGGAAAAATGCACGTATTTACTAGCAAATATAGGTCCTAATTGGACAAAGCCTAAGCTTGGAGGTGTAACCCTACAAGAAAAATATAGCCCCAAAATATCTAGGAGTCATCCTAAATGGTAAGTTGTCTATGAAAGAGAGAACCAAGAAAGCCTACGCGACACCGTATGCATGCAAGAGGATGCTAGGATGCACGTTGACATAAACTCCGTTACGGCAATTGTCAAACCCGTACTTTACAATGGGGTCCTTGTTTGGTGGACAGCCACACAAAAAAGTACGAATACGAAACAAATTTAGGGGCATGTAGATTATCAAAGATTAGCATAACGGGAGCACTAAAAACTACTCCGACAGTAACATTGCTTGCCATTCTACACATCACGCCTGCAGATCTAATGGCTAAAACTATCGCGTTAGCCACCGCAACAAGACTCAAGGTCTCGGGGCAACTTGTGTGCAGGCCATATGTCCAAAGCAGTATATCCTCGTCTAATATCGGGCAAACGGAATATATGGCCCATGCTTAGCTTCGACTTCAACTTCGTTTGAAGTTGCGTATCAGATTTACACACGGCGGCTCTTTCTAAGCAACAATTTGACATTTTATATAAATTCTTTCTAAACCTTTTTTTTATTCATTGAAAATTTGAAAAATTATTGTGAAGTATAAGAAATATTTAATAAACTTATAAAAATTTCTATTCAAAATCAGCCAAAAGTTCCTCAATCAAAACAAAATTTACAAAAATCAGAATTTGAAAACATAAAAAAAGACAGCTCAAAGCAAGTCGCCAAGCGCAAGAAACTCAGTGCACGCGCTTTCCTCGTTACCCCCTCTTGATCAAATAGCAAGTTTCAACAACAAAAATATTTGTGTATAAACAGCGACTTGACCCATTAGCGCCCAATGTTCCCAATTGGGAGCATTAGGCACTATGTACACAAATTTTGTACATATTTTTCGTTATCGTTTTTGGCTGATATTTTTATATCTAAAGCATGTTTAGCCAAAGAGCTCTTAAACTTCATGAAATTGAAGGAATTTTAAAAGAACTCCTCGAGGATGCAGAGCTGGATGACGAAAGTGCTATTGATATAGTGCAACTGCCTCCAGATGCTGATACCCTGACTGATTGTGAAGATATTGATGAAGACAATCTTGATGAAGTTACAGAACTGAAGGATGTTCCTGGCGAAGTAGAAATTCATTTTACTGAAATTGAAAAAGATGTCGACTTCACGCCAAGTACAACTTCGAAAAGACAAAAGCTGGAAGAAGAAAATCCAGCCTGCACATCGCGATGGCTTCATACTGATGCAAGTTATAGTAACAATTTTCCATCGCCTAAACGCTGCCAGGATAATATAACTAAAACTCGAGAGAATTTTCAGCAAAGAGAGGCATTTGAAATTTTTGAATTCTTTTTTGACAAATCGCTAGTTCAACACATAGTTGACGAAAGTTTGCGCTATGCACACCAATGTAATTTCAATAACTTCTGCCTTTCTTCAGAATGTTTTCGTTAGTTTCTTGGCATATTGATTTTAACATCATACCACAGTTTACCCAGTGAAAGGATGTATTGGTGCACAGACGACGACGTACACATTGAAATTGTAAGAAACTGCATGCCAAGGAACAGATACCTTGAAATCAAACGATTTTTGCACTTCAATAACAATGAAAACATTGGTATTCCTGAAAAGGACTTCAAAATAAAGCCACTGATTGAGAAGCTGAATGAAATTTTTTTAAAGCTTAATGTTTTTTCAAAACAATTGTCTATAGATGAGCAGATGGTAAGGTATTACGGAGGTCACTTCTTAAAGCAATTTATCAGAGGAAAGCCAATATGGTTTGGTTTAAAGCAGTGGATCATGGCCTGCGGAGAAGCTGGATTTTGTTACAACATTGAGCTTTATCAGGGGAAAAGGGACCCGGTTGAGAAAGACTTGACTGGTGTTGGCGAAAAGGTTATTACTTCAATGGTTCAACTTCTAGAGTATCCTGAAGACGACGAGTTTTATTTTGACAATTTTTTTTCAAGCTTCAGACAAGTTTCAGTTCTTAATAAAAAACAAGTAAGGAAGGCTAAGTTCGGGTGTAACCGAACATTACATACTCAGTTGAGAGCTATGGAGACAAAATAAGGGAAATCACCATGTAGGAAAATGGACCTAGGGTAACCCTGGAATGTGGTTGTATGACATGTGTATCAAATGGAAGGTATTAAAGAGTATTTTAAGAGAGAGTAGGCCATAGTTCTATTGATGGACGCCATTTAGGGATATCGCCATAAAGGTGGACCAGGGCTGACTCTAGAATTTGTTTGTACGATATGGGTATCAAATGAAAGGTGTTACTGAGCATTTTAAGAGGGAGTGGGCCTTAGGTCTATCGGTGGACGCCTTTTCGAGATATCGCCATTAAGGTGGACTAGGGGTGACTCTAGAATGTGTTTTTACGATATGGGTATCAAATGAAAGGTGGTAATGATTATTTTAAAAGGGAATGGGCTTTAGTTCTATAGGTGAACGCCTTTTCGAGAAATCGCCATAAAGGTGGACCAGGGGTGACTCTAGAATATGTTTGTACGATATGGGTATCGAATGAAAGCTGTTAATGAGTATTTTGAAAAGGGGTGATCCTTAGTTCCATAGGTCGACGCCGTTTCGAGATATCGCCATATCAAACGAAAGGTGTTACTGAGCATTTTAAGAGGGAGTGGGCATGAGGTCTATAGGTGGACGCCTTTTCGAGATATCGTCATTAGGGTGGGCAGGGGTGACTCTAGAATGTGTTTGTACGATATGGGTATCAAACGAAAGGTGTTACTGAGCATTTTAAGAGGGAGTGGGCATTAGGTCTATAGGTGGACGCCTTTTCGAGAAATCGCCATTAGGGTGGGCCAGGGGTGACTCTAGAATGTTTGTACGATATGGGTATCAAACGAAAGGTGTTACTGAGCATTTTAAGAGGGAGTGGGCATTAGGTCTATAGGTGGACGCTTTTTCGAGATATCGCCATTAGGGCGGGCCAGAGGTGACTCTAGAATGTGTTTGTACGATATGGGTATCAAATGAAAGGTGGTAATGAGTATTTTAAAAGGGAGTAATCCTTAGTTCAATAGGTGGACGCCTTTTCGAGATATCGCCATAAAGGTGGACCAAGGGTGACTCTAGAATGTTTGTACGATATGGGTATCAAACGAAAGGTGTTACTGAGCATTTCAAGAGAGAGTGGGCATTAGGTCTATAGGTGGACGCCTTTTCGAGATATCGCCATTAGGGTGGGCCAGGGGTGACTCTAGTATGTTTGTACGAAATGGGTATGAAACGAAAGGTGTTACTGAGCATTTTAAGAGGGAGTGGACATTAGGTCTATAGGTGGACGCCTTTTCGAGATATCGCCATTAGGGTGGGCCAGGGGTGACTCTAGAATGTTTGTACGATATGGGTATCAAACGAAAGGTGTTTCTGAGCATTTTAAGAGGGAGTGGACATTAGGTCTATAGGTGGACGCCTTTTCGAGATACCGCCATTAGGGTGGGCCAGGGGTGACTCTAGAATGTTTGTACGATATGGGTATCAAACGAAAGGTGTTACTGAGCATTTTAATAGGGAGTGGGCATTAGGTCTATAGGTGGACGCCTTTTCGAGATATCGGTATTAGGGTGGGCCAGGGGTGACTCTAGAATGTTTGTACGATATGGGTATCAAACGAAAGGTGTTACTGAGCATTTTAATAGGGAGTGGGCATTAGGTCTATAGGTGGACGCCTATTCGAGATATCGCCATTAGGGTGGGCCAGGGGTGACTCTAGAATGTGTTTGTACGATATGGATATCCAATTAAAGGTATTAATGAGGGGTTTAAAAGCGAGTGGCCCTTAGATGTATATGTGAAGGCGTTCTCGGAATATCGACCAAAATGTGGACCAGGTGATCCAGAAAATCATCTGTCGGGTACTGCTAATTTATTTATATATGGAATACCACTAACAGTATTCCTGCCAAGATTCCAAGGGCTGTTGATTTCGCCTTGTAGAACTTTTTCATTTTCTTCTACTTAATATGGTAGGTGTCACACCCATTTTACAAAGTTTTTTCCAAAGTTATATTTTGCGTCAATAAACCAATCCAGTTACAATGTTTCATCCCTTTTTTCGTATTTGGTATAGAATTATGGCATTTTTTTATTTTTCGTAATTTTCTATATCGATAAAGTGGGCGTGGTTATGGTCGGATTTCGGTCATTTTTTATATCGAGATAAAGTGAGTTCAGATAAGTACGTGTGCCAAGTTTAGTAAAGATATATCGATTTTTGCTCAAGTTATTGTGTTAACGGCCGAGCGGAAGGACAGACGGTGGACTGTGTATAAAAACTGGGCGTGGCTTCAACCGATTTCGCCCTTTTTCACAGAAAACAGTTATCGTCCTAGGAGCCAAGCCTCTACCAAATTTCACAAGGATTGGTTAATTTTTGTTCGACTTATGGCATTAAAAGCATCCAAGACAAATTAAATGAAAAAGGGCGGAGCCACGCCCATTTTGAAATTTTCTTTTATTTTTGTAATTTGTTGCACCACATCATTACTGGAGTTGAATGTTGGCATAATTTACTTATATGCTGTAAAGATATTAACTCTTCTTTTAAAATTTTAATTTAAAAAATTTTTTTTTTAAAAAGTGGGCGTGGTCGTTCTCCGATTTTGCTAATTTTTATTAAGCAGACATAAAGTAATAAGGGTAATGTTCCTGCCAAATTCCATCATGATATCTTTAACGACTGCCAGATTACAGCTTGCAAAACTTCTAAATTACCTTCATTTAAAAGTGGGCGGTGCCACGCCCAATGGCCAAAATTTTACTAGTTTTCTATTTTGCGTCATAAGCTCAACTCACCTACCAAGTTTCATCGCTTAATGCGAATTTGGTAATGAATTATCGCACTTTTTTGATTTTTCGAAATTTTCGATATCGAAAAATTGGGCGTGGTTATTGTCCGATATCGTTCATTTTAAACAGCGATCTGAGATGAGTGCCCAGGAACATATATACCAAATTTCATGAAGATACCTCAAAATTTACTCAAGTTATCGTGTTAACGGGCAGACGGACGGACGGACGGACGACTGTGTATAAAAACTGGGCGTGGCACCAACCGATTTCGCCTATTTTCACAGAAAACAGTTAACGTCGTAAAATCTACTCCCCTACCAAATTTCAAAAGGATCGGTTAATTTTTGTTCGACTTATGGCGTTAAAAGTATCCTAGACAAATTAAATGAAAAAGGGCGGAGCCACGCCCATTTTGAAATTTTCTTTTATTTTTGTATTTTGTTGCACCATATCATTACTGGAGTTGAATGTTGACAGAATTTACTTATATACTGTAAAGATATCAAATTTTTTGTAAAAATTTTACTTTAAAAAAAAAATTTTTTTAAAAGTGGGCGTGATCCTTCCCCGATTTTGCTAATTTTTATTAAGCGTACATATAGTAACAGTAGTAACGTTCCTGACAAATTTCATCATGATATCTTCAACGACTGCCAAATTACACCTTGCAGAAGTTTTAAATTACCTTCTTTTAAAAGTGGGCGGTGCCACGCCCATTGTCCAAAATTTTACTAATTTTCTATTCTGCGTCATAAGTTCAACTCATCTACCAAGTTTCGTCGCTTTATCGGTCTTTTGTAATGAATTATCGCACTTTTTCGGTTTTTCGAAATTTTCGATATCGAAAAAGTGGGCGTGGTTATAGTCCGATATCGTTCATTTTAAATAGCGATCTGAGATGAGTGCTCAGGAACCTACATACCAAATTTCATCAAGATACCTCAAAATTTACTCAAGTTATCGTGTTAACGGACGGACGGACGGACGGACGGACGGACGGACGGACATGGCTCAATCAAATTTTTTTTCGATCCTGATTATTTTGATATATGGAAGTCTATATCTATCTCGATTCCTTTATATATGTACAACCAACCGTTATCCAATCAAACTTAATATACTCTGTGAGCTCTGCTCAACTGAGTATAAAAAAGTGCGTACTACTGGTACTTCCAGATTCAACCGTCTAAATAAGTGTCCGATAAAAACAGATGAGGCTATGAAAAAAGAGCCTCGCGGCGCTACTGATTATAGATTTGATAAAAATAACGAAGTATTAGTTGTTTCGTGGAATGATAACAGATGTGTAAAAGTTATTACCAACCATCAAAGTGTAACTCCCATGCAGCCTGTGCAAAGGTACAGTAAAAAGGATAAAAAAATATGTTGAAGTTCTTCAGCCGCATGTAATATCACAATATAACAAATACATGGGAAGTGTGGATAAGTTAGACTGGCATATCAACAAGTATCCCGTAGAAATTAAAGGAAAAAAATGGTACTTTAGGCTTTTTACAAACTGTCTGGATATTTGTATGTGTGATGCATTCGTTATATATAATTTAAGTCATGAGAAAATTCCATATCTTGACTTCATTCGCATGGTAGCGCGAAGCTATTTGCACATAAAAACTAGACTCTCAGATCCGAAAACGCTTGGTCGCCCAGTTCGTACACTCAGGCAGAGCCGAGCCATAACAAAACATGTTTTAGCCGCTATTCCAAATGGAAAACAAAAACGATGTGCGCTGTGTAAAAAAATGCACGTAAAATGTGTACTGAATGCGACCGAGGTATACATGTTCATTGTTTTGTAGACTATCACAACATGATTTAAGTCTTATGTACCCAATGTTCCCATTTGGGAACAAATCTTTCAGATGCAATAAAATATATACATGAAGTATTAAGAAAATTTTGTGTGCATTAGTCTCTATATTTTGGACCATACTAACAGAAAAAGATGATAAAAGAGCAAAACAAAAGTTGGGCGTTAATGGGTTAAGCTCCTATTATATGGAATTGCATTGGATACGTCATTTTAAAAAGTTTTATAAACCTTTCGTATTTTTCCCTCCATAGTCATAACAAAGAAAATAGGTTTATAAAGCTCTTATAACTCAAAATTTGTACGAAAATGTCAATTTAACACTTAGACTACTGGTGACTGAAATTGTTGTTAACGCTGTTGTGGTCTGACAGACCACAAGGTAATGTATACGTGCCACTACCCAAAAAAAGTAATTGAACAACCCGAATGTGTTACAGTGTTTATTTAATTAAAAAATATAGTCAAGAATTGTTCCAAAAATGTATGAATGTTAATTGTTTTTAATTAATATGCCAGTCTGAATGAAAATAGATTCGTATATGTCCTAAGTTCGAGGAGTCCCTTGGTGTTTCTTCAGAAATGCATTTGAAACACATTTTACTTGAGTGGGAATAAAAAACCGGATATTTACATTTCATGCAATGGAAACGCGTTTTCCTGTTTCTTTCATCCTCCTTATAGCACATACGGCAAACAGGCCGGTTAGAGGCAGATGGGGTATATATAGGCAAATTATTTTTATTACTTATTGTAATCTAATATTTGCAGGGTCTTGCTATTCTCCCCAGCTACGTCGGAAATGTAATGTTCGGTTGAAATAAGAATGGCAGACTTGTTTTTCTTTGGCACGTACGATCATAAAGAAAAGTCGTTTTCGTAGAAACAAAAGATGATGCTGCTCAGTATACGAGTAGAAGATGCAAGCAATTCTGGTGGAATGAATCTTTTATTTTTACGAAAAGTTCCAACGAAAGTCAAGTTTTTCGACATAAGATCGCTAGCTAGTTCTAGTGATGTGAAAAAAGTTGTCAGCGTATATTATTCGTCCCGTGCGGAAATATTTTTCAACTAAATCCATCAAAACCCGTTGACCTTGATTTGCATATTTTCCTAAGTACATCGCTTAGTTGACCAGTATAAATTTGTCCCTTCAATGGATAATTGAATGTTGCGTCACAAGCCCACTAAACTTTGATTCCATACTTTGCAGACTTCAATGGAATATACTGTGTGAACATGGTTTTTCCACGATAAGCAAACAGCTGCTGATCAACCGTTATCTGCGCATTTGGGACATAAGCACGCTCTAAGTTGGCATGTAACATAATCCACGTATCATCTATTGGAGCAGTTTTACTAGCTTATAGTCGTATAGTCCTCATATTTGCATTGTCAAATCGAATGAACCGTAAAATATCTTGAAAACGATTAAATTACATATGTAGTTGCTTTGTAAATTTGATGATTATATGGTGCCCAAATCGCTTTAAGCAACTGTGACGTAGCATGAAAGTGCCGCAAAACAATACCAAACTATTGAAAGCATAACATTCCACTTCAGAAAATGGTTCCCAATTTTGAGTCTTGTTCGGATTAGCTGAATTCCACTTCTCAATAACTGCTTTAGCCTTTCGATTCGTTTCCCGAACAACTATATCAAAAATTTCACGAGTTATAAATTGATTGAAAATCGAGATAGGGTTGGGAAAGATGGATATTGATGGCCCTGGTATAGCTACTACTAGACAGTTATGTGCTGTTTTACAACCCGTCCTGGCGGGTGGAGTAGTGCCCCAAACCTTCCAATCTTTTACAAGAAAATAATGACCACTCGTTGCACTCGCCATAGCTGTTCCCGATGGGAAATTACATCTTCCTCTTCATCGTCGTCATTACTTTCTTCAACACAATCCTCGATTATGGCATTTTCTTCAATATCTGAAGCATCCGAAGCCATACCAATAGGTACAAAATCAGGGTCAAGTTCTTCACCTCCTGCAAATGGTTCTTTTTCGCTATATTCTTCACCCAAAGCATATAGAGATACTATTCTGGCGTTATATTCCTCTTGTGCGCTGTCAGTAAGATTGCCGTATCGGGTATTACGGCGACATTCTTTTAACATTTTATCCTTTTCCTTTTCACTAACAGCTGAATTCAGTAAACCGTCTCTAGTCACTATTAGAGAATATTTGAGGTGAAAATCACTTTTGAGACAATTTCCATTCTATAAGCTGTCTCGCGTCTCCAGCCTCACAAAAGCAATCACTAATTTATGAGCTTGGCCGGGGCATATCACAAACATGAAATTTTCAGAAAAAGTATGAAAAATATTTGCGAAAAACGCTTTAAATATGTTGTTTTATTCCTAAAATTAATATAAGCATAGAAAAAATTTAAAAACAGGAAATACTTAAAAAAGAACATCGAATCGAAATCATATGTGGCGCCGCTGAGATTAGAACTTACACACTTTGGGATTTTCTATACAAAATTGTGAGCGTCGTCTTCGCAAGCTCAGCCACAATACCACCCAACGTTATGTTGACAAAATGCAACATACTGCATACATGACTTTCGTTTACTGATACCGAAATCATCCCAAGTCACAAAAATTTTCTCTAAAAGAAAATCTCAAATTTAGAGCCTTGAGATGAGACTGAATTATAGAATTCAGTCGTAAAGTTCATTTTCGAGCGCTCAAATTTTTTTATGCAAAACTTACTATTTGACTGAAAGGAAATAACTAATTTGATTTTGCATTCAGCTGGTTGTGTCATTTATAGCCAATATTTATAAGGTAGGTACAGTTTCTACGCTGTGGTCTGACAGACCACAACCTGGAAAACCCATATATAACACCAAACGATGTTTTTTATACAAAAAATGAGACAAACGATATTGTTCTATACTGGAATAGAAATTCCTCATGGTACTTTATAAAGTCATAAGACAGTTTGTCGAAAAATGTTGGGAAACCCAAAAATTTTTATTAAAATTTTTGAAAATGGTCTCCCAGACCACAACGCTAGTCTAAGGGTTAAAACTCTTTAATCCTGTTATATTTTTTATGAATATAGGGGCTTATCCATAAAAGGGTTAAAATTTTTCAACGGTATTTGACTCAAAAATATCATGGCTATAACGGGCAGAGTGATTTAAATAATAAGATTTATTTTTGTAACTTAAAGTTAAACCTAGAAGTATTTTTATTGCCAAATTCTTTAAATCTAGAAGGTAAAGTTTTCGCTTATTATCCATGCAAAATTTTGTGAAATGAGTTGCTCCCATGGTTTCCAATTTGTATATTGAAGGTCTCTTAAGCTAGCCCAAGCTTTTCAGCCCAATCAAAAAACGAGACCGTACTAAATTGCACAAAATGTAATGCTAATTTAATACGGGTTAATTAAATTTATTAAACTTGTTTTTTAAAAAGCAGCTTAAACATAAGCTAGCCCAACCCATATGCACAATCAAAAAACGAAAACGTATTTAATGACAGCTAGCCCAACCCTCGATATTTTTATACTCAACTGAGCAGAGCTCACAGAGTATATTAACCTCGTTCGCATAACAGTAATCCGTAACGGCATAAACTAATCGAGATAGATATCGACTTCTCTATATCAAAATGATCTGGGCGAAAAAAGAAATTTATTTAGCCATGTCCGTCCGTCCGTCCGTAAACACGATAATGTGAACTCCTCTTGAACCTCCAGAAATCGTTCTCCTTGCGTGCACGCACGCTATCACGCACAGGCACTCCCATTTAATGCAACCACAGATTATATTTTAGTTTACTATCGTATTTTTTATTTATTTATGTTATAGTTTTATAACAAGTATATATATATTTTTTTTTTTTTATTATTTATATATATATAGTTTCCACAATAGTTTTTGGGTTTCTTTAATTTTAACTGGAATCACTGAGTTAAACTTAGTTTTTTTTTTCAACGCGTGTTCGCCAAGTCCAAAAAATGTATCTCCTAATGATGGCCGCCTTTTTCTATTTTTTTCCGACCTCCCCGTTTCCAACTTGTGAATGGACAACAGGGTTGCACCAAGTGGGAAACAGGGTGAGATCATAAGGCTGCTGTTACACCATCCCCCTTTTCGAAAAAAAAGGTTGAAGTCGACAAGTTGATCTAGTTTGTCGGCTTCAACTTTTTTTTTTGTGGTATTGGTTTCAAATACCTTCCGAATAGCAAATTAAACAAATTGAGAAAAAAATTGGACATTTGTGGCAGATATACTTAGGTTAACGTAGTTAATATAACTAATTACATCTAAAATTAGAATCTTTGCGGCAAATATAGTTAGGTAATCTAGTTAATTTAATTAATTACATTTATTTGTACTTATATGTGTTATGCTTAGTTTTTCATTTATTGTAAGCCTACATATTTACATATATGAATATTAACAGTTTTTATACCTTTTTGTTTGTTTTTCTTTGTGATTCAAAATTTCATCTACATCGGTTTTGTATAGTAACTTATACATACATTTTCTATTTGTTTATTTTATTTACAATAAGTATTGTTTTAAAGTATGCTACATTTTTTTCCAATTTGCTTAAATTTAGTGAAATAAAATGATTAAAAAAATTTATTTTGACTATCTCAAAATGAAATTGAGTACATCCGATTATATTTATTTGGGTGCTCTTATGCGGTTTTTATGTACCGTTTTGTATTTTTTGTTTTCATTATCAAAAATAGTTACATTTACACCGTCTATATTTGTTACTAAATAGGGGCCCTGATATATGTTTTTATGTTTTTCACGTGGTTCTTTTTGAACTAAAACCATATCGTTTATGTTTACTACTATTGGTTGTGCATTTTTGTCGTATGCATCTTTATTTCTTATTTTGTGTTTTTCTACTAACTTTTTAGCCAAGGCGTGGCATTTTTGCATTCGGTACTTTACTTCTTTTGAATAATTTTCGATATTATAAATGGGATCGATTGTTTCGTTCTTCAATTCAGATGGCACAATGGCCTTTTTACCAAAAATTAATTCAAAGGGAGTAAGTTTATTATCGAATACCGTATTTGGCGTTGTGTTGTGCACCGTATATTAAAATGAAGCCTTCGAATAGTGCTGACGCGATGGTTTTTGCACTTTTATCCGGTATTGATATTGTAACTAAGTATTTTGTCAGATCGCAGATTATGGTAAGTGCGAACTTATTACCATATCTCGATTCTGGCAATGGGCCTATGGTATCAATTACGACAATGTCAAAAGGTTCATTAGGAGTAGGAGTTAGAACGAGTTTTTCTTTATTTCCTATTTTGACTTTATTCAAAAGACATTTTTCGCATTTCCTAACATAACTAACTAGCTATGTCTTTTATCATGTTTTTCCAGTAAAATTTGTTTCGTAATTTGGCGTATAATTTTTTCGTTCCACAGTAACCTCCAGTGATGGGATCATTGTGATAAATTGATAATAATATTGATTTTTGTTCCTGATCAGTGATTGTTTCAATTGGATCCATTAAAATAATTTTTAAAAGTTGTAAAAGCTTATTTCCTCTTTCTTTAAAATTTGTAATTGTAATGTGTTAGAAAATTAAATCGTTTTTTGGCCATTCTATTTCCTTAATATTAAGTTTTCCGGCTTCTTTCTCTGGCCTCGAAAGTAAAGTATCGAAATTCTTTATTTCGTTAGAAAATTCAAAATCAAGTAAAATTGTTCTTTTATGCTTTATATGCGCGCATATTCTTAAAAATTGTTTATTGTTTTTATCATGAAATATTTCTGATCTAATACGAGGAATTTTTTTTGACAAGTTATGAGTAAATTTATCATAAACGTTTAATGTTTGTATATTTTCACATAAGTTTAGATTTTCGATAGAACTACATTTATCCTTTTCCTTACTCATAGCCCTAGTCTGAACTGCAAGTATATTTTTGGTTGATTCTTTTATTTCGCCAATGGTTATACGAGAAAGTGCATCAAATCCTACATTTCATTTTCCCTGTATGTACTCTATTGTGAAATTGTATTCTGCCAACTCAAGTCTAATTCTAGAAAGTTTTGAAGATGGGTCTTTCATATTGAATAAATAGACTAAATGCCTGTGATCTGATTTTACAATAAAGTGATTTCCATAAACGTAGGGTCTGAATTGTTTAATGGCAAAATAAATGGCTAGTAATTCCCACTCAATGATGGCTTTCTTTTTTTCTGCCTCATTAAAAGATTTTGACGCATAAAATATGGGCAAATCGCTGCCTTGATGTTCTTGGCTGAGTATTGCTCCACATCCCGTCTTAGAAGCGTCTACTGTAATGGTAAACTGTTTGGAAAAATCCGGGTATTGTAATATCTTTGGTGACATTAGGGATGCTCTTAGTGCATCAAAAGCTTTATCGCATGCTGCGTCCCAGTTAAATGCTACTCTTTTTCTATTCAGTCTATTCAGAGGTGCTGCCAGAGATGCAAAGTTTGGAATAAAGCGTCTGTAGTAGTTGGCAAAAGCTACAAACCATCTTACAGCGTCCTTGTCTGTTGGCTTAGTTCAGTTACGAATTGCGTCTATTTTAGATTCGTCTGGTGACAGACCTTCAGCTGAGCATTTGTGTCCTAGGAATGTTACTTCTGGTCTTAGAAAATTACATTTATTTGGATTGAGTTTAAGGTTGAATGATCTACAAGTATTGAATACTTTAGAAAAATTTTTAATGTAATGGGATTCGCTACAGCCGATGACTCTAATGTCATCTACATAAAGAAAAGTTACATTAGGTGGTATTCCTGAAAATGCGATGGTCATCATCCTAGAAAACGAATTTGGTGCAATATTCAACCCAAATGGCAATACCTTCCATCGCTACGCTCCGCGATCAGTACAAAATGAGGTTATATCGCGTGAATCTACGTGTAATGGTATTTGGTGAAATCCAGAAAAAAGGTCTAAGGTTGAGAAAAATTTGGCTCTGCCAAGATTGTCTAAAATATCATCGATTCGTGCTAATGGAAATTTGTCTGCTATTAGCTTCTTGTTAACTGCGCGAAAGTCAACACACATTCGGTATGCTTTTTTGCCATTTATTTTCTTTTTAGGAACTAAGATAAGAGGACTGTTGTAGTTAGAATAGCTTTCTTCTATTAAATCATTTTCTAATAACTTTGTAACTTGTCTGTTAATTTCTTCCCGCTGCGAATAGGGTAGACGATAGTTCTTTATATACACTGGTTCGTTGTCAGTTAACCGCAATTTCTGCTCATAAAAATTATTTAACGTCATCTTATCGTTGTCAAGCGCGAATATGTCAGCATATTGTATGCATAGATATAAAAGTTCAGATGGTGCATCTTTAGGAATTTGATCTTTTAAGATCGAAGTTATTTCGTTAATTCGCTTCTCATCTGACTTAGTTTTGTCGATTACGTAGACGTGATAATAAGATAAGTTTTCTGCTTTAATAGAATTTTTGTGTACGAATTGTACCTCACTTGTGGTATTGATTAATTTTATGACTGGATTATTGGAATTTGTAATACATCTTGCGGTAAATACGCCTTTTTGTGTTTCTTGAGATTCAACGAAAAGTGGAGTTGTTGAGTGACCTAAGTCGAAAATTCGAAAAACTTCGCATCTTGGTGGTATAACACACATATATATCTCTTTCTGTTCCGTGTAGGATTGGCATATTGACTTTTTCTTTATTTGCCCAGAATGAGATGCTACTATTTGAATAATCTATTACACATTTGTTATGATGAAGAAAGTCTTTACCCAGTATACCCTCTAATGGGATATTGAAGTCATCGTTTACCACATGTAAGCTATGTTCGACTAGATTATTAGAAAAATTTAGGTCTATGTTTATTTTACCCAAAGTAGCAACAAAATTTGATGTAACGCCTGTGATATTAACCATATCGTCAGAATTAATTGGAATTTGCTTATTTAAGCTTGAAATTTTAATCAGAGAAATATCAGCTTGTGTATCTAGTAAAAATGTACATAATTTGTTAGATCCGGTTATATAAATTTCGATAAAATCTGAGTAATTTAGATTTAGAGAAAAAATATTTTTAATATTTATTCGTTTACCTCCTCGTCCCTCAGTGTTCGCTGCTGAGGGGCGAACAAGTTTAAAGAGCGAACGTTTGCATTATTTCGCGTATTTGAACTTCCGGCGTTAGTATTGGTTCTGTTTTCTAGCCTATTTTGACTGTTGATAGTGTTACGCGAGTTACTATTGTTTCGATTGTCGTTGTTTTGCCTATTTTGATTGTTATTATTGTATCTACCGTTATTATTGTTGTTGTACCTATTGAAATTATTATTGTTATTAAACCTATTGAAATTACTATGGTTGTTGTATCTATTATTGTTGTTGTAGTAGTCATTGCCTCTATTGTTATTGCGAAAGTTGGTTTAATTGTTAAACCTTGATCGAAAAGCTAATACCTGTCTTTCTGTAGTCTGATTGTTTTATTCGACTATCATTTTTGCTACGACGGCTTTTGCGTCACTAAAAGAGGATGATGCGAGAATTGATTTGACTAAGTCTGAGCGCGTATTTAGCCTACAAACGTTTACTGACTGTTCGACTGCCATCTCGTGCGCTTTGGCTTTTGATATGCCCTCGATAATTAGAGACCTCTCTAAAGAATCAGATAATTCCTCTATTCGTTTAGCAAACTCGTTTAAATTATTGTTCGTAGCTTTAAGTGAAGCTATTTTCCCTGCAACGACTTTTGAATTGTCTGGCTTTATTCGACTTTTAAGTGTATCTTTAATTTCTTGAATAGATGTTATATTTGTCGGAATAGCTTCTCAAGCTTTCCCTTCGAGCTTCGATTTAACGAGTGAAATGAAAGTTGGCATAAGATCTGGATCTATACAGCCTTCTACTAGTTCAATTTTATCTATGAAGGAGTCTAGCGCTAAGGGGTCACCGTTATAGTTTTCCCTAAATAAGGGCGCCCACGACCCAATAAAGTGTCTCTTTTGCTCTGGTGTAGCCATTATTGTTGGTTCTAGAAAATTGGTACGAGATTGGTTGGAATTTGAGAAAGTTGTTAAAAGCCCTAAAGAATTGTTTGATGTAACGACTGGGTTATCGAAACCACAGAAGTTTCTTGTAATGAAATATTTTCAGTATGAGGTAAAGAACAACTTTGTTCACCGATACGACTGTCGAGTGTTTCCGGCTTTGATGAGTCAGAGAATTCTTCTTCTTCCTCAGATTCGATTTTGTATGCGTCGAAGGATTCTTTTTCTTTCCGATCAGTATCTGGTATAAAAATGTTATCTTGGACTAAGTCGCTGTAGTTCGTTGGTACTTTAACTGTGCAGTTGAGTTTTGTAAAACATTTAATTAATTCTTCCCTACAACGTGATAAACTTTTATTCACAGCAATTGGCCGAGGTCGGTTTTCAAAATGACCATTTACCTCTACTAAAATGTTATTATATGCCTCAATTAAAGAATTTTTATATTCATCTAACTTCTCTTGCCTTGTCGGTAAAGAACGACCTGTATGCAAAACGCGTTTTTTAATTTTAAAGAAATTTTATCTCAATTCTTTGAATTTTGTTTCGAAATTTGACATTAGCAGAAGAAAGACTTTTACACTTGCAGCTTTGTGTGCTTGGATATTAAGGAATTTGAATGAAAAAGAAGGTTGAAATGATTTTATAATCTAAATCGAATTGTGAAAAAGTTGCAAGTTTGAGGTATGAATATGGACGAATTTGAATGAAAAAGAAATTTGGAATGGTTTTTTTTATAACCTATATTGTTTGAGTTATGAGTATAACCAAATTAGGATTGAAAGGGAATTTGAAAGGGTTTTATCACCTAAGTTGAATTAGAGAAAGTGGCGAGTTTGTGTCATGAATGTGAAAAAAAAATTTTTTTACTTGAAAGGAAATTTAAAATGATTTTATAATCTAATTTGAAACCGCTTTACTTAAATTTTGTATTGAGTTTTGGCATAAATTTGTTAGGGTTATTTGAAGTTAGAATTGCTTGAAAGTTGATTGAATTGTATTCCAGATGAACCGTCAATTAAGTTTTGGCTTTGAAAAATTTTGTTTTGTACCGGGTGTGCTACCATATACGACCTACAATGGAAGACTGATCTATTTTTTCCCAATTTTCGCAAGACGATATTAATTTTAAACTTGATATGTTTATTGCAATTTAGTATTTATTACAATATTATTTAACGTGTCGGCCGCACCGTTTCGCAGCAAAATGTTCCGTATGTAATTGTAAAAATTTATTAAATTTTCATAATTTAGCGTGTCGGCCGCGCCGTTTCTTAGCAAAATGCCTTCTTTTTTTTGTATATATTTTTATATTAAATCTTATTTTGTTTTACCATTTTTTGTAGTTTAAAGTATTTTCAAATAGAATGCAGTGAGAATTTAATAAAGTTTTAATGTAGTAAATTTTTAAAGTGTTTTAAAAGTATTGAATGTATTCGAAAGTAATTAAATTTTCACAAAGTGTGTTAATGTATATGTATATATCCACCCACTTTATAAAAATGTATAATGTTGCAAATATAGACGTTGTATGTTGTGCTATATTTGGGTATGCATTAATGCAAATTTTTGTTGAAAATATAAATTTTATGTATGACCAATTTCATTTTATTTTTTGAATTTTTTGAATTTTTTTTGTATATTTTTTGAATTTTTTGTATTTTTTTTTTTTTGAATTTTTTTGTATATTTTTGAACTTAATTCTTTGTATTTTTTTTGTAAATTTTAGTAGAACAATTTTTTGATTGATGCAAAAAAGTTAAAATTCAATTTAAATTTAAAATGTTTGCACTGTGTAATTGAAGGGGAAAAAAAAAATCTGTAAGTATATGGTATGCAAAGCGAAATCACCCCATTTAATGGAATTATTATGTTTGGTATACATACATACGTATATGTGTTTACCAAAAAATTTTTTTTCTACATACATATATACATATGTGTATACTTATTTTTGTGCTGCCACTGCTGCCTCGATGCTGGTGTTAATCCTGCTGCTGCTTTTGCTTGCTTGGTGTTGTTCGCTGGTGGCGTTGATGCATGTCGCTTATGTTCGCTGGTGCTGACATTGCTACTGCCGTTGATGTTCGCTGGTGGTGGTGGTGGATGTAAAATGGCGAATACTCTGCCGGTATTTAGTGGCGTGGGTTTATATGCCGTTACGATTTCCGAAAAATTTTCTTTTTTTTCAGAGTTAATATTTCCTCCGTTTCTTTTTATTTGTGAGTTTTAGTTAGTTGTATTATTTCCGCTGTATTTGATTGTAGGTTTTAGAATTTTTATTATTTTAATAGATTTTGCATTACTTCCGTATATTTTAGTCGTAGTTTTAGGTTTATTTTTATTATAATTTTGATTTTTTCTCTCATTTCACCCACTGCCACTTTTTACCACGATTTATTGAAAAATTCCGCACCACCACCTACCTGGATCACGGTCGCCATGTAAGTTTTATGGTGTCTTGATGAAATTTGGTATGTAGGTGCCTGGTCACTCATCTCAGATCGCTATCTAAAATGAACGAAATCGGACTATAACGACGCCCACTTTTTCGATATCGAAAATTTCGAAAAAACCAAAAAGTGCGATAATTCATTACCAAAGACGGTTAAGGCGATGAAATTTGATAGGTGGGTTGACGTTATGAAGTAGAATAGACAAATAGTAAAATTTTGGACAATGGGCGTGGCACCGCCCACTTTTGAAAGAAGGTAATTTGAAAGTTTTGCCAGCCGTAATTTGGCAGACGTTGAAGATATCATGATGAAATTTAGCAAGAACGTTACCTCTATTCCTATATGTGTGCTAAATAAAAATTAGCAAAATCGAATGACGAACACGCCCACTTTTAAAAAAAAATTGTTTAAGTCAAATTATAACAAAAAATTTTATATCTTTACAGTATATAAGTAAATTATGTCAACATTCAACTCCAGTAATGATAGGGTGCAACAAAATACAAAAATGAAAGAAAATTTCAAAATGAACGTGGCTCCGCCCTTTATCATTTAATTTGTCTAGAATACTTTTAATGCCATAAGTCGAACAAAAATTAACCAATCCTTGTGAAATTTGGTAGGGGCATAGACTCTATGACGATGACTGTTTGCTGTGAAAATGGGCGAAATAAGTTGAAGGCACGCCCAGTTTTTAGACACAGTCGACCGTCTGTCCTTCCGATCGGCCCATAACACGATAACTTGAGCAAAAATCAATTTATCTTTACTAAACTTAGTTCACGTACTTATCTGAACTCACTTTATCTTGGTATTAAAAATGGGCGAAATCCGACTATGACCACGCCCACTTTTTCGATATCGAAAATTACGAAAAATGAAACAAATGCCATAATAATATACCAAATACGAAAAAAGGGATGAAACATGGTAATTGGATTGGTCTATTGACGCAAAATATAACTTTAAAAAAAAACTTTGTAAAATGGGTGTGACACCTACCATATTAAGTAGAAGAAAATTAAAAAGTTTTGCAGGGCGAAATCAAAAGCCCTTGGAATCTTGGCAGGAAGACTGTTCGTAGTATTGCATACATAAATAAATTAGCGGTACCCGACACATTTTGGTCGATATCTCGAAAAGGTCTTCAAATATACAACTGAAGGCCACTCCATTTTAAACCCCTCATTAATACCTTTATTTTGATACCCATATCGTACAAACAAATTCTAGAGTTACCTCTGGTCCACCTTTATGGCGATATCTCGAAAAGGCGTCGGTCGTGGGCGTGGTCGACATATAGTAATAGGAGTAACGTTCCTGCCAAATTTCATCATGATATCTTCAACGACTGCCAAATAACAGCTTGCAAAACTTCTAGATTACCTTCTTTTAAAAGTGGGCGGTGCCAAGCCCATTGTCCAAAATTTTACTATTTTTCTATTCTGCGTCATATGTTCAACTAACTTACCAAATTTCATCGCTTAATCCGTATTTGGTAATGAATTATCGCACTTTTTCGATTTTTCTAAATTTTCGATATCGAAAAAGTGGGCGTGGTTATTGTCCGATATCATTCATTTTAAATAGCGATCTGAGATGAGTGCCCAGGAACCTACATGCCAAATTTCATCAAGATACCTCAAAATTTACTCCAGTTATCGTGTTAACGGACAGACGGACGGACGGACGGACGGACATGGCTCAATCGAATTTTTTTTCGATACTGACGATTATGATATATGGAAGTCTACATCTATCTCGATTCCTTTATACCTGTACAACCAACCGTTATCCAATCAAAGTTAATATACTCTGTGAGCTCTGCTCAACTGAGTATAAAAAAAAGAATTTAAAATAAACACAACAAATTTTTAAAAACTTATTAAAAAAACCCTGCAAATTAAATAAAATATTAATAAAAAAATTTAAACAATAAATCAACTTTGTATTGAAAAGTTTTGGCGCCAACTTACAAAAATCCAAGAATACAAAGAAACAAGTTTATGAAAACAAAACAAAAATATAAATGAAAAGCAATAAAATATGAAATAAAAAATTAAGACAAATATATCTTAACCAAAAAAATCACATTTGCGAAAAAATAATGTAATAAAAAAGTTAAAAAATAATACAACAAAAAATGCGAAAAAAAATAAAACTAAACAAATAAAAAAGGCTACACAAATTGAGAAAGAACAAAAAAAAAAAAAAAATTTATCGTAAGAAAATTTTAAGCGAAAAAAAATTAAGTAATAAACAATTTTTTTTAAGTTAAACGGTTTTATTGAAAACAATACTTACATGAAGTAATAACAATACTAAAAGCTAGAAAATAAGTAGGTAGGTCCTAGGTACTATTCATCACACTCCTCATCAATTTCGGGCGTTGATAATAAAGCGTTGGGCGCGTGAAATTTCTAAAAATACGAGGCGTAGCATAACCTCATTAAGGTTCAGTTGGTCAATAGAAATTTGACGCGTCCAACGCTTTTATTTAATTGCCTATTATTTCTCATTCTATTAGTCCATTTAGTGACTCATTATTACAAGGACTCTTTCCTGAGAATTTGTTACAATCAAAGTCCTCAATACATAATGCTTCTAAAGACTTTACTCGACTCTGCGCCACGTATGCTTGTCCCTCCTCCAACTCTAATATATTTTGATGTCATTTCTACCGGACTGTATGTAATATTTGTTCCAAATATGAGCCAAATCGGACATCATAGGTCGCTTTCTATTCTTGTATGTATTATGTCTTCTAAATATGAGCCAAATCGGACCACAAATACGGTTTTTGTGAATATATCGATCCTTTCACCACCTAGCGGCGCTTTTTTCATAGGTCGCTCTCTATTCTTGTATGTATTATGTGTTCCAAATATGAGTCAAATCGCACCACACTCACGATTTTTGTGAATATCTCGATCCTTGCGCCACCTAGCTTCTATACTTGTATGTATTATGTGTTCCAAATATGAGCCAAATCGGACCACAAATACGATTTTTGTGAACATATCGATCCTTGCGTCACCTAGCGGCGATTTTTTCATAGGTCGCTTTCTATTCTTGTAAGTATTATGTGTTCCAAATATGAGCCAAATCGGACCACAAAGACGATTTTTGTGAATATATCGATCCTTGCACCACGTAGGGGCGATTTTTTCATAGGTCGCTTTCTATTCTTGTAAGTATTATATGTTCCAAATATGAGCCAAATCGGACCACAAATGCGATTTTTAGAAATATTTCGATCCATGCGCCACCTAGCTTCTATACTTGTATGTATTATGTGTTCCAAATATGAGCCAAATCGGACCACAAATACGATTTTTGTGAATATATCGATCCTTGCGTCACCTAGCGGCGATTTTTTCATAGGTCGCTTTCTATTCTTGTAAGTATTATATGTTCCAAATATGAGCCAAATCGGACCACAAATGCGATTTTTAGAAATATTTCGATCCATGCGCCACCTATTGGAGTTTTTTTCTCATTATTGCATTGTCATCGTCTATGTTCCAAGTTTCAAAATTCGTGCCAACCAGCCAGCCTGTCAAGTCAAGCTAAATATAAAACCGTTTTAAAACAGAAAAACTTAAACTAAAAAAGCCAATTAAAAACTAAAACGAAACGAAGACATAAAGAAATTTATGAAAAATATGTAAATAAAATTGAAAAGAAAAAAATTTCTAAACTAAATGAACTACTCAGAGTCAAATATATAAGTATAAAAAATAAACTTATGAAACAATATTTTTATTAAAAAAAAATTACAAAAAACAAGAAAGGAAGGCTAAGTTCGGGTGTAACCGAACATTACATACTCAGTTGAGAGCTATGGAAACAAAATAAGGAAAATCACCATGTAGGAAAATGAACTTAGGGTAACCCTGGAATGTGGTTTTATGACATGTGTATCAAATGGAAAGTATTAAAGAGTATTTTAAGAGAGAGTAGGCCATAGTTCTATAGATGGACGCCATTTAGGGATATCGCCATAAAGGTGGACCAGGGCTGACTCTAGAATTTGTTTGTACGATATGGGTATGAAATGAAAGGTGGTAATGAGTATTTTAAAAGGGAATGGGCTTTAGTTCTATAGGTGAACGCCGTTTCGAGATATCGCCATAAAGGTGGACCAAGGGTGTCTCTAGAATGTGTTTGTACGATATGGGAATCAAATGAAAGGTGTTACTGATCATTTTAAGAGGGAGTGGGCATTAGGTCTATAGGTGGACGCCTTTTGAGATATCGCCATTAGGGTGGGCCAGGGGTGACTCTAGAATGTTTGTACGATATGGGTATCAAACGAAAAGTGTTACTGAGCATTTTAAGAGGGAGTGGGCATTAGGTCTATAGGTGGACGCCTTTTCGAAATGTCGCCATTAGGGTGGGCCAGAGGTGACTCTAGAATGTGTTTGTATGATATGGGTATCAAATGAAAGATGCTAATAAGTATTTTAAAAGGGAGTAATCCTTAGTTCTATAGGTGGACGCCTTTTCGAGATATCGCCATAAAGGTGGACCAAGGGTGACTCTAGAATGTTTGTACGATATGGGTATCAAACGAAAGGTGTTACTGAGCATTTTAAGAGAGAGTGGGCATGAGGTCTATAGGTGGACGACGCCTTTTCGAGATATCGTCATTAGGGTGGGCCAGGGGTGACTCTAGAATGTGTTTGTACGATATGGGAATCAAACGAGAGGTGTTACTGAGCATTTTAAGAGGGAGTGGGCATTAGCTCTATAGGTGGACGCCTTTTCGAGATATCGCCATTAGGGTGGGCCAGGGGTGACTCTAGAATGTTTGTACGATATGGGTATCAAACGAAAGGTGTTACTGAGCATTTTAAGAGGGGTGGGCATTAGGTCTATAGGTGGACGCCTTTTCGAGATATCGCAATTAGGGTAGGCCAGGGGTGACTCTAGAATGTGTTTGTACGATGTGGGTATCAAATGAAAGGTGGTAATGAGTATTTTAAAAGGGAGTAATCCTTAGTTCTATAGGTGGAGCCTTTTCGAGATATCGCCATAAAGGTGGACCAAGGGTGACTCTAGAATGTTTGTACGATATGGGTATCAAACGAAAGGTGTTACTGAGCATTTTAAGAGGGAGTGGGCATTAGGTCTATAGGTGGACGCCTTTTCGAGATATCGCCATTAGGGTGGGCCAGGGTTGATTCTAGAATGTTTGTACGATATGGGTATCAAACGAAAGGTGTTACTGAGCATTTTAAGAGGGAGTGGGCATTAGGTCTATAGGTGGACGCCTTTTCGAGATATCGTCATTAGGGTGGGCCAGGGGTGACTCTAGAATGTGTTTGTACGATATGGGTATCAAATGAAAGGTGGTAATGAGTATTTTAAAAGGGAGTAATCCTTAGTTCTATAGGTGGAGCCTTTACGAGATATCGCCATAAAGGTGGACCAAGGGTGACTCTAGAATGTTTGTACGATATGGGTTTCAAACAAAAGGTGTTACTGAGCATTTTAAGAAGGAATGGGCATTAGGTCTATAGGTGGACGCCTTTTCGAGATATCGCCATTAGGGTGGGCCAGGGTGACTCTAGAATGTGTTTGTACGATATGGGTATCAAATGAAAGGTAGTAATGAGTATTTTAAAAGGGAGTAATCCTTAGTTCTATAGGTGGGCGCCTTTTCGAGATATCGCCATAAAGGTGGACCAAGGGTGACTCTAGAATGTTTGTACGATATGGGTATCAAACGAAAGGTGTTACTGAGCATTTTAAGAGGGAGTGGGCATTAGGTCTATAGGTGGACGCCTTTTCGAGATATCGCCATTAGGGTGGGCCAGGGTGACTCTAGAATGTGTTTGTACGATATGGGTATCAAATGAAAGGTGGTAATGAGTATTTTAAAAGGGAGTAATCCTTAGTTCTATAGGTGGACGCCTTTTCGAGATATCGCCATAAAGGCGGACCAAGGGTGACTCTGGAATGTTTGTACGATATGGGTATTAAACGAAAGGTGTTACAGAGCATTTTAAGAGGGAGTGGGCATTAGGTCTATAGGTGGACGCCTTTTCGAGATATCGCCATTAGGGTGGGTCAGGGGTGACTCTAGAATGTTTGTACGATATGGGTATCAAACGAAAGGTGTTACTGAGCATTTTAAGAGGGAGTGGGCATTAGGTCTATAGGTTGACGCCTTTTCGAGATATCGCCATTAGGGTGGGCCAGGGGTGACTCTATAATGTTTGTACGATATGGGTATCAAACGAAAGGTGTTACTGAGCATTTTAAGAGGGAGTGGACATTATGTCTATAGGTGGACGCCTTTTCGAGATATCGCCATTAGGGTGGGCAAGGGGTGACTCGAGAATGTTTGTACGATATGGGTATCAAACGAAAGGTGTTACTGAGCATTTTAAGAGGGAGTGGGCATTAGGTCTATAGGTGGACGCCTTTTCGAGATATCGCCATTAGGATGGGCCAGGGGTGACTCTAAAATGTGTTTGTACGATGTGGATATCAAATTAAAGGTATTAATGAGGGTTTTAAAAGCTAGTGGCCTTTAGATGTATATGTGAAGGCGTTCTCGGGACATCGACCAAAATGTGGACCAGGTGATCCAGAAAATCATCTGTCGGGTACTGCTAATTTATTTATATATGCAATACCACTAACAGTATTCCTGCCAAGATTCCAAGGGCTGTTGATTTCGCCTTGTAGAACTTTTCATTTTCTTCTACTTAATATGGTAGGTGTCACACCCATTTTACAAAGTTTTTTCCAAAGTTATATTTTGCGTCAATAAACCAATCCAGTTACCATGTTTCATCCCTTTTTTCGTATTTGGTATAGAATTATGGCATTTTTTTCATTTTTCGTAATTTTCGATATCGATAAAGTGGGCGTGGTTATGGCCGGATTTCGGCCATTTTTTATACCGAGATAAAGTGAGTTCAGATTAGTACGTGGGCTAAGTTTAGTAAAGATATATCGATGTTTGCTCAAGTTATTGTGTACACGGCCGACCGGAAGGACAGACGGTGGACTGTGTATAAAAACTGGGCGTGGCTTCCACCGATTTCGCCCATTTTTACAGAGAACAGTTACCATCATAGAATCTATGCCCGTACCAAATTTGAGAAGGTTTGGTAAATTTTTGTTCGACTTATGGCATTAAAAGTATTCTAGACAAACTAAATGAAAATAGGCGGAGCCACGCCCATTTTGAGATTTTCTTTTATTTTTGTATTTGTTGCATCATATCATTACTGGAATTGAATTTTGACATAATTTACTAATATACAGAAAAGATATTAAATTTTTTGTTAAAATTTGAATTTTAAACAAATTTTTTTTAAAAAGTGGGCGTGTTCTTCATCCAATTTTGCTAATTTTTATTTAGCACATATATAGTAATAGTAGTAACGTTCCTGCCAAATTTCATCATGATATCTTCAACGACTGCCAAATTAAAGCTTGCAAAAGTTTTAAATTACCTTCTTGTAAAAGTGGGCGGCGCCACGCCCATTGTCCAAAATCTTACTAATTTTCTATTCTGCATCATAACTTTAACCAATCTACCAAGTTTCATCACTTTAGCCGCTTTTGGAAATGAATTATCGCATTTTTTCTGTTTTTCGAAATTTTCGATATCGAAAAAGTGGGCATGGTTATAGTCCGATATCGTTCATTTTAAATGGCGATCTGAGGTGTGTGCCCAGGAATCTACATTCCAAATTTCATCAAGATACCTCAAAATTTACTCAAGTTATCGTGTTAACGGGCAGACGGACGGACGGACGGACGGACGGACATGCCTCAATCAAATTTTTTTTCGATACTGATGATTTTGATATATGGAAGTCTATATCTATCTCGATTCCTTTATACCTGTACAACCAACCGTTATCCAATCAAAGTTAATATACTCTGTGAGCTCTGCTCAACTGAGTATAATAACAGAGTTAGTTCCAGATTGAAATTTGATAGCTAACACTATATTAAGTACCGATTCAGCTAGTAAACTACAGATATTGCACCGTCTGGCAATACCCTCTTTCTAGCACAAACCAACATAATGCCTTAGTCAGTTAAACGCTGAATAAAGTACGAAATTAAGACGTTCACAGCTCGTGTGCTCAATAGACTATTTATTTTTTTAGTCTTGACACTTTAGCTCAATAATTAATTTTTCGGTATCATTTGATGTGATAAGCCATATCACAAAAGGCACATAAAATAAATAAACACAAGGCGCGCTAACCTCCGAAGAGATTTTGGGCCGAGCTTCTCTTCCTATTTGGGTCGTTCTACTTTTAATTTTTTTTCTACAAATTGGCGGGACGGAAGCTACATGATTTACACCGACTTCGAACAGCATATGCAAGGCAGATTAGTTTTCACTGAGACCCCGATCGGAAACACATTTTTTTCTAATTTAAAACACTTTTTCCAGATGTTTTCATGTTGCTTTGCCCTGGCATTGAACCCATTATCTTCGGTGTGGTAGAAGGAGCGCTCTACCACCACTACAATTAGTAAACTTTGACTCTGCGACGCCATATGGCATAAATATGTTTGCATGGCTGAAATGCTGTTTAACAGAATTCTTGTGTAAATATATCTTTAAGGTGTTTACATCATTCCTACATTTAATATGAAAACACTCAACTAAATACATAACTAGGAGTACTATCTACTAAAGTCCACGTCACATAAGCAGTTTTTCATAAAGATGCGTTTAACTCAGTCTTATGCATTATGAGTAGATTGCACGTATTTTTATGGAGGACGGCATATTGAGCGACACTGGCGCCATCTGACATGAAAAAGTAGTCAACTTGCAACTTTTGTTGCAAGCAAAGAATAAGAAGAAGAATTTGACATTTGCTTTGGCTAAGGGTGCTGGCACACTTTGCAATTGAAATTGTTTTTCCCACTCGTTGGTAACTTTTCTAACATTTTTCTCAATTAAAAACTGCTATATAACAAATGAATACGGCACCAAATATGTTAGGAAATATTTTTGTTGTATAGGGAGAATGTTTATAACAGTGCTTCACGAAATTTTGATGTGAATGGGCAAGGCGAAATAAACCGTAATTGCCAAGTCTGAAGTTCCTTCATATGGAATGCATAAGCTTGTGTTAAACGCATCTATATGAAAAATGTCATTGTGCCGCGGCCTTAACATGTTTTATTTACTCAGTTATAGAAATAAATATTTCATCTATAAAAAAAAAGAACAAATGAAGAAGGCCCATTCCATTTCAAGACACCCGGACACAGTTGAAAAAATAGGGAAATAAAATATCAATTGCATTTTATCGAATTCAATTGCCGATAAAAGCGAAAAAAAATTTTTTTGAGGCAAAAAAAAAAAAAAAAAAAAACACGTGTTTCATTATTTTGCCCAAAGAACAACATATTAAAATTTCATCGAAATCAAAAATCATGTCCTGCGCGGACCGGGTGTCTGAAATGGAATGACCTATATATATAAAATGTGTGCGTGGTTATCATCCTATTTCGCTCATTTTCAATACCAATCTATTCTAGGCCCAGATTAGCTCGTGTCCCAAATTTGGTGAAGATATCTCAATATTTACTCAAGTTATGGTGTTAACGGACAGACGGACGGAGGGACGGACATGGGTCAATAAAATTTTTTTTTCGACACTGATGATTTTGATATATGGAAGTCCATATCTATCTCGATTCCTTTGGTTGTACCAACCGTTATCCAGTCAAAGTTAATATACTCTGTGTGCAAAGCACAAATAAATTAAAAAAAAAAAAATTTATTTAAGGCGCGATAACCTCCGAAGAGATCTAAGGCCGAGCTTCTCTTCCAATTTGCGTCGTGCTCCTCTTGATTTTTCCCTACAAATTGGCCGGACGGGACCTACATGTTTTATGCCGACTCCGAACGGCATCTGCAAGGCAGATGAGTTTTCACTGAGAGCTTTTCATGGCAGAAATACACTCGGAGCGCTTGCCAGACACTTCCGAGGGGCGACCCCGCTTAGATAAATTTTCTTCTAATTGAAAAACCTTATTTCTAAAATTTTGATGTTGCTTTGCCCACGAGTTGAACCCAGGGCATACGGTGTGATAGGCGGAGCACGCTACCATCACACCACGGTGGCCGCCAAAGCACAAATGCCTACTATATTAATCCCGAAGGGATTCTGAAATTGTTCCAAATGGGTCCCAAAATAGTGTCTAAATGATTCCGAAACTTATCCAGAAGTGGTCTTAAAATTGCCCCAAAATTGCATGGAAATAGTTTCAAAGTGAACCTGAAGTATAATCGCGAAGAGCTCCTCAAGTCTTCTCGAAATATTCACGAATTAGTCCAAAAAGTTCCATGAATGTGCGATACATTTCCATCCCCTTCAAAATTTGGTCTGAGTCCGTCAATCCGTTACGCATGGTCAAAATGGCACTTACGTAGCTTCATATTGACTGAACAAAATTTGTTGTCACGAAATAGTTTCGAAACGATTTTGAAAATAATCCCAAAGTTATCTTATAAAGTCCTAAAAGTGCTTGGAAAAATTCTCGAAATGATTCTAAAAAAATCCGGAAGTGATTCTGAAATTGTCCCCGAAATAGTCTCGAAATGCTTCCAACAAAATGCCAAAGTTATCCTAAAATTGCCCAAAATTGCATCCAAATGAATCTTAAAACAAGTAAGGAATGCTAAGTTCGGGTGTAACCGAACATTACATACTCAGCTGAGAGCTTTGGAGACAAAATAAGGGAAAATCACCATTTAGCAAAATGAACTTAGGGGTAACCCTGGAATGTGTTTGTATGACATAGGTTTCAAATGAAAGGTATTAAAGAGTATTTTAAAATGGAGTGGGCCTTAGTTCTATAGGTGGACGCAATTTCAGGATATCGCCATAAAGATGGACCAGGGGTGAATCTATAATGTTTTTGTACGATATAGGTATCAGATTAAAGGTATTAAATGAGGGTTTTAAAAAGAAGTGGTGGTAGTTGTATATGTGAAGGCGTTTTCGAGTTATCGACCCAAATGTGGACCATGGTGACCCCGAACATCATCTGTCGGGTACCGCTAATTTATTTATATATGTCATACCACGAACAGTATTGCTGCCAAGATTCCAAGGGCTTTTGATTTCGCCCTGCAAAACTTTTTCATTTTCTTCTACTTAATATGTTAGGTGTCACACCCATTTTACAAAGTTTTTTCTAAAGTTATATTTTGTGTCAATAAACCAATCCAGTTACCATGTTTCATCTCTTTTTTCATATTTGATATAGAATTATGGCATTTGTTTCATTTTTCGTAATTTTCGATATCGAAAAGTGGGCGTGGTCATTGTCGGATTTCGGCCATTTTTTATACCAAGATAAAGTGTGTTCAGATAAGTACGTGAACTAAGTTTAGTAAAGATATATCGATTTTTGCTCAAGTTATCGTGTTAACGGCCAGCGGAAGGGCAGACGGTCGACTGTGTATAAAAACTGGGCGTGGCTTCAACCGATTTTGCCCATTTTCACAGAAAACAGTTATCGTCATAGAATCTATGCACCTACCAAATTTCACAAGGATTGGTAAATTTTTGTTCGACTTATGGCCTTAAAAGTATTCTAGACGAATTAAATGAAAAAGGGCGGAGCCACGCCCACTTTGAAATTTTCTTTTATTTTTGTATTTTGTTGCACCATATCATTACTGGAGTTGAATGTTGGCATAATTTACTTATATACTGTAAAGATTTTAAATTTTTTGTTAAAATTTGACTTTAAAAATTTTTTTTTTAAAGTGGGCGTGTGCGTTATCCGATTTTGCTAATTTTTATTAGGCGTACATATAGTAATAGGAGTAACGTCCCTGCCAAATTTCATAATGATATCTTCAACGACTGCGAAATTACAGCTTGCGAAACTTTTAAACTACCTTCTTTTAAAAGTAGGCGGTGCCACGCCCATTGTCCAAAAATTTACTAATTTTCTATTTTGCATCATAAGGTCAACGCACATACAAAGTTTCATCGCTTTATCCGTCTTTGGTAATGAATTATCGCTCTTTTTCGGTTTTTCGGAATTTTCGATATCGAAAAAGTGGACGTGGTTGTGGTCCGATTTCGTTCATTTTAAATAGCGATCTGAGATGAGCACCCAGGAACCTACATACCAAATTTAATCAAGATACCTCAAAATTTACTCAAGTTATCGTGTTTACAGACGGACGGACGGATGGACGGACATGGCTAAATGAATTTCTTTTTTCACCCAGATCATTTTGATATATAGAAGTCTATATCTATCTCGATTAGTTTATGCCGTTACGGATTACCGTTATGCGGACAAAGTTAATATACTCTGTGAGCTCTGCTCATGTCATGTTCACTAAGCAATCTCGAAGTAGTGGCATTCCCCCTTTCCTGAATAACATGATGTATTCATCTTTAATTGAATGATCTGGTATGTCTTTTTTTTATTGTATGAATCGTAGTGCCCCCATTTTAATGGAAACCCCCAAAAGTCCCATTTTTGCCGCCCATTTTTCTTTTACCGAACTTTTACGGATATGTTCAGAAGCTTCGCTTTTATTAAATACATCCCGTTTTTACTGCCGACCATTCATATAGACCTCGAACCTCGGTTTATAGCTTACCAAACTCGCCCTTGATTTATAATTCCAATGAGGTTTTATTGTTTGGCTGTCGAAAAAAATTGTTTAAACGGCGTAGACATATACGGGTAGTGCGAGTAGATTGTGACCTTCACATCTCAGTCCCTTTTGGAGCCGTTAGGCAGATTTGTGTGTCATTCCTACTTTAAAGCTTAAATCTACTTACAAACTTCGGTACCTCAGTTTTGCTCATAAGTGAAAGATCAATCAAGTTACTAAGCTAAGTGTTACAAGCTCGAGAGGTACCAACACTTGCAGTTATGTATATCAATAGTTTGATATTGAATATAGTCTCACTATTCAAAAGAGTCATATGTCTTTATAGAAAATAATAATTTTCTATTTAATTTTGATTAATATATTTTAAACTTTATTTTTTTAAAAGATATTTTTGATGACTTAAAATATTTTATTTTTTAATAATAAAAAGTAAATAATATAATAAGAATAAATTTAAAATATAACAAGTATATTTGTTACAAGTAGATAACTCTACATATACTCCCCCTCCAGAGAAACGAAAAATTTATTAAACGGTTTTATTTTTTTTAGTGTTAATTTGCAGTGTACATTTATTACTGTAAGAATTTTGTGTTGCGGTTTGAAAAATTTTTGAATTTAGTGTTGTAAATATATTGTAATTTTTTTGTTTTTAATTGTCAGAAAGTGTTTATATAATTTGTTAAGTTTACGTTGGTATTGATGTAAGTACTAAATCTTTTGATGATTCGATGCACTTAATAGCTCATTTTATTTTTTAAATGGTAAGTGTTGTTATTATTTATTTATTGTATTAATATTTATAAGTATACTAATATTTGGTTTTGTTATTGCTATATTGTTAAAGGTTTAAAATATCTTAATAGCTGTTTGTGAAATATTGTCAATTATAATGATACGTTTGAAGAACTTAGAATAAGGTTGAATGATAGTAGATGGCAACTTTGTGTGCACAATCATTCAAAAATTAAAAACTTGTATTATGCAGAATATAAATTCAATATATAATTGTACTCAGCATAATGTATGTCCAAGTTGTTGATGTGGAATGAAAACTTGATTCCTTTATTTGTTTGAGGGTGATATGAAATTGTTATTTATTCGTGTCATGGTAATGATTTTAATATTGAGTTTTAAATATGATTTTAATAATTTCATAAATTATTGTAAGAAATCTCTTGTGATTTTTAAAATTGATTCTGGTAATAAGTTTAATTTTAAAAATTTTAAGTTATTTCTTTTTTCTGCATATTTTTGTTGTTGTTTTAGAATTGAAAATGAGGTTATTGTTTATATTTTGAGTTAGAATATTTGTTGTTGTGAAAGTTCTTGTATACATAATTGATAAATGTATTTATTTATGTACTGGAGAAGAAGTTTACACAATTAAAACATACTTAATATTACTTTAATTTTAAAAAAAATTTAATAACATTTTATATTTTTAGTGATGTCATCAATAATACGTATTGAAATAAGATAACTTGATGTCTTGTTTGTATAATGGTTTAACAAAAGATTTAGGAAAGAACGTTTTTTTTTTTATCATCACATTTAGATGTGCAGCATTTTCTTTTAACTTGAGATATTATCGTTGTATCTGAGTTAACATAAAGTTGTATTTAACAGATTAAACATTTATTATTACGAGTCAGTTTGGATGGAAAGGTAGTATTACTTGTAAGCATTTTACATACACCCACGATCATCACTCTCATTGTCAGAAGACTTATTTATCTTAATATAATAGAACTTCATTACATACATACATCACAAAAGCTAGACACAAAACGTTTAATTATTTTTGCTTTTTTATGCTTCTAAAAATAGTGAGCGCCTGTAATTAACGATGGAAGCTTTCATTATGCATACAAATTGAGGACAATAATATTCAATATTGGTATTAGTATTCATATTACACATTTTCTTTATTATGGTTGCCATTGGTTTTGATTGTTATTGAGATTTGTACCAATACCGCCGCCATCACTAACAAAAAAAGACAGAGAATTGAATGAGGAAGGTGGGGTTTGTGCATAAATAATTTTACTATCATGTATTGAGATCGCTGACGTTTGATGTTGTTGCATATGCAGTTGTAATTGTACTTGTTGTTGTTCAGCTTGTTGTTGTTGTTGATCTTGCCTAATTTGAAGCTGTTCCAATTCTAATTCTTCATCCAATTGTTTCATTAATGAATCCTTATTGACATGTCAATATTTGACGGGAATGCGTAGCGTCGTGTTTAAAGTATCGGTATGTTCTTCAAGTGAATTTGTGGCAGGATCGTATGTACATTTGCTGAAACCAGAGATAGTTTAGCTGCACTTCTATTTGTGGTATTGTATTGGTCAGTAGCTCTGCGATACGCAAAGCGCCACATTCAGCAATTGTATCACATATAGACTTATATAAATTTCGGTCCGTGGTAGAATCGCCAATACAGAAAATAATAATTTTCTATTTAATTTTGTTTAATATATTTTAAACTTTATTTTTTTAAAAGATATTTTTGATGACTTAAAATATTTTAATTTTTTAATAATAAAAAATAAATAATATAAAAAAAATAAATTTAAAATATAACAAGTATATTTGTTACAAGTAGATGACTCTACAATCTGCACCGATCGCACCACTACCGCTTACATATTGTAACGAATTTACTTGCAAATCCTCTTATTTGCAATCCTCTGCTAAGTTCGAATCACTAAACTGTTGAATAAATAACTCCAATATTGAATGATGGAAAAATGGCCTTTATTAAGTACTTCACAATAACACTCAAACTGTGCAACGAATAGCTTAATAACCAAACTGATATCTTAAAGGAAACTGACTTTCAAAATAATAGTGCTATTGCTCGCTAGATATCGTCTTACTCGTAACTGCTTGACAATTCAAATCAAACTGAATTACTTCTTACTCGCTGGCGCCGCTTTTATAGTTTACGCTGCATACTTCTAGGCTCTTCGATTTCCAGAAGTTACTAGTTGTTTCGGCTACAAAATCGCCAGCCACAACTACGTGCACAAATTATTGCTCTCTCTTGTGACAACTCAGATAAGGTATATGCATGTGTTTGTAGTTTACAGTCCCCCGCACACACATAAGCGTATAAGTAAATTCATCGGTGTGTGACATCTCATCTCTTGCTGCCTTGTATGTAAATGTTGCTCGTCGGAATGTGTACATATGTGTAGACGCAATTATTTATTCGTTTATGTAGATACATAATGATTGAATTATTGATGTGCATTCACGTCACTGCTTAGATCGGCTTAGAGCTGGCAGCACTCCTTAGTTTTGCTAATATTCGTAACACTGCCCTCCACCTAAGTCTGATCGTCCCGATCAGACAAATCTCTCGATCTAAACGCTGCTAGCATCGCCAAATGTACCACTCTTCTACTCCGTGGTTTCTCAATGCTTTGTATGCGGTAGATGGTATCACTGAGCTTCTTCACAATCTTGTACGGGCCTTCCCAACTGCACCGAAATTGGGCTGGGACACCTTTCCGCCGGTGAGGGTTGTTTAACAGTACCAAATTTCCATTCCGGAAACCTTCCGAATTATTTTCCCTGTCGTACCTGTGTTCCATCTTACTACTCATTATTCTGGATCGTTCTCTCGCACTCTGTTGCTTGGCCAATGAAGAACTACTTTGTAGAGCTTGTTCTTGACGGATTGGCTTCACATACTCAGTCTCGTTCCGACGTTTCCCAACAAAAGTGCGCGCTGGCTTGAAATCATCCTTGCATTCTTTCTGAAAAATTCTTTCAGTGAATTTAGTGCGTCCATTAGGGTTTGTTGATGCCGGTCTTTTCCTCGCAGGTACTTTTAATTTCGCTTTATTTGGCACATTCGATCCATCAACCTTTGCTCGATCTACTTTCCTTGACTTTCGTGGTCTCTGTCGAATCTCCTCGACCAGCACTCGCTTACTGCTGAACCCTTTTTCCAAACTGAAGTTAAGTGGCACATCTTGGTTCTCATAATGCATCACCCTTCTCTGCATATCGATCTTGATGTCATGGTCAACCAAGAAATCCACTCCCAATATAACTTCATCAACGATCTCCGCCACAACGAATTTGTGTAGAACCATGACCTTCCCAATTAGGACTTCACATATTACTTCTCCCTGAACTTGGTTATATTCGCCTGTGACCGTACGCAACCTCGCTCCAGGTAATGACTTTATTCCCCTGTAGACCAAATCAGATCGAATCAAGGAATGAGATGCCCCCGTATCTACAGTCAGTACACGCTCTTTACCATCCACATTCCCTCTGATGGTAAGACTGCTTGATTTCCTTCCAATCTGCGACACAGATATCACAGGACATTCAACAGCTGGGGCAAGTTTTCGTTCTTTACTTTCGACACGCTCTTGCTCATTTCCGCCAGCTTTGCGTTTACGGCCACCCACATTGTTGGAACTATTAGGACCAAGATCGCAATGACGTGCAATGTGACCTGGGTTGCCGCACTTGAAACATTTAATAACTCCGGCATTCTTCTGTTGAGATCCCCTTAGTGCTTCCAAAATTGTGTCTACCCACTCCGGCCTTTCTACTTCCACACGATGAGCTTTGTATGCTGGTTTACTCAATAATGAGGCAGTTTCCTGAGTCAATGCATGTGATACCGTTTCAGCAAATGTCAGTTTTGGGTTCGCGTATGTAGCTCGCTTCGTTTCCACGTCTCGTATGCCATTTATAAAACTCTGGATTTTTACCCTCTCGGTGTATTCCACGGGTGCGTCCGCATTTGCGAGATGAGCCAATCTTTCAATATCTGAAGCAAACTCCTGCAATGTTTCATTTGCTTTTTGGTAGCGGTTTTGCAACTCAATTTGGAATATCTGTTTCCTATGCTCGCTTCCATAACGTCGTTCTACAGCAGCCATCAATGCTTCATAATTGTTCCGCTCTCCTTCGGGAATCGTCTGTAGAATTTCGGCAGCTGGTCCTTTCAATGCTACGAAGAGTGCGGCAACTTTATCTTCCACATTCCAGTTGTTCACTGCTGCGGTCTTCTCAAACTGTAACTTAAAGACCTGGAAAGGAACAGAACCGTCAAAGGATGGTGTTTTTACCTTTGGATTACTCGCTGAAACTGCTGGACGATTTAATTGTAACTGCTGAATCCGATCTTTCAAAGCATCCATCTCAGCTTCCATTTGTGATGACATATACGTTTTCTGTTCTTCTAGTTGAGATGACAGTTGAGATGTTATATCTGTCTTTTGCGATTCCAGTTGAGAAGCCACTGTCGATGTTTGAGCAGATATTGCAGCCAAAATCATGTTCAAGTCTGTGCTGGTAACCGTCTGCGATGTTTCGTTTTTCTCTTCAATTTTTGTTGTCTCCTCGCCATCAAGGTGAAAGACATACTCTTCCACATCAATTCCTTCTGCTTCCATTGCCTCTCGTAGCCGTGCCTGAAGTTCGAGTTTAACGCCGCTTGTATTCAATCCACGGCTCTCCAACTCCTTCTTCAGTTGCTGGATCTTTAATTCACTGAACTTTGCCATGTCCAAGTTGTATTCCCAATCTTCGGAATTTATTCAACAATTCCTCTTCTGACACCAATTGTAACGAATTTACTTGCAAATCCTCTTATTTGCAATCCTCTGCTAAGTTCGAATCACTAAACTGTTGAATAAATAACTCCAATATTGAATGATGGAAAAATGGCCTTTATTAAGTACTTCACAATAACACTCAAACTGTGCAACGAATAGCTTAATAACCAAACTGATATCTTAAAGGAAACTGACTTTCAAAATAATAGTGCTATTGCTCGCTAGATATCGTCTTACTCGTAACTGCTTGACAATTCAAATCAAACTGAATTACTTCTTACTCGCTGGCGCCGCTTTTATAGTTTACGCTGCATACTTCTAGGCTCTTCGATTTCCAGAAGTTACTAGTTGTTTCGGCTACAAAATCGCCAGCCACAACTACGTGCACAAATTATTGCTCTCTCTTGTGACAACTCAGATAAGGTATATGCATGTGTTTGTAGTTTACAGTCCCCCGCACACACATAAGCGTATAAGTAAATTCATCGGTGTGTGACATCTCATCTCTTGCTGCCTTGTATGTAAATGTTGCTCGTCGGAATGTGTACATATGTGTAGACGCAATTATTTATTCGTTTATGTAGATACATAATGATTGAATTATTGATGTGCATTCACGTCACTGCTTAGATCGGCTTAGAGCTGGCAGCACTCCTTAGTTTTGCTAATATTCGTAACAATATATACATAGTGCTGCCTTCAACTTGATTTAACCCAGATATGCCCATTCATTGTACAGGAAATTTTCCATCGTGATTTTGTATTATTCCCCATTGAAATGACAATGAAAAGACGAACTGATAATGATTTAAACAAAATTTATTTTGTAAGTTGGATTTTAGAGCCGTCCTATATATAGGACATTGAACACATGGTATACTATGACATCATTTAAATTATTTCCTGTGATATGTAACAAAACATTTGACATGTACTCCAATATTACATTTTTCGCACCTTGTTGTTGCCTTTTGATGGCATGCGCCACACCTGGTTTGTTTATCTTGTGGAATTACCAAATGATCCATTCGATCATACCGCAAATCGTCGATGGAACTTTGTGAAGGATGTCCTTTTTGATAGACATTACCCCTTTTACTTTGGGTGAGCAAAGTTGTCGCAATACTTCTTCTGAAATAAAATTGATCCATTGTTCCACCATTATGTTTATGTATCTGCCAGGCATTTTGAACAGCCATATCCACACAATGAGTTTTGAGGGGAAAATACCATTTCTTACCTCTTATGGCAGTGCGGTAAAGACTAATATTTTGGTCTGAACGGTCAATCCCTCCCATGCTCTTATTATAATTTTTTACGACACACGGTTGTTCAACTTGTATGTATTTCTTTTCCTTTTGGGAGTAACGCGTGGTTAAATTTGTGGGATTCACTCCGATTGCATTGGAACAAAAGGTCACGATATTATTGACGTTCCACTGTATGAATATTATGAATATTATGTTGTTGTAAGGAACCATGACTTCATCTACGCTATGATTTTCTTCATAAGGCAGCTTCCATAAAATTTTTATTCAAGTGTGTAAACAATGGTCTTACTTTGGAAAATTTGTTAGACTCGTCTAAAGAATTGTTATCATTACAATGGATGTTGGAGACTATGAACTCGAATTTGTTTTTGTCTTGATATAGCTTCACAAACCAGTTCGTTGCTGCAATCTTTCGGGCGTTCCCAGAACATTCTTCTTCTGGGGATTGGAATGTATCCACTAATAAGCAGTACTCCAATGAAATATTTCATTTGAAATATATCAACCTGGAATGTTCTATTTCTTTGTGCTGCATACCTATTTGTCTCTCTTGTCAATATTTGAAATAACTCATCGTCAAATATTGAGTAAAAAAGAGCTAGGTGAATACTCAACTAAATCGAGAACTTCATCAGTGTTTATAAACTCAGCATCTGCGCTAAAAACTTCTCCCTTCACGAAGAAATATTGTTTTCTTTTTTTAAGAATCTTTTTCTTCGGGAGAAACTTTTCTACTTCAGAAAATGGTATGTCATCATCAGAATCCCACTCATCATGCAAATTGTATTTCGAAAATACTTCAACGCCGCTATTCATTTGCGAAGCTGGTAAATTATTTATATCAAAATTATCTTCCTCGCCGGAATCCTCGTCGGTAACGTCTACATTTGCATTTGTTGGTGGGAATAGTGCTATGGTATCAAAATCTGTACTATCATCTTCAAAAATGGTCAAAGCTCATGTAGAGAAAATCCCCTAAAAAATGTATATGTAGTATAATATGTGCCCAATGTCCTACATGTAGGACACCAAATTTGATGATGCTAATAAAACAACTTCACTATAACACCAACAAAAGTTTTCTATATACATCACAGTGGACGAATATTTCAAATATACGAACTACGACAAAAAAGATTGATTTCTTATATTTGAATTAGCTAATTTTTCCTTACCACGCAAAGGTAGCGAGAAATTCCGACATTTTGAAAAAAGCACAAATTTGTAAATTAATTTCGCAGAAATGGTAGAGAAAACTAACCAAAACGAACTGTCGTCAGCATGGTAGAGACAAAAACTAACCAAAGGAGTAAAATTAGAGGTTCTCGACAGTCCGTTACTCTTTATGTAAACAACTGAGTAGGTGGACTATATACAGGACATTGGGTATATCTGGATTAAATTTTGTTTGCAAATAATGTGGTTTTGACAGCTTGACTCTTTCTTACTTTTAAAGGTAATGTTTGATTGGCTGACTAAGTGGGAAATGCTCCTACGTTTTACAATTTTGTATTAGTAATCAAAATAAGTAGTTAAACTGAAGATTGCATAAAAGCCTTTTATCCTCCAACGCGTTTCGATGCTCCCAAGTCTTCCTCAGGGAGTTGTGTGTATTTTTAACAGGCCCATTTTAAATTAAGTCACCAAAGGAATCAACAGCATATCAAAATAACTAGCAAATGCTTAAGCTCATATATCAAACAACAAACAAAACAATTGCATCATACGTTTCTTACAAGCAACACCGAAATCAACAAGCTTTAGATGGATTTCATCAGCTTCTCGCTGCGAGTGACCTACATCAAATTTCAACAATTTCGCAAAGATTGCCATCTTTGATCAGCTGATTAAATGAAAGCGGTCGAAAGAGTTGAGTTGTACATACGTGCATATATACGTACTTTCATTTCTTTTATACATCACACCTTTTGCTGTCAATATCACTCATGTCGCGTGTTTTTCAACTCACTTGTTATCAATATTTTGCTAGCAAAGACCAAAATTTTCCATGAAATGCACGCGCCAACAACACAAAGGTCAACAAACGAAAGGTGTGTGAAAAATATTGAAAACCTTATAGACTGTGGTTGGTTGACTCATTCATTTGAAGCAAGTCACATCGTGAATTGTTGATGAAACTGGAATAACTGAGAGCAGTATTATATTACAACTGGCCGGAGCTGACTTTTTGCTTAAAACGATCCACTTAAATAACACCAGCTGTCAGTTACTTGGCTGTAACTAGAATAATAAGGTTGGAGGTTATCCCTTTGAGTTTTGAAAGATTTTCATCATAGGAGCTGAAATTGCATATAAACGTAAAGAGTAGACAAATTTCGCTTAAGGGTTGTATTACAAGAGCATTATTTCTCTTTATTCGTTTTATATTTAGTTTAAGAGTTCATTGAATTAGCACCTGGTGAGAGTCTGCGATATTGAATCACATCAAGAGCGTGCTCTTTTGTTAAGAAGTCAATATTCAGATTAACAGAGCCTGGGTTCAGCTTTTGCAGCTTGTATTAACTTGAGGGATTCCAATTTTCAAAAGTACAAATTTTCTATGGCTTTACTTGAGGGTCGTATGTTTAACGGCCTGAAAGGACTGAAGCAATTAACTTTACGGAAAGCAAGCCAGAATAATTTCAGTTCTAGGGTAATTTGTAGTTGAGGCTTCTATATGTTATCTGTGCCGCTATACAATTAGAACATATTAAAAATATACATAAAGTGATTAGTACAGCCTTAAAATATATCTAATTTACCTTTCAAATAGTTGCCAACGTCCCCCAAGTCGATTTCCTTAAGTAGCCTTGTCAATTTTTGGTCATCTTCACTTATTACGCTTTCCTCAGCGACCAAATTTTGGGTATCAATTTACAGTACTTCACTTATGTATACAATGTTATCAATATATTGTATTTCTTCCATTTTGATATTCAAATATTAAATAATTAAAATATTTTACTCCGTATGGTTTGCTGGCGTGTTATTGAATGAAAATTGCACAGAATGCCCCGTTAGCCAAAACATAGTAAGCTTAAGCATGGCAATGTTAAATCAAACACGTTCTACTTGATCTAAGATTGCGCACCTGGAAATCAAAATAGCTCAACCTTAATTTAAGATGACTACAACTTTGAATTAAAAACTGAACAAATCTGCGGTGAGGATACTTAGGGGTGTCATCACAGGTCATTGTGCTATCGCACCAATGCTCCGACGGTGGCGAATACCAACAAGCTCCCTCTGCAGAAGCTGTCAGGATGAGGAGGAAGAGGAGTCGATCTACCACTTTCTCTGCCGATGCCCGTGGCTTCAAAAAAGAAGGCTCAGATTTCTGGGCGCTCGCTTCTTCGACAGCCTGGCAGAGGTTGGGAAGGTGGACTTCTCGCTTCTTCTTGGGTTCATCAGGGAAAGGAAGTGGTTCGTTGAGGACCGCTAGGAGATAATGGGGCTAAACGAACTTGGCGCCACCCTGTACTTACTGAGGGCACTCACAATGGACAAAAAATGTCTCCAAGTGGAAGTGTGGGTATCGCCCACGCACGCCGTCTTAACCTAACCTAACCTTGAATTAAAAATGCATTTTTAAATCAAAATTGCTAATTTTAATTGAAGGTTCTTCATAGTTAAAACAACATTGTTTTAGTTAAAATTGAGCATTGTAGGATTAAGTATGATCGTACTTAATTATACCCAGCTGTACTTGTACACAGGGTATTATAACTTTGATTGGATAACGGTTGGTTGTACAGGTATAAAGGAATCGAGATAGATATAGACTTCCATATATCAAAATCTCAGTATCGAAAAGAAAATTTGATTGAGCCGTCCGTCCGTCTGTCCGTTAACACGATAACTTGAGTAAATATTGAGATATCTTCACCAAATTTGGTACACGAGCTTATTAGGGCCCAGAAGAGAAGAAGGTATTGAAAAAGAGCGAAATCGGATGATAACCACGCCCACTTTTTATATATATAATATTTTGGAAAACACAAAAAACCTGATTATTTAATAAATAATAAACCTAGAATGTTGAAATTTGACGTGTGGACTGATATTGCGACTCTTGATAAAAATTAAAAAAAAAAAAAAAAAATTTTTAAACGGGCGTGATACCGCCAACTTGTGATAAAATCAATTTTACAAATATTATTAAGCATACATCAAAAATCGTTAAACCTATCGTAACAAAATTCGGCAGAGAGGTTGCCTTTACTATAAGGAATGATTTGAAGAAAAGTTAACGAAATCGGTTAAGGACCGCGCCCACTTTTATATAAAAGATTTTTAAAAGGGTCGTAGACGAATAAAATAAGATATATCTTAGCGAAAAGAAGCTTTGTATCAATAGAATTTTACCTTTTAAATTGAATTATAACATTAAATTGGAAAATACTAAAATTTTGAAAATGGGCGTGGCACCGCCCCTTTTATGACTAAGCAATTTTCTATGTTTCGGGAGCCATAGCTCGAAGAAAAGGTAGTTCATAATAGAACCATATGTATATGTATTATTGCGCAGCCTTGTAACACTATTAAGCACACAAAACAAACAACAGCATTTCAAGTGTACAGCTGGGTATGTAATGTTCGGTTTCACCAGAACTTAAACTTCCTTACTTGTTATACCTTTCATGAAAATGAAATGGTATATTAATTTCGTCACAAAACACAAAATTGTAAGTCCTGAAAGGAAAATAGATAGACCCACCATTAAGTATACCGAAATAATCAGGTTGAAGAGCTGAGTTGATTTAGCCATGTCCGTCTGTCTGTTTGTATGCAAACTAGCCCCTCAATTTTTGAGATATATTGATAAAATTTGGGGAGCGGGTGTATTTGGGTGTCCGATTAGACATTTGTCGGAACCGGCCGGATCGGACCACTATAGCATATATCCTCCATACAACCGATTTTTCAGAAAAAGAGGATTTTTGTAATATCTCACTCAATTTAACAGATTGAAGCTTCAAACTTCACCATATAATTTCGTATATTGCACATATTGTTGCCTGAAAAAATGATGAGATCGGTCGTATATATAGTATATATCCCCCACAACCGATTGTTCAGATAAGAAACTTTTCGTAATTGCTGCCCTATTTTAAGAGCTAGAAGCTTCAAATTTCACCGAATGCTTACGTATATGGCATATATTATTGTCTGAAAAAATCATAGAGATCGGTTGTATATATAGTATATATCTCATACAACCGATTGTTCAGGTAAGAAACTTTGCGCAATTTCTACCCCATTTTAACAGCTATAAGCTTCAAATATCACCGATTGCTTACGTGTATAGTATATATTGTTGTCTGAAAAAATCATTGAGATCGGTGGTATATATAGTATATATCTCATACAACCGATTGTTCAGATAAGAAACTTTGCGCAATTTCTGCCCCTTTTTAACAGCTACAAGCTTCAAATTTCACCAAATGCTTACGTATATAGCATATATTTTTGTCTGAAAAAATCATAGAGATCGGTGGCATATATATTATATACTTCATATAAACTCTAATTTTTGCCCCTTTTTTACGGATAGAAGCTTCAAAATTCATCAAATTTCATCAAATAGTTACGTTTACGTCATATATTTTTGAAATACGTGTTTCGTAGTCATAGTTTTTACATTCAGACCACAAAAAACCTGAAGCTTTGCATCCTCACACAAAGTACCTACCTATTTTTATACCTTTCATGAAAATGAAATGGTATATTAATTTCGTCACAAAACCCAAAATTGTAAGTCCTTAAAGGAAAATAGATAGACCCACCATTAAGTATACCGAAATAATCAGGTTGAAGAGCTGAGTTGATTTAGCCATGTCCGTCTGTCTGTTTGTATGCACACTATTCCCTCAATTTTTGAGATATCTTGATACAATTTGGTGAGCGGGTGTATTTGGGTGTCCGATTAGACATTTGTCGGAACCGGCCGGATCGGACCACTATAGCATATATCCTCCATACAACCGATTTTTCAGAAAAAGAGGATTTTTGTAATATCTTACTCAATTTAACAGATTGAAGCTTCAAACTTCACCATATAATTTCGTATATTGCACATATTGTTGCCTGAAAAAATTGATGAGATCGGTCGTATTTATAGTATATATCCCCCACAACCGATTGTTCAGATAAGAAACTTTTCGTAATTGCTGCCCTATTTTAAGAGCTAGAGGCTTCAAATTTCAATGAATGCTTACGTATATAGCATACATTTTTGTCTGAAAAAATCATACAGATCGGTGGTATATATAGTATATATATATAGTGTATATACATATTTTCGCAATTTTAGCCCCATTTTAACAGCTAGAAGCTTCAATCTTCACCGAATGCTTACGTATATGGCATATATTGTTGTCTGAAAAAATCATAGAGATCGGTTGTATATATAGTATATATCTCATACAACCGATTGTTCAGATAAGAAACTTTTCGTAATTGCTGCCCTATTTTAAGAGCTAGAGGCTTCAAATTTCAACGAATGCTTACGTATATAGCATACATTGTTGTCTGAAAAAATCATACAGATCGGTGGTATATATAGTATATATATATAGTATATATACATATTTTCGCAATTTTAGCCCCATTTTAACAGCTAGAAGCTTCAAATTTCACCGAATGCTTACGTGTATAGTATATATTGTTGTCTGAAAAAATCATAGAGATCGGTTGTATATATAGTATATATCTCATACATCCGATTGTTCAGATAAGAAACTTTGCGCAATTTCTACCCCATTTTAACAGCTATTAGCTTCAAATATCACCAAATGCTTACGTGTATAGTATATATTGTTGTGTCAAAAAATTATAGAGATCGGTTATATATATAATATATATATGATGGTATATACAGTATATATATATAGTATATATATATAGTATATATATATTTTTTTGCGATTTCGGCCCCATTTTAACAGCTAGAAGCTTCAAATTTCACTAAATGCTTACGTGTATAGCATATATTGATGTCTGAAAAAATCATTGAGATCGGTGGTATATATAGTATATATCTCATACAACCGATTGTTCAGATAAGAAGCTTTGCGCAATTTTTTCCCTATTTTAACAGCTAGAAGCTTCAAATTTCACCAAATGCTTACGTGTATAGTATATATTGTTGTCTGAAAAAATCATTGAGATCGGTGGTATATATAGTATATATCTCATACAACCGATTGTTCAGATAAGAAACTTTGCGCAATTTCTGCCTCTTTTTAAGAGCTACAAGCTTCAAATTTCACCAAATGTTTACGTATATAGCATATATTTTTGTCTGAAAAAATCATAGAGATCGGTGGCATATATATTATATACTTCATATAAACTCTCATTTTTGCCCCTTTTTTACGGATAGAAGCTTCAAAATTCATAAAATTGCATCAAATAGTTACGTTTACGTCATATATTGTTGAAATACGTGATTCGTAGTCATAGTTTTTACACGCAGACCACAAAAAACCTGAAACTTTGCATCCTCACACAGAGTAACTACCTATTTTTTATTTTATATTTATCTTAAAAATCGTTTGGGTATGTAGATCTGTTCACTATATATTTCTTATCTTATACATCCGATTATTCGGAGAT